>NC_058081.1:671480455-671812152 GCF_014858855.1 Bufo gargarizans
ACTGCTTTCAGCTCCGCAGTCACAGGCCGATCAGTGGTGAACACCGCTCAATTTGACAGTTGGTAAAGTGGTGTGCGACAATGGTGCCAATCTGCTGAGCATGCTGAAACGGGGAAAAACGTGCATGGCAGACATCCTGAACTTAGTCGTGCAGTGATTTATTGCCAAATACCCCATGGTACAGGACTTCTCACGGCAGGCCAGGAAAATCTCTGGCCATTTTAGAAGATCTTAAACGGCCATGGCTCGCTATGCTGACTTTCAGCGGCCACACAACCTGCCCATTAGACATTTGATTTGTGATAGCCCGACATGCTGGAAGTCAACCTTGTATATGCTTGATAGGCTGCTCCAGCAGCAATGTGCCGTTAACGACAAACTCTGCAGCAGTACAGGTTCTGGGGAGCTTGGTTTCTTTTCACTGCGTCAGTGGCTGCTCATGAGCGATGCATGCATACTTCCTTGGCCATTTGATGAGATCACCGAACTGGACAGTCGCAACCAGGGCACCATCAGTGAAATTGTACCTTACGCCTTCTTTCTGGAGCGTGCATTGCGTCGTGCCATTGATCAAGCCGTCAAGGAGCAGGAGCTGGAAGATGAGGAATTCACAATGCTGAATAAATTCCCAGGGGGGCTACTCTATCTGAGACAAGTCAGCAGGAGTCAGAAGAAGATGGTGGCTGGAGGGAGGAGGAGAAAGAAGATCAGGCTTTGAGGGGGACTTTAAACTTTTCTTGGATCCCTGGTGTTGTCTGTGCTTGGGAGGAGGAGACCGAGGACAACATTCTCTTGGGCGATGAGCAGGAGCCAGGGCACTCCACCTCTTGCAATTTATTGCAAATGGGGGCTATTATGCTCCAGTGTTTGAAGAGGGACCCCGTATAAAAAGCATAAATGGCAAGGACCTGTACTGGGTGCAACGTACTTAGACCCCGGTACAAACACAAAATGGTGGACATGCTACCCGCATCACAGAGGGCTGTCAGATTGTGGGCGCTGGCAGAGGAATTTCCACCCACAGCGAAACAGGTGCAGGTACTAATCCTACCACACCTGCAAGAAGAGGGTGGTTGGTCACTTCAGATATGAGATAATTCTTGAAGCCAACCCATCGACAGCCGCCCTCCAGATCCAGCCTTAGGGAACGCATAGACCGACAGGTGTCCGACTACATCGGGTTTAACGGCCGATGTGGACGTTCTGAGAAGCGAGGGAACCCTGGACTACCAGATGTGCGGGCATGACCTGTTGCCAGAGCTGGCACAATTTGCCATGAAACTCTTGGATTGCCCCTCATTGAGTGTCCTGTCTGAAAGGACGTTCAATGCAGCAGGGGGGATCGTAAGCGATAAGCGCATTCGCCTAGCTCACGAAAGTGTGGACTACCTCACATTTTGAAAATTGAATGCGATACATCTCGGAGGACTTAAATACCTGTAAAGACCATGTCTAATTGAATTTTATGCCAGTCCACACATATCCGCCACCACCCAGAACATAGAATGGTCCTTGTCTTATGTATATACAGCGGCATAAAAGGCCTTTTCTGTCAGGTGAATGCCTAATGTTTGGGGCTTCTACTCAACTGGGCTGCAGTAAAAATGTTATCCACTGAACGCCTTATATACCTCCAGCCACATAATCACTTGTTCTTTTCTGTCCGGTGAATGCCTAATGTTTGGGGTTTGTACTCCACTGGCCTGCAGTAAAATTGTTATCACTTTTTCTTTTCTCTCCAGCGAATGCCTACTGTTTGGGGCCTGTACTCCACTGGCCTGCAGTAAAATTGTTATACACTGACCGTATAATGTACCTCCAACCACATAATTATTTGTTCTTTTCTGTCACTTGAATGCCTAATTTTTGGGGCCCGTACTCCCGTGGCGTAAAATAAAATGTTTCTAGGCTCCAGCATGGCACATTTTTGAGAGTTTCCCTTTAAGACGCATAAAAATGGCCCCTGATTAAAATACATATTTTTTGTGGGAATTTTTGCCATTGATCCCCCTCTGGTATGTTACTGTCCATGTTGTGCACTTCTAAAAAAGTATTTGGTGGCTGTAAATATGACCTGAAGGTTTTCAGGTTCGCCTGCCTTTAAACTGAATGGGACTGAATGAAACTTTTGATCATTTGAACACACGTTCGCAAAACATCCTGGCCGATGTTCGTCCATCACTAATAGAGACGTATATATGCTTTCCGTCAACCAGGGTAAAGATTCTGTTCACTGCTTTAACGCGGTGCTGAAATACAGTACTATAGCTTTTTGGCACCACCCATTGCACACAGGATGTAGGCAATATACTTCCCTTGCCATGTAGCTGAGATATGTTAATCAAGTTAACCCTACAAAAAGTTGAATCCGTTCAATGTAATTGTATTTGTCAAGACTATAAACTTGGTCTCAATTTTTCATAAAATAGACACAATTGGGAGGAAGTCAGTAATTGACTGAAAAAGACAGTGTTCACAGTAGTGTTTTTTGTACAGTGTTTTTTTTTGTGGTAGAATTTTTTTCTTGAGTTTTTTTCTTCATATGTTTTTATTTTTTATTTTTTATTGAATCATCGCACAGCACTTAGTGCTCTGTGGGGGTTATGCTTTTCTTTGACCTGCTCAAACTGAATGACCTAAAGAGATTCTTCAAGATTATACAAAATGCATTTTTCACTTAAAGAGGACCACTCATGTGATTCAGCGTGGTATTGCTGCTCAACTTTTTCAAGTAAATGGAGCCAAGTTGTAATACCAGACACAGCTCATGGAGAGTGTGCCAATGTTTTCTAGAAAACTAAGGGGGGAATTTATGAATAGATATATGCCAATTTTTCGGGATTTGCAGCCAAATCTGCTACTTCTTCCTCATCCATGCTACATGCCAAAAATGGGTGTGTGGGCTGGCTGCCCAAGCCATCCCATTTGTAATTTTCTACGCCTTTAGGCTTAGAAAATTATCTTAATCTACACCAGCAAGGGAACTGGCATAGATTGAGATTGGCACCTGACCATAGTTATAGCTCCACACGTCAGCGCTGCCATGCACTTTGGAAGACACTGACAGGCTCAAGGACTGGCCCACCTTCTGTTCTACATATGTGTGTAGGGCTGGTACTGCCTTTTTGGCAAATAAATGACGGCTTGGGACTCTCCACCTCGGATCGGCACAAGCCATCAGTTCTCTGAAAGGTGTAGAGTCCACAACTTGGAAAGGGAGGAACTGCAGCACCAGCAACTTGGCCAAGAGCACGTTCAGCTTCTGCACTATTGGATGAGTGATTCATACTGTTGTCTCTTGGCAATTGCTTCAGTGATCGATTGCTGACGGAATGACAGACTAGGAGTAAAAGGAGAATCAGGAGCATCAGGACCAGCAGATGATGGGAGGGACAGATAGCTCCCTTCGGCTGAGGTGGTGGAGTCTTGACTGCCTGAAGTTGATTGCGTGCAACTGGGTGATGCAGCGGTTGCTGCGGCAGGCTGGACCACAGTTCTCCCAGGCCACTTTATGGTGACTCTGAATATGTTGAAGCAGGGCCGCGGTGCCAACATTGGCACCCTGTCCACGCTTCACCTTCTGCCCACAGATTCTACATATGGCCATGTTCACCGCCTCCCGCGGCTTAACAAAAAACTGCCACACCACCGAGTAGGTGTTTTTACCTCCAACACTACGCACTACTGCTACTGCTTCCGTGAACCCCTCCACCACTACTTTATGGGCAGGTAGGCTCCTGCAAAGCGGGTGGTCTACCCTGGGCACATTTGGCTCAAGACCTCCCACTGCTGACTCCTGGCCACGCTAGCGACTTTCTGGCTCCGCTCCTGCCTCACGAGCAAGCTGCCACCCTCTTCTCCCGATGATGATGAAGCCCCTAATTCACCTAGCTCCCAAGTGCGATCATCTACATCATCGAGTACTGTCTGCACATCATTGATGTCCTCCTCAACAGTCTCTGAATCAGGAGCCTGACCGCTTGCAACACCAGCTCCCACGCCACTCTCCTCATCACTGCTTGCCCACCTACCGGAAGAAGCGGCAGATGTCTCCTCCACATCTTGGCTGGCCAGTAGCTGCTGACTGTCCTCTAGTAGCTCGTCCTCACTGTATAGTGGAGCTAAGACAACAGCATATAATACTTGTCGGGCTGAGGGAACAGAAAAGGGCAAAGGCAGATGGAGGACAGGTTAGCTCACAGGGCCTGCTCCCGGGCCATTCCAACTAAGGGTTGTGTCTGACGTACCCACCGACTCTTGGCTGGGGTGTCTGATATCACTTGGGACAAAGTGGATGACCGAGTCAACCATTCAAGAACTGCTGGGTTGCTAGTCAAAACACGACCGCTAGATGACAGGGGGAGCTGAGGCCTCTCGCAGCAACTCCTGCTGCCACGCCCCATTACTCTGCTGGGACCTGTGCCTGCACCAGAAACATTTAGGCCTCTGCCACTCCCCTGTGTAGGGCCTGGCACTTCTCTGTCTGACATACTGTTAGATCAAATAAATAAAAAGAAAATCAAAACACCCCAAAAAAGTCTGCAATTTTCTCACTTCACCACACAACGGCTAATAAGCCCTTTTTTTCCCACTAATACACTCCTTTAGAACATATAACAGCAAATCTGAAGGCAAATAATATGTTTTTTTGCCACTAAAAGATGCCAAAAAGGGCTTTAGAACATATAACTACACCACTGAACAGCAAATAATATATATTTTTTTACCACTAATACATGCCAAAAGGGCTTTAGAACATATAACTGCATCGCTGAATGGCAAATATATATATAATTTTTTGCCACTAATACATGCCAAAAAGGGCTGTAATTTTCTCACTTCACTACACAACAGCAAATACTTTTTTTGTGCCACTAACACACGTCATAAAGGGCTTTAGAACATATAACTGCACCGCTGAACGGCAAATAATATATATTTTTTTTACACTAATACACGCCCAAAAAGGCTGCAATTTTCTCAGTTCAACAGACAACAGCTAATAAGCCCTTTTTCCCACTAATACATGCCAAAAAATGCTTTAGAACATATAACTGCACCGCACAAGGGCAAATAAGACATAAATAGAAGAACTTCTATACAGCAAAATAAAAGTTTTAAAATCTTTTCTACCACTGTCGCCTGCTGATGTCTCTCCCTGAACTAAGTACACTGGAAAATGGCTGAATCCAAGATGGCTGTGGGTATTTATAGGGCTGTGACATCACAGGGCTGGCTGGCTGGGGATTGGCTGCATGCATGGTATTGTGGGTGAATCCTCATTCCCAGAGTTCTTTGCTCCGCGTCCTAACACGTGCAGCAGCCATTTTAGGAAAAAAAAATATTAGTTACCATGAAGCATGAGGAAATTCCTAGCAAATCAAATTTTTCCTGAAATATCGGATCGAATTCCACTTCATCAACTTCGATTCGCTCATATCTAGTTATGATCATACTGCAATCCAGCAGTGGTGGCCGTTCTTCTGCACTATAGGATAAGGCTCTGGCGTCTATTGTGGGACTGCAGGAGTGTGCATAGACTTGTGCTTTTTTCTGTAGTGTGAAAGCACAGCCACAACTGCTGGATTGCAGGTTGGTCATAACTCCTGGAAACAAGCATTGTATTATGTGATGGAAAAATGAATCAAGCCAGAAAAGGAGGCAATATGGAAAATCACAATACATTACTAAGTGCCTTGTAATAAAGGGTTTGTCTCATCTCCGACAATGGTGGCATATCGCTAAGACATACCCCCATTGTCTAATAGGTGCGGTTCCGACCTCTGGGACCCACACCTATATCGAGAACAGAGCCCTGAATGTGGTGGAGGTTGCACTGTGCATGCGCAGCCATCCTCCATTCATTTTCTCTGGGGCCAACAGCTACAGTATTTCCGTCGGGCCCATAGAGGTGAATGGGAGAGGTGGTCGGTCATACGTGTTGCACTCCCATTCACTTCAATGGGTGGTGACCAGACTAAAGTCCTCCAGCCACCACTTTGTGGGGCTCTGTTCTCAATATATTTGCGGGCCCCAGCGTTGGGGACCCGCATCTTTAAGACAAAGGGGGCATATCCTAGTGATACTATATTTCCCCATTGTCTTAGATAAGATAACCCCTTTAACTTTTTTTACAGGATAAATGCCATTTGCTGAAATGAGACAACCCCTTTAAAGTAGTAACATAGCACAGTGATAAGGCACTACAGTGTAGCAAATACTGTAATTTATAAAATGTAAAGCTAGTAAAATCTCCATTTTCAGAACTCACATTAATCATTTTAAAAGTGGATACATTTCTTATCAATCAAGACATTATTGATTTCGGAAACTGCTTAGGACTAAGCGAAGAGTAATTTTCTGTCAAAATTCACAATATGGATGTGGCTGCTACAAGTATTAACTTATGAATCAATATGCAATATCTCCTACAATGGATGTGCTTGGAATATTTCATATTGCACATAATACAATATACAAAATATACATTTTGAAAAAAAATGTCATGGTTAGGCTGGAATTACTAAAATTTGCTACTTGGAACTGCAATTTGTTACTGAAACTACTAATGTTATTTCAGATCATGCACCATTATAACAACTTATTATCATCACCTTCAGTATCTAAAGGTAAATAGATACTGAATCCACATCTGGTAATCATACCCAGCATTGGGTCAAAGGTGTTGATTCCATTATCTTAATTGGAGTCAGTAGGTGATAAAGACTTCCCAGAAAAAGGTGTCAAGACAGCATTGTATGTGGCAGACAATAGATGTCTAACCCCCCCACCTCTATTCAAGCTTGGCTTCTCCATTTTTACGTAGATGAACTCCTTCACGCCTCGTTTGTACCAATCGGCCTTCTTATCCAAAACACGTACTTGACTGTCTTCAAAGGTGTGACCTGTTCCTTTTAGATGTAAGTACACGGCTGAATATGAAGATGGACAACATTGTGTACGCAGTCCAGTACAATGAGGAATGCTCAGAACTGTATATCGGCGAAACAAAACAACAACATCAGCGTATGGCTCAGCATAGAAGAGCGAAAACCTCTGGTCAAGATTCAGCCGTGTACTTACATCTAAAAGGAACAGGTCACACCTTTGAAGACAGTCAAGTACGTGTTTTGGATAAGGAGGCCGATTGGTACAAACGAGGCGTGAAGGAGGCCATCTACGTAAAAATGGAGAAGCCAAGCTTGAATAGAGGTGGGGGGGGGGGGTTAGACATCTATTGTCTGCCACATACAATGCACCTTTTTCTGGGAAGTCTTCATCACCTACTGACTCCAATTAGGATAATGGAATCAACACCTTTGACCCAATGCTGGGTGAGGTGAACTCTGACCCCATGCTGGGTATGATTACCAGATGTGGATTCAGTTACATATTTATTCCCAGAATTTTTCTACAGTCACTCAGAATTGAGAAAACTTGTTGGAAGAACGAGTGAAACGTTTTCAAGAAATCGACAGTACGTCCAGTTGCCTTGATTTATTCTTTACAAATATTTATTTGTTATAATTTGGATAATTATGGCTTATAGCTTATGAAACCCCAAATTCACAATTTTGAGGTACCCTTTGCTCAGGGGGTATGGATTAATTAGCTGACTAGAGTGCAATACTTTGAGCCTAGAATATTGAACCTTTTCACAAAATTCATACATTAATGCAATTCCTTTTAATTTGCATTACTAAAATAAATGGACTTTTGCACAATATTCAAATTTTTCGTATATTGTATATTGTACAAAGGCTTTTGATGAAGCTGTTTTCATTCCTTCCTGAAGACTATAGAAGTCTTTGATTTTTTGGACCTTTAACTCCTATTTTTTTTGTAGTTTCTATAAAGAATACACACCCTGCTATACTGTCCCTACAGATACAACAGAAAGGGTGTATCTTAGAGATGAGCAAACCGGTTCATAAGGAACCTGGTTTGTTATGAACTTTGCAAAATGTCATCCAACATTTGAACCCAAAGTTTTTCAGGTTTGTTTCCGATTAATCCAGTAAAATGGCACATAGAGTGTCACAGTGTGTCATTAGCAGATTGAAACACAGATACAGAGAGACTGGAAGAGTCACAGAAAAGCAGAGGCGTGGATGTTAGGGATGAGCGAATCAACTTCGGATGAAACATCCAAAGTCAATTTGCATAAAACGTAATTCTAATGCAGTACGGAGCAGGAGCTCCGTACAGTATTAAAATGTATTGACTCCGATGAGCCAAAGTTATTGCTTCATGAAGTCTCACGAGACTTCAAGTGATAACTTCAGAAATTAATTTGTACTGTAAAAAAACATTTCCCGAACTCTGGTTCGGTTCCAAGGTATATCTCAGTGATAACATGAAATACTAGACAAAAATCTGTGTTGGTGCATCTTCACTGAGTTCAAATAAAAAAATTTGGGGTTGAAGTTTGGGAAAATAGGATATATTGTACGAGTCTTATAATACGCAAAGTAACGGATGATTACATCTCTGAGTGGTAACGTGAAATACTATTCTGAAATCTGTGACGGTGCATCTTCAGGCACTTCAAGTGTTGTTGGGGGATGGGAGGATATAATTGCATAGTAGGTTGACAACTTGTGTTTTTTCCCAGCGAAAGCTTTGTTATGAATTTGAATATTGTAACAAACAAAATACATTAGGTCCAACTCTGTTGCACTGAAACTGCAAAATTTTTAAAACTTAACTGTCAGTAGCAGTGTCCTCAGTATGTTTGTAGAAAGGGAAGGACATTGTATTATGCCTCCTTATTTAAGTTCCAAAAACAGATTTGCAAACCATTACATACTTTGCGTGACTGTGTACATTTAGGCCAAAAAATGTCAGGGACACAGAAGGGTTCCAAACGAAAGACTCAGGTCCAGAATGTGGGAAGTAGCAGGACCAGCTATCAGACCAGAGATAGAAGAAGTAGTAGGAGTAGGCCACAGTTATCCCTTGCTTCGAAAAAACGCTGTTATTGAGATTGTGGATTGAATGGCTAACTCCTCCACCCAGTCACACCAGGATGACGTGGAGGTGACTTCGAAGTCTCACACTGTGCTGTAGAAGCACATAACAGTAATAGTGTGCTGTGGAGCCAGGGTTCACAGCATTCCTCCTGCTCCTTCTTTTGCGGTGCCTTCCTTTTTTCTAAACAGTGACAAGAAAACACTGCTCTATGGCATATAGTCTCCCTGTTGACGACTTGAGTGAGAGTGATGCTGTGCCCTGCTGCTGTTGTGGATGGCAGCATGTCCATGGAGGAGGTGGAGAAGTTCCCGGTGTGAGAGCCAGGCCGACACAAAAGACCTGGCTTTGCTGCCGGGCTGCTGCCTTTCCGCTGCCGTAAAAGATGTACTGTCCCTGCCAGTAGGACCTGCTCCAGGTGCCCACTGTTGCATAAACTTTGCCCACGCATCCCACGTTCTCTGGCACATGAAATAATGATGGCTAGGTCTTTTCCAACTTGGCTGAGAACATGCCATACACTCAAAAAAGGCAGCAGACTTGACTAAACAGTATGGCAGGAACTATACCACCAGCAACTTGGCCAAGTGGGGATTAAGCGTGCTCATGAACTGTCACCCAGCCGACTCCAGCTTGGCAAAGTGGTCAGCGACAATGGCTGCAACATCCTGGCTGCCCCGAACCTGTGGGAAATAACATATTATTAGATTATTGGTTATTTATTCAGGGCCTCTATAACAACCTCCTAACTTCCCCATGCTCACATTTCTCCCAAAGAAGCACACGCAGCCACTGTTCGGATTAAATCGGCCACAGCAGCCATTTATTTAATTAAAATAAATACATAACATAAATAACAATAAATTAACCCCTTGTGAGGGAGGTCGTAGAAGCCCCAAAAATTAACAACCATAAAAAACCAACATGGCAATACCATTTTGCCTCCAGCCTTGTAACACCAGCTCGGAGACACCAACTGATGGACGCCTCTCCTATAAGCAACCAAGTGCCCCAACTATGAGAGTCCAGACACACCATTGAGGTCCTCCCATTCTCCAATACCATCCTATACCACCAGCTTCTTTTTTTTTTAAATTTAAATATTTTTTATTTGGAATACAAAAATACATATCCATATAACATTTTATAAAATCCTAAAGTCCGTGAGTTTCTGATTTATAAACGTGGTTAATAATACTTTCGTACAAGTACCCATATTTATGGGGATAATACAAATCAAAGCGGAGATCTCACTTGATGAGAGGAGAGCGGGGCTCACCCGGCATCGCCAGCCCAGTCGGAAAGCACATACAGCATCCAACTTAGCATGTTAATATCTATAAAAAGCAGAGATCGGGGGCCCGTGGCCCGGGCGGCCACAAGGGAGCGAGCGCGCACCCCATACGTCCCCTCCCGAATATGGGTTAAAAAAACGGCAGGATTAACAGTCTTAGATCCATTCACCTGGTGCTCACATTAACCACGCCTAGCGGGCTTGCAACGACCTTTGATCGGGGACATTTCTTGAGGCAACCTGGGGGGTCCAGCAGTCTTCTACCGCGGTGGAGAAAAAAACCACATGCATGTTTTACTGCCTCATCCCCAGGTAGTTTAAGATTGAAAATTAATGCCCAACTTATCCATGCCTCGCATACAGTCACACCAGTATCTCAGGTGCGAGGGGACTCTGGTCGAATATCGCCCGACAATCGCCGGCATTTAAACAAATGTAAACAAAAAAAAACACCAGCGACCAGACCTGTCTCCTGATAGCACCCATGCAGCATATATCATATCACTGCCTACAATCAAACCACATATCTGACAGAGAGAACCACATTGAGGGTCACACCCGGCCCCCCGGCCGCCTAGGGCCCCGAGCCCCGGGATCCCCGCTCATAAGCCGCAAAGTGCCCTAATTTGACAAAAACTTTAGCCATTGTTCAATGCCGAAGAATCCCGCCATCCTCCAGCTCCCCAGAGATGCTCCAGTACTCAGGTGAGACTTCACATCTTTCACCAATTACAATACATACAGAAAAGCCGGACTAATAAGATCATCCCCATCCCAGCCCCCCTTGTCCCCCCCCCCCCCCCACCTTGCAGGGAAGAAAAAAAAAAAAAAAGGAAAGGGGGGCAGTTCCAGATTAATTACTTGACCATGTCCCAATCTTCCCACAGTATACCACCAGCTTCTAGGACCTCCCACCACCACAACTGCTGCGACAACAAACACAAATGACATACCAGCTGATAACACTCAAATCAATGCCACATCTACCCCTTCCTCATGCTACCCCCACTTTTTTTGTTTTTTGTTTTTTAAACCACCCCCCTTTCTAACTGCCTTTAACCCCTTACTGGCCGGCCCTTCACCCAAAACCTATCACGTCGGCCTCCCCTTACTTCCGTTTTAGTCCGGCCTCACTTGCTCCCTGCAGGGCGCACGTCATCAACCTAATCATTCAACGTTTTTCTTTTAAAGTACACTGGCTTGTGTAAAGTGCTGGCAATGTCCAGGAGACTTTTCTCACATTTCAGCCATTCTTAAGACTCTTTCCTGGACGTCCTGCCGCTTCACCATTTAATTCTCGACGTTCCAACTCGCTGGAATTCAACATTGCACATGCTCGAGCATATGTATGAGCAACGGAAAGCTGCAAATGATTTTGTCATGCACCGGACTGCATTAGCAGCAGGGAGAATGTGCTGCTTCAATACCAGGCGGTGGCATCTCATCTGAGAAGCATGTTGGGTGCTGAATCCCTTTGAAGAGGCCACAGAGTTTGTCTGCAGGGACAACTTCGGCATGAATGATGTTATTTCCCGCATATTTATCTTAGAACAGACTTAGAACAGAGACCAGTTAAAGCATCTTGCTGCCCACCCTGTAAATGTTGGGAACCCACAAGGAGAAAATGCTGTGGAGGAGGATGAGGATAGGGAGCTGCCACTGCAAAAGGAAGAGGAAGGGTCGGAAGTAGAGGAGCAAGATGATGATGATGACAATCATACCCATTGGCGTAGCGTGGGTTGCCAGCACCCAGGGTAAGCCATGTATTGCACCCCCCTCCCCTCAAACTGTGGACCTGACCATTTGTACAGAGAATATAGTAGTTCTATGTAACACCACAGATAATACAGTGATAACTCTCTGATAGAGTTGAGCGGACACCTGGATGTTTGGGTTCGACGTGTTCGGCCGAACTTCACAAAAAAAATTGAGTTCGGCACCCGAACTTGACCCTGAACCCCATTGAAATCAAAGGGGACCCGAACTTTGGAACACTAAAATGGCTCTAAAAAGGTCATGGAAAGGGTTAGAAAGCTGCAAAAGGCAGCAAAATGAGGTTAAGAGCATGGCAAATGCTCTGCAAACAAATGTGGATAGTGAAGGGACTTCAAATAACATAAAATACATAAAAATAAGAAATAATAATCTTGATCTAGGAGGAGGAGGTCCATATGGAGTAGGAGGTTGAGGAGCTGGTGGATTTGGCAGGGTAAATTTAAGCAGCGGTGGAGGTAGCCAACACTGGTTTTTGTTTTTTCTTTTATTTTTCTTTTATTTATTTTTTGTTCAAATTTGGGTAGACACCCAAAACATTGGGAAATATAAAAAATAAAACAAAGAGAAAGTGTGCTGGAGTACAACAATGGCTGGGTGAGGCCGGTATACATGTCTATTCTGCACAAGGTACGGACAAGTCCTGTGGGATCCCTCCCTGGTTCATTTTAATGAACGTGAGCTTGTCCACATTGGTTGTGGACAGGCGGCTGCACTTCTCTTTGATAACCCCCTCCTGCCATGCTAAACAAACGTTCAGACAATACACTGGTTGCATGGCAGGCCAACACCTCCAAGGCGTAAAGGGCAAGCTCAGGCCATGTGCCCAAATTGGAGACCCAGAAGTTGAAAGGGCAGACCCATCATTCAGTACGTGTAGGCGTGTGCATACATACTGCTCAAACATGTTGCACGTCCCCGTAACGGCCTAGATCCAATTAGATATCTTCCCTATCAATTTTCAATGTTCTTTTATGCGCCTACCATGGTGATCACGGGTAACGGAGAATCGGGGTTCCATGCTGGAGAGGGAGCGTAAGAAAGGAATACCACATCCAAGGGAGGTTAATGGCTGAAATGTAATTGAGCAGAAATGTGGGACAAGTTGTTAAAGCGGAAGGATGGAATGAAAGGAGGGGGCTCTTGTCAATTAAAGACAGATTTTAGAAATGTAATTCCCTGTCACCTATGCAGAGCAGGGGGTTTTCATCTGCAAAAATGGGTTAATGTCACCCACTAATGGAACAGACGATTTTTTTAAATTTTGGTCCCTGTCAACTATGCAGAGCAGGGGTTTATTCACGGCAAAACTGGGTTCATGTCACCCACCAATTGAATAGGCGATTTTACAAATTAGTTCCCTGTCACTTATGCAGAGCAGAGGTTTGTATACTGCAAAAATGGTAAAATCTCACCTGAGAATGTAACAGACAATTTTTTGAAATTTAGGTCCCTGTCACCTATGCAGAGCAGGGGTTTATTCATGGCAAAAATGTCACCCAGGAATTTAACAAACTCTTTTGCACCTTGCTCCCTCCTTTGCTGTGCTAGTGCCTCTGTGCGACCACCGCCTCTTTGTCCAAACTGCACACATCACTCGCATGACCTTGATTCCATGTGGCGTCTAGTACCTCATCATCCTCCACATCATCTTCCACCCACTCTTTTCCCTTGCCCTCCTTGTCGGTCTGCACACTGCAGAAAGCCACAGCAGTTGGCACCTGTGTTTCGTACTCATCCTGAAACAAGTGGTTGGGCATCGGTGCCACTTCTGGGGCAGGGCTATGTGGATGGCCCTCAGAAACCCTGCTAGCAGAGTCATCAAAAAGCAGAAGACACTGCTGCCTGACTTGGGGCTCAGACTGTTTGGCTGGTTTGCAAGGGGGTGAGGTGAAAGACTGATGGCCATGGGCTGCAGGTGCCAACTCTGATTTGTAAGCAGGAGACTGGGTGGGAGACAATGTAAAGGAACTGGAGGCACTGTCAGCCACCCAATCTACTATCGCCTGTACTTGTTCTGGTCTCACTATTCGTAGAGCCGATGAAGGTTCTGTCGCCTACTCGCACCTGAGGAATGTGTTTCACTTGGGCATGTAGCTGGCAAAGATCGATCACGTCCTCTCCCTGCAACAGGAGCTCCACCTACACCAGCAGCACTACGACCGGGGCCACGTACCTTATTTGATGATCTCCTCATTCTTTGCGTTCACCAACCAAACTAACAGATGGTTTATGTCAGGCAACAATGTAACCGCCAATAGTCAACAATTAAGTTCACTGACAGTAAGGCAGTGCCGGTGTGACAGGCGATTTTTATACAATTATTTCACGGTCACAAAATGTTTTAATTTGTCAACCAACAATGTAACTGCAGTATTGACTAGTTGTATTGGACTGTCACAAATGCAGAAAAGGCCCCAAATGTAGTGTCTTGCAGAAAATGGGTGTTTTTTTTTAAACCAGAATATAACCGCAGTATATAAAGCTTGTATTGGACTGTCAGAAATGCAGCAAAGGCCGCAAATGTAATATCTTGCACAAAATGGGTGTTTTTTTTCAAACCAGAATATAACAGCACTATTTAATGCTTTTATTGGACTGTCACAAATGCAGCAAAGGCCCCAAATGTAGTATATTGCACAAAATGGGTGTTTTTTTAAAAGCAGAATATAACTGCAGCATTTAAAGCTTGTATTGGACTGTCACAAATTCAGAAAAGGCGCAAATGTACTTTTTAGCAAAAAAATTATAATTTGTCCCCACAGAATATAATAGATGGATTTACTTGGATTGCACTTTACAGAAAAATATTTGAATATGTCACCCCCTCGGTCCCTGAACTCGCAGACCGATTCCCTAAATTATTTTCCCTTCCCCTGGCACATATACAGTGCAGGTGCACTTAAAAAATGGGTATATGTTGCCCACTGAACTAAAAGAACGGGGTTAAATTATTGTCCCTGGCACATATGCAGTGCTGGTGCACCGAACTTGCACAAAATGGCCACCAAAGCACACCTAACTAACAGATGGATAAAACTTATTTTTGGGCTCAGGGCAGGGTAAAAAAATGTTGCACTGCAACCACAAAACAAAATCTCTGTAGATCGCAGAGTTAACAACAAGCTCTGATAACAGAAAGATTCTTTCCTATTCTCTTCCTCACAGCAGCAGCATCCTATCCCTACACTAGTAAGAGCAGAGTGACGTGCAGCACACCTTGACTCCAGCTTATATAGAGGCTGGGTCACATGCTACACTGGCCAATCACAGCCATGACATTAGTAGGCATGGCTGTGATGGCTTCTAAGGGCACACAAGTTAAAAGCTTGTTGATTGGCTGCCGTGCAGCCTTTCAAAAAGCGCCTTTAAATTGCCGAACACCGAACTAGAACCCAAAGTTTTACTTAAAAGTTCAGGTTCGGGTCCGGGGTCCAAAAATCCTAAAGTTCGGTACGAACCCGAACGTTATATATAGGGTTGAGCGAACCCGAACTGCAATGTGTCCCCTCTGTATAATATATAATGTGGCCCCTCTGTACAATATATAATACATAATATAACTTCCTCCATTGTGTGTTTTTTCTTTCTCCATTGTGTGTTGAGGCAGAACAGAGGGGACGGTAGCCATAGGCCCTCCTTGAAAAGCCTGCTTCCACCTCCCCGATCCCCCTCCACACTATGCCACTGGATGCCACACTACTGGCCAGGCATGAATGATTTACCAGGACAAACTCGGACAATTACAGCCACAATTCAAGTTTGGCTGCCCAATAATCAAGGGCTTTTGGATCTGGGTTGACAGTTTACAGTCCAAGTATGCATCCACATGCTGGTTCAGGTTCTGCTCCATCTCCTGCTGCTGGGAGGTTTCTTCAGTAGGTGGGTGAAGGAAAGTGCTCATCAGAGGCTCAAGACTTACGTTGCTGCTGATGGAACTGTTGCTGCTCTTGCGGCAATGTAGGGGGACACTACTCTACCTTTGCAGCTCAAGGAGAGTGTGTTTTGCATGGTAAGAGTGGCTGAAGTGCATGCACAGATTCCTTGACATTTTCAAGACGTCTTGCAGTTGGGTGGAAGACTTCAGGAACTGGGTTACAACCAGATTAAAGATGTACGCCATGCAGCGAGCATGGTTCATCCCTCTCTGAAGCAGCACAGACAGAATGTTCTTCCCATTATTGATGACCATAGTTCCTATCTCCAGTTGGTGAGGAGACAGTTAGGATGTGATTTTTTGGTTGATGATGTGCAGCATGCTTTGGATGTATGTATGCTGGAGGACCACTCTGAACTGTGCCTGCAGTGGAAGCTGAAAACAATGTGGAGGATGAGGAGGCAGAGGAGGACATTGGTTCAGAAATTCCACTATTACAATGCGGAGGTGGCAGTGGCATCACCTGGCCAATTTGCTGGTGTGCCTGGGCAGGAACCACATTTAATCAGTGGGCTGTAAATGACATATATTGTCCTTGGCCATAGTTACAGCTCCACATGTCAGCACTGGCATGAACTGTACCAGACACCGACAGGCTCAAGGACTGGCTCACCTTCTGCTCAACATATGTGTGAAGGGCTGGCACAGCTTTTTTATAGAAGGACACTCACAAGCCATCAGTTCTCTGAAATCTTCAGAGTCCATGATATGGAAAGGGAGGGACTGTAGTACCAGCAACTTGGCCAGGTGCACATTCAGCTTCTTTGCCATTGAATAAGTACACGCATATTGTTGCAATCATGTTGGTTATTGATTATTGGGGAAATATGTGATGAGGAGGAGCATCAGGAGACGAAAGGAAGAAACAACAGCTTCCATCTGCTGAAGTTAAGGAGCCCTGACTGCTGGAGATGGCATGTGGGCCGCTGGGAGATGCAATGGTTGCTGCATCAGGCTGTACCATTACATTAGTGCCATGGTTTTCCCAGGTCACTTTATGGTGACACTCCATGTTTTGATACAGGGACATTGCACCAACATTAACACCCAAACAACGCTTCCCCTTCAGTCCACATATACTGCATACCGCTATGTTAACCTCCTCCAGAGACTGACTATTATGGCATTTTACACCTACCACTCTGTGCTGACTGCCTGCCGCTGCCTTTATGAACTCACGCACAGCTAGTTCTTTCCTGACAGGTAGGTTCCTGAGTAGCAAACAGTCTACCACCCGCGCGTTTGGCTCCAGATCTCCCACTGCTTCCAAACTGCTGGCCATCAGAATACTTGCACCCTGCTGCTGTCCCATGGGACTACTGCCACTCTCACCCCCTGATAATGATGCCCCCTCTTGCCCCACATGCGATCAGCTACATCATCATCGACCAATGTCTGTTCGTCACATATGTCACCCTCACCAGTCTTGTGGCTACGTCCCTGACCGCTTGCAATATGTTCTCCCACCTGACTATCATCATCAGACTTCCAAGTCTGTTCTGGCCTGTAGTTGCTGTAAGTCATCACTAAGCTAATCCTTGCTGAAAAGTGGAGCAGAGCCGGCAGCATGCATAACTTTCCGAGCAGAAGGAGCAGCAAAAGGAAAGGATAGTTGAGGGCACAAAGGTTGTTACTGGGCCATACCAACTAAGTGTGGTGTCAGAGGAACCCACCAATTCCAGACTGTGTGTATCTCTTGTCACCTGAGATGATGTTGAAGAGCCAGTCAACCATTCCAGTACAGCTGGATTGTTAGCTAAAACACGACCGCTGGATTATAACACCACCCCCTCTTTTTCTCCTACTCATGCCGGCTACAGCAACACTTTTGCCACTGCCCATTCCTTTTGCGGGCCCAGGCAACTCTCTGTTGGCTGAAGTGTACAGTAACTGAATCAGTAATGTAACAGATTAAGTATGAATGGTGCAGCAGATGAACTAGAAATACACGCCTATATATTAGACCGACTGTTGAGACTAATTCTGATGCACAGTCAGTCCACGTATAACAGAACAAATTAAGTATAAATGGTCCAGCAGATGAACTTGCCTATATTACACTGCTTGTTTACAATGAGTCTGATGCACCGTACATCCATGTATAACTTTAATTATTAATGGTGCAGCAGATTTTTTTTTATTTTTTTCAATCCTTTATTATTTTCTGTACCAAATACATAAATTCACATAAAAAACAATTTAAGTCTACAAAGGTAATTTTGCACCAAATCATATACTTGATCCTTTTAACCCCCCCCTCCCCCTTTTTATTTCACTGCTGCGTGATCCGCCCATGTTTTAATTTCTATTCTGAATTTCCACTATAAGGGATTTTGGGGCAAAAGGAAGAGCCTGCCCTTTGTGACTAACGTCGTTCCGGTTTCCTTGCTATTCTTCTATAGGCATCGAGAGTATCTACCTGGGCCCTCCATTCGTGGAAGCCGGGGCTGTTCTTTGTGCCCCAGTATTTAACAATTAAGGCCTTTGCGACCATAAAGCCTTCCATACAGACTCGTAGCTGGTAGGGCGTCAACTCAGATGAGGAAAAGAAACCCAATATTGCCTGCGTAAAGCAGCGGTTCAATTTAATCTTGTATCTTTTATATAGTTCTTCATAAATACTAGTCCAGAAGCCACTCACCTCTGGACAGTTCCATAGTAAGTGACCTAAGTCCGCCTTATCTGATGAGCCTTTCCAACTCAGATCCTTCCTTATATATTCCTTATATAGGAAGACGGGGGAGTAGTATAGGTGATGCACAATCTTGAACTGAATCAATCTATATTTCTGAGAGATCGATACCTTTTTTATATTTTGGTATCATGGTGCAGCAACCAGGTACATGCGCCTATATATTAGACCGGCTGTTGAGACTAATTCTAATGCACAGTCAGTATACATATAAAAGAACAGATTAAGTTTAAGTTGCACAGCAGTGGAACAAGATGCACAGGACAATTACATAGAGCCTGTACTGTCCCTGCAGTCTCCCTATGCTCTCCTGACCGTGTGTAAAAACTCTCGCTACGATCTCACTACACTATCCCTATTCAAGATTTTACAATTAAAGCTTTGTTAAACTCTGCCTCTAGGACTTGGCACATCTGTCCCTAGGCTCAGTTCACTGTAAAGTGGTTGAGGGCGGGCAGGATTAGACTTTTTACAGGGCTGTGACATCAAAGGGGACCTTCAGACTGGCTGCAGGGCTTTATGGGTCATATCTCCTTCTCAAGCTTCTTACCTTCACTTTGAAACACATGTAGCTGCCATTTTAGGACAAAAAAGATTTGTTACAGCGAAGCCAGAGGAAATTCAGATTTATTGTGAATCGAAGTTTTCCTGAAATTTGGATCAAATTCAATTTGTTTCACTTCGATTCGCTCAACAGTAATCCTCAGAACAGATCATTAATATTACATTGGCGGGGGCCAACTGCTGGCACCTTCGATGATCAGATGTTTGAAGAGAACTTTTTTCAAATTGGAGGTAGTCTACACAGATTTTTAAATCTCTGAAATACCTTGCTTGGATCTAATATCTCTCTAGCTTTAATTCATTATCACATATATGCACGAGGCCCCATTTACATGGTGCATTTTGCAGGAAGAATTTGGCACAGTTAAATTTGGTGCGGCCAAGAAAGAATTTGGCGTGGTCAACTGTTTGCACATGATGATACAAATACAGTATAACAGCCCTGCAATCAGATAAAGACTGCATCATAAATGACTCGGATTTAGACTGTTCCGTGGTCAGCCTGGGAGATGTGGCTAATGCACAGACCACGTTTCTGAGGCTGATCACGGTCATGTGAAATTGAAATTGACCTGATCTATGGGAGAATTGGAAATCAGATACAATAATATGAAACATTTGCAAAAGAAAGAGAATAATGATGTGGCCCATTTCTGGAAGCTTGTAGTAGTTGCACAATTTCTCTTTAGACATATTAAATAACTGTCCTTTCCTAAACATTTGCTCCGACAAGTAAATTAAACCTCAGTTTGCCTATGATCAGCGGTACTTTCACAGTGAGTGAGTGTTTTCTATCAATTCCTTTTTCTTGCATTGTTTCTGTGTGTTCTTTCAGCTTAGCACTGCCCTGCTGTTTCTACATTGTCGCAGAAAGTCTCCCTTTAATATTTGCTCCGATAATTGCTGCTATTATTGCAGAAACTGGAAAATCATTACTGTGCCTTAAAATATAGGGCTGCGTAATTTGTCGTTGTGTGCAGCAGTCTATAAAACTTCTCAATAAACATAAATAAATTGCTCGCCATTTTCCCATTTAGTGGAGGCACTGTACAATAACTTTTTGTATAAAAATATAGGCAATTTGACATACAACAATGTAAAATGATTAACCATTAAATTTCCTTGTGGTAGCTTCACTAGCTAGTTACAAAAACGTCAGTATTGAAGATAGAACCGTGACACACTTTCATAGCCAAGGGTCACCTGTTCCTAGACCATACTGCAAAAAAGAAACCTTAAAGGGGTTGTTCACATTTTTGATATTGAGGACCTATCCTCAGGATAGCTCATCAATATCAGATCGGTGGAGGAGGGGGGCTAGGCGACTCTCGACACCCCCGCCAGTCAGCTGTTTGAAGAAACTGCAGAGCTCTTCATAGCAACTGCAGGTATAATTACAACTGCTCTATCCCCATTTACTTCTGCTCCTTCCTGTTCAAGTGATTACTACAGAACCATCCCATAGAGTGAGTGGGAATGAAGCTGTTGAAATTACACCTGCTCACTGCTGCAGATGTGATGGTGAGCGGGTATACAGTGAAGGGAAGGCAGCACTTGCATGAGCATTGCGATCTCTTCAAGCATCTGAATGGTGAGGGTGCCAGGAGTCGGCCCCCTGACGATCTGATATTGATGACCTATCCTGAGGATAGAGAAAAAAGACAATGCAACAGCACTCTGCAAACCAGATAAAGTACAATAATGTCATAGTCACAAAAATGTTATAGTGCTAATACTACGCTTATTTATAAAGTGAAATGCTTGGCAAATACATTTTGTACAAAACCATCTGAGCCCGTCTGCTAAACGTCAAGGCGATCTCTGTAAGACGGGAACCACAGAGATCGCCTTGACGTTTGGCAGATGGGCTCAGATGGTTTTGTACAAAATGCATTTGCCAAGCATCTCACTTTATAAATAAGCGGAGTATTAGCACTATAGCATTTTTTCTGACTATGGCATTATTGTACTTTATCTGGTTTGCAGAGTGCTGTTGCATTGTCTTTTTTCTCTATGTTTTCAGCCACAGCAGTGTGCACCTGTGCATTGGGATGTGCTGACTAACCCCCTTTTCTTTGCATCTATCCTGAGGATAGGTCATCAACATAAAAAAGTGGACAACCCCTTTAAGGCCACCTCCACACGTTGCGGAATGCGTACAGTTTTTCCACACGCATTCCCACAGCGTAGTACAGAACCAGCAAAGTGTATGAGATTGCACAAATCTCATGGACACTTTGTGGATTGCTTCTGTGCGAAAATTTACCAAATCCGCAGAATGTCAATTATGTTTATGGTTCTAGATGCAAATTTGCATCAAAACCACATCAAATCCGCACCAAAATGAGATTGAGGATATTGGTGTGGATAAATTTAATTTGTGCGGATCTTATGTGAAATCAACTGCATCATGTGCTGGTGGCCTAGATATTAGAAAATTTGTCTATAAGAAGCAAATGTAAAAAAAATTATCTATACTCAACTTTTAAATGTCTCATCTCTTAAGTGGAACCACTCCTATCATCTCTGTTTCATGTAAACGCTTCAGCCCATCACTAACCTGAGTGGTCCCATGTGAATGAATAGCATGTGACTGCTGAGGACAGCCTGTCACAAAGATGGCGCCTGCTCTGAAGTGGAGCAAGCACCATAGTTCCCAGGTGACTGCTGTTTGCCAATGAGGAAGTGTGCCTGAGCTTCCGAGCGTTAGGGCGCACAGGTGGCAGCGTTACCTGGAGTTCAGGGACACCAGCGAGGTGTGAGGATGTCCCTGCTTAGTATAAATTTCTGTTCCTCTGGCTACCCCTGCTCTTCTCTTGTGGTATTGCGTTTAATTTGGGTATGGACTTCTGGAACTGGTATTGTGACTCTGTTTTCTGGCTTCTGGTGATTTGGTCTTATATTGCAATGCTGTTTTTTTTTACTTCTAGAGTCTCTGGCTTTCTCTTTTGCTTCTGACATTCGTCGCACTTCGTTGACCGACTGGCTTTTGACCCTGGTACTGTACGACTATTTTTATTGTTTGTTTGTTCATTCCCAGTTTGTGTATCTCTCCCTCACATACGTAGGGAGACCCCCAGTTACAGAGAGTCTCCCGAGAGAATAGAGGCAGCGTCCCACTAGCTTATGTGGGCACTGCAAAAGCTTGTTTTTGTCATTTGTAATATCATGTTGCATTGTATTATCATGTGAAATCCCTTTTACCAGGCTGTCAGGTGCACTACATACATTCCACCACTAGATGGGGATAGCACTAGTATATCTATATACCTCAGTTCAGGCCTAGTTAGTCAGTTGAGAGAAGGAGAAGTGGGAGGAAGGAGTGAGAGCGCAGCTGCTGGCTGTGTTTAATGCAAGTCAGTTCAAGGGAAACAGAGAGGATAAAGACACAAAGGACAACAGCCATTTATTCAGGCTTTAAGGACCTTTGGATTCAAGGTAAAGGACTTATTAGATTCTGGAAGCCTCACCATTAAAGAGCTGTAGAAACAGAACCAGGCAAAGAGCTGAATATCAGTGAGTACACAACTACCTACTATAGCCTGACACATCACTACCAGCACAGCCTGTTACTGGGATTCATTACATCCAACTTGCATGTATACCAGAGCCTGCTTTATTACTGGATGTAAACTGTTATCAAGAACCTGGTTATAGTAAAGTTCTCAGTTGGATTTAAACCTGCCTCATTCCTCTTCATACCACTACCACTCTCAACATTTTGCACCATCAAGGTGCTGGCGTCTCGACAATACCTAAGTCAGGGGCCCTGCCGCACAAGCACTCAGCATCCACTCACCATCAAGGGCACCTCAATCACCACCTGGCCGCTGTCCCCTGTAATAGAGTGTGCCCCGGAGAATCCAGTGCTGTTCTCCCCTTCACTGCACTGCTGGCCCAGGGAGGCGTCTGCTAAACTGTGAGTAACCGATGAACTGTGTGTACATTCCGGCCCAACGTGCACCTCACGTGTTCTACCCCTGCAGGCTGGCACGTTGCATACAGAATGCCCCTTTTTCACTACCCTGACATGGCCTGAGGGAGTACACTGTGACACATCATCATCAGGGCCACCAACACTCCTATCCTCTGCTCCGGCTCCTCTGGGAATCGCTGCACTTGAGTAAGGCTGGCCTATGTGGTGTGCAAACAGTTTGACTTTACATGGTGCATAAGCCACCTCGGCTGAAGCAATTGTCACAGAGGGCCTGGCCTCCAAGGCTTTTAACGACCATAAATCTTAATATTATTTTAAACCTCCATTGCTTGTATTATGTTATGTAATATTGTATTTTAAGTTGGTCACTGATTGTAGGTATTAGTTGAGCACTTTTGGTGGCATTTTGTGGCACTGTTACTTCGGCAATTTAGAATATATATCATTTTTGCAGTGTATGGCAGCCTGATACCTTTATTAAAATGTACACCAGAAACTAAGTAGCATAAATTATACCTGAAACATTCACCAGCTCCTAGCTGGCATACATTTCAGTTCTGGCAAAAGGACAGACCACTATGCACCAAAATAGGCATGTGCATCTGAAGAAAGAGGGCCACAGATTAAGGTATCATTCACACAACCATATTCCTGCAAACAGTAGGTATGCAATATATGGGCACCTGGCATATGAACTCTATGGACTTGAATGGGTCCATGATAAGGAAAAAGATAGGACAAGTCCATTTTTTTGCAGAGTGGAGGCACGAATCGGAAGCCCACGGTAACACTCGGAAGCCCTTGCAGAACCATAGAAGTAAATGGGTCTGCAGCCCAGCATGGAGTTCACATGGCCAGTGCCCGTGTATTGTGGACCACTATTTGCAGTCCGCAACAAGGGCATGACGGCTATACTTTTCTTTGAATGAGCCCCAAGACTGATGTTAAAAATGGGGATATGTCCGGGTTCCGCCCTGAACCCGGACATATCCCCATTTTCACCCAGGCAGCCCCCCTGATATAAGTATTCGAGCATTTCATGCTCCAAAGCTCTCCTTTCCCCTGTGCAATTTAGCTTTTTTTGGAGATCCGGTGACGAACACGCCCATCAGTGCTGGTGACGTCACCGGCAAAACACTGGTAGGCAGAAGCCTCCGCCTAGCACTGTAAACAGCCCTTGCCCTTCCCGATACAGCTCAGGGCAAGGGAGAGCATTGGAGCATGAAATGCTCCGATGCTCATATCAGGGGGTTTGCCTGGGTGAAAATAGGGATATGTCTCTGAACCCAGACAACCCCTTCAATAAATGACCCCCTATTTCTATTTGTATCTGAGTTTGCTGAAAAGCTGCCAGGCAGTGGATTTTATTCATCTTTTAATGGTTAGATGACTGAAATTCCCTCTTGCAAAATTATGGAAAGTGTCCTGGCACTGGTGGACTGTGATATAGAAGGTGTAGGCGTTATTGCCCTGTTTATCCTCCATTGATGTAGCTCTCGTGATGACATTACTTGATTAATGAAGCTCCAAATCTGTTTAAACCATGCTGAAATATTACTCCCAATGCCACAGAGGAAAATAAGTTGCAAATTTGTATCCTTTACCTGTGGGTGTGTATCTATGAGATGGTAATAAATTATAAGCATAAATAGGGGTGAGGATTGATGACCTGTGATCCGCTATATTACAAGCACTGTGCTACAAGTCTGAAAGTCTCCATGCACATGCCCAGCTTATACCACATACCCACAGCCAAGATCACGATTTCAGACTAGGAAAGGTTTTCCAAATTTAGTAACTCAGGATCTGATCCTTGACTATACATACTATATATAGTGCACACAAGGAGACATGATTATGTGCAGTGATCCTGGGAGGGAAGAGAATGGAGGACAGGAGTGGTGGTGGTGACGAGGATAGGAAGAGTAGTATTTGTGGTAGCAGCTCTCACCCTGGTATTCCCTGGGCCATAGAGTTATGGTAGGGATGCATTTTTCTTCCCCTCAGGGCACACCCTTATTTGTGGTCTCCTGGTGGCAGTTGAGTTACCCTAGTGTTGGTGGGCTTTTGGGTGCAAGGCACAGATCCCTTGGAGTATCGGGGAGGATTAATGATGCATCAGTGCAGAGTGGTAGTGCAAGGCAATGATTAGGCCAGATCTAGGGGTAACCAGTCCATTATACTTAACTGAAGCAATTTAGGTGGATGAAACACACAGGCACTTGCAAAGTAAGTTCAGTCTCTACAGAATACATGCACTGCGTTTCTCGAAGTTGTATATAGGGAGATAGGCCATACAATGGATACCTCTCTGAGTTTCTTTCCAGTTAATCCAATAAACTTTCCTAATTTAGTCAAGGGGAGCAAATTCTCCCTCACAATGTCCAATTGTGGAGCGTAGTCTTTTAACAGATCTGAGTAGTATGGCAGCATGCCTGAAGCTTCTCCCCATCCACACACCGTGAAATCTACAGCATCAATACATGTGTTACTGTTATGGAATATAATGGACACTTGCTTGTCACTAACAAAATGGTGTCTGTCCGAGAGACAACCCCCAGTATGCATTCTATTATTGAAACTACACTACGTGCAGAATTATTAGGCAAATGAGTATTTTGACCACATCATCCTCTTTATGCATGTTGTCTTACTCCAAGCTGTATAGGCTCGAAAGCCTACTACCAATTAAGCATATTAGGTGATGTGCATCTCTGTAATGAGAAGGGGTGTGGTCTAATGACATCAACACCCTATATCAGGTGTGCATAATTATTAGGCAACTTCCTTTCCTTTGGCAAAATGGGTCAAAAGAAGGACTTGACAGGCTCAGAAAAGTCAAAAATAGTGAGATATCTTGCAGAGGGATGCAGCACTCTTAAAATTGCAAAGCTTCTGAAGCGTGATCATCGAACAATCAAGCGTTTCATTCAAAATAGTCAACAGGGTCGCAAGAAGCGTGTGGAAAAACCAAGGCGCAAAATAACTGCCCATGAACTGAGAAAAGTCAAGCGTGCAGCTGCCAAGATGCCACTTGCCACCAGTTTGGCCATATTTCAGAGCTGCAACATCACTGGAGTGCCCAAAAGCACAAGGTGTGCAATACTCAGAGACATGGCCAAGGTAAGAAAGGCTGAAAGACGACCACCACTGAACAAGACACACAAGCTGAAACGTCAAGACTGGGCCAAGAAATATCTCAAGACTGATTTTTCTAAGGTTTTATGGACTGATGAAATGAGAGTGAGTCTTGATGGGCCAGATGGCTGGATTGGTAAAGGGCAGAGAGCTCCAGTCCGACTCAGACGCCAGCAAGGTGGAGGTGGAGTACTGGTTTGGGCTGGTATCATCAAAGATGAGCTTGTGGGGCCTTTTTGGGTTGAGGATGGAGTCAAGCTCAACTCCCAGTCCTACTGCCAGTTTCTGGAAGACACCTTCTTCAAGCAGTGGTACAGGAAGAAGTCTGCAAGGTAAGAAAAACATGATTTTCATGCAGGACAATGCTCCATCACACGCGTCCAAGTACTCCACAGCGTGGCTGGCAAGAAAGCGTATAAAAGAAGAAAATCTAATGACATGGCCTCCTTGTTCACCTGATCTGAACCCCATTGAGAACCTGTGGTCCATCATCAAATGTGAGATTTACAAGGAGGGAAAACAGTACACCTCTCTGAACAGTGTCTGGGAGGCTGTGGTTGCTGCTGCACGCAATGTTGATGGTGAACAGATCAAAACACTGACAGAATCCATGGATGGCAGGCTTTTGAGTGTCCTTGCAAAGAAAGGTGGCTATATTGGTCACTGATTTGTTTTTGTTTTGTTTTTGAATGTCAGAAATGTATATTTGTGAATGTTGAGATGTTATATTGGTTTCACTGGTAAAAATAAATAATTGAAATGGGTATATATTTGTTTTTTGTTAAGTTGCCTAATAATTATGTACAGTAATAGTCACCTGCACACACAGATATCCCCCTAAAATAGCTAAAACTAAAAACAAACTAAAAACTACTTCCAAAAATATTCAGCTTTGATATTAATGAGTTTTTTGGGTTCATTGAGAACATGGTTGTTGTTGAATAATAAAATTAATCCTCAAAAATACAACTTGCCTAATAATTATGCACTCCCTGTATTTGTAGGAAAGACTTGAAACTATCAGGGATTCCTCTAAGTCTATCAGACATATGCCTTTAACTTATTTCCTGTTTACATTCCTTCTTGCTAAAAGACCAATCATGTGAGCCCACTCCTCCCACTAATATGGAGGGTAAATAATGTGAAGCTCCTACCTAATAAATTAGAGTTATGCTTTGACCTTATCTAGAGTGTCAGTTATATTTATCTCACCGTGCATACACATATTTATCTAATTTAGAGCAGTATATCAACCTACCTGACCATTGATCAGAACCAGAACATTTTGGCACTCGACATGTGGGGCTCGAAGGTTGGACCCCCCCTGTTCCCGTACCCCCAGAGATCAGACATAGGAGGGGCGCACCAACGGACACCGGGATCGCTATCCGTGATATGAGGTAAGAAAATAGAGTAATCTTGCCTATACTGTGTCCCTGGTGTAGCCTCTTGTCATCTGTCTGAGGAAGGGGTGCGGCAGCAGTTGGGGCACCTTTGAGGGCACGCAAGTAAGAACCCCACAGTAATTGATGAGATTTTGATACACTGTGTTTTATGTGTTGTGTTGTTCTGACGTTGTTATGACCTTCAGCACCTGTGTATAAACTACCGAGTTACAAGTAAGCCTACCTCATTTGCCTACATCGCGGTAGTTGCCAGAGGCGTCTGTCTGGATAGTAGAAGGGGAGGAGGCGGTCAGAACCGGTCAAAATGTGTTCTACGTGTCTGACTCAAAGAAGAACTCATGTAGTTCAGGAACACAGGGTCCAGGAGATATTACATTATGGGAAATGTTGAAAGTGTCCCGAAGGGATGCTGCTCACCCGAGCAGTACATGGCGGACAAGAGAGGGAAACGCTTCGTAAAGTGTTTACCCAGGTTGGAGAAACATTATGAGATGTGTAAAGGTGGCACTCTATGTGTTTATACATGGAGAGCATTGTTAAATGAAAAAAAAAGGCAAACTTGCTGATTAAAAGATAGTAAATGCACTGATATATCGCAATGACCTTCAACCTTGTACAAAATGTAATGCTTCTTTCACTCAGGGGCTATTGTAACCCTGTCTTATGCTTCTCTCTCAGACACCAGCTAGCCACTTTTGCTGCTCACACATTGGCTGCTTGCTAAACACTCCTTTATACTACAGCTTCCAGCTCAAAGGGGTGCAGCCAGCTCACACCTAACAACTATGTCTATGGCAAGAGTATTAATTATTTCTAGCATATACAGCCTGTGAGACATAATACAATCAGTGATACACAACCCAATGAAGCGGTTTATAGAGTAGGAGAACAATTAAAGAGGACATGCCATCTCTCCTGACAAATCTTATTTTTTTAGAGAACGTTTTGTATTCTCTGGAAGATACTTTTTTTTATAACTCTGTATAAATCCATTCCTGTTTTATTCTGACAATAAAATACTCCAGGCAATTATTATTATTATTTTTTAATGAGGCACAGGGTGGGTGTAGTGCTATTGACCTGGGGTTCTTTGACGTTTGGACATTTGTGGATATTTGCATATCTCCCCTATGCAAAGTTATAAACCTCTTACTTTATTTCACTTGAAAGGGTTAAGGTGCAATGTTTAATACTGTGTAACTGCATTTTATATGTTGTGATATATATTTTGTTAATTTGAACCATATTTGCAAGGCTCTGTGGTTAATAAATACTGAGAGACTTTTGGGACTTTGAATGCGAAGCTGGTAATTTTCCACAGCTGCCATAGGGTTTAAAGAAGTTGTATAATTTGGACGGAAAAAGAGACTTGTTAACCACCAAAACCAGATAGACTGACCTTTTGAACATCGGGTTTTACCTATGTTGTCATGTCTGAAAAAACTGCTGTGTCATTGCCACTGAGTATCATTGAAGCTCTAATGTAAGTCTATGCCTGATGGGAGTGGCAACTTTGTAATTGTTTGTGCTTAGTTTCTCCACTTTACCACTCCCACTAGAAGATTTCAGTCTAGCTAGAAATGGTATATAAGGACAGCAGTCAGAGCCAGAGCCCCTAGTGTTCAGAAGTCAGGGAACACTGCTTGGAAAAAAAGACTCTAACAGACTACTGAGTGACCAAAAGAAGATGCTGAGATGGGGATACTCTGCCACAATCCATGGATCACCAGCCTTTGACCAGGGTACCAGCCTTCTGAGAGACAAAGGGACAGCTAGCTCAGGCCATTCCTCAGCATCAAACACTTCTTCTGCCAGGGAGGAGACTGGAGAAGCCAGCCCTATGCCTCACCTGCATTGTTTTGAAACTGAATTCCTCCAGTTAAGAAGCACACTTGTTACTGCAGACCCTGACTCTCTGGACTTATTTCCCATTAGGGTGCACCATGCCTTACCATCCCCTTTGCAGAGCAGCAACACGTGGTGACACCTCGACAGTGTCCCTGGGACCAGGGGCGTCGCTAGGTTAAAACATTCGGGGCCTGGGCCCGGATGTTTTGTCCCATGCCCCGAATGTCCTGCCTGCCTGCCTGCTAGATACAACTGTATTGCCATACACAGAATGGTAATACAATTGAATCTAATACACTTGGAAGAGTTGAAGGACCTGTGGTGACATCACAGGTCATGTGATCAGCAAAACAGGCTGTGATAGGATGACCTGGATGATGTCACCATCATGTGACCAGTGCAGGATTGGACCGGAGTGAAGAGGAGAAGGAGCCTAATGGTGATGTCTGTACATGAGAAAAGGTAAGTGAAGGGAGAGGCAGAGCAATCCTGGGAGTTGTAGTTATTTAACTGGGATGTATGTTAGGGCTGAAGGGAGGGATGTTATTGACATGGAACTGTGTGCTTGAGGTGGCTGGGGAAAAGGGAGTGACGTTATTTACATGGGACTATATGTTGAAAATGGATGGTGGGAGGGAATGATGTTTATGTACATGGGACTTAATGTTTAGGCTACGTTCACACTTGCGTTTGGGGATCCGCTTGTGAGATCCGTTTCAAGGCTCTCACAAGCAGCACCAAATGCATCAGTTTAACCCCAATGCATTCTGAATGGATGTGGATCCATTTGTTCGGCTCTGTACGGCCCCCCATTCTGTTTTGGAGGCGGACCCCAAAATGCTGCAAGCAGCGTTTTTGTGTCCGCATGGCCTTCCGGAGCCAAACGGATCCGTCCTGACTTACAATGTAAGTAAATGGGGACGGATCCCTTTGCATTGACACAAAATGGTGCAATTGTAAACGGATCCGTCCCCCATTGACTTTCAATGTAAGTCAGGACGGATCCATATTGGGACTTAGAAATTCAAATCTAATACAAACGAATCGGTCCTTTACGGATGCATTTGTTTGTATTATCGGTGTGGATCCGTCCTGTACAAGTACATGACAGATCTGCACGAACACAAGTGTGAAAGTAGCCTTAAGGGGGGATGTTTACATGGGATTGTGCGTTGGAGGCGGCTGTGGAGGAGGTGATGTTATTTATATGGGACTGTATGGTGGAGGGAGGATTATAACTGTAGGGGGCACTGCAGATCCAGGGGATATTATAGGCGTTCTTATTACTACTGAGGGCTCTATAGGAGGGTCTTATAGATCCGCCTTATTTCTACTAAGCGCACTATAGGGGCTTTATTACTACTGAGGGGTCTGTAGGGAGCTTTTTTACCACTAGGGGAACAATAGGGGGCCTTATTTCTACAGGGGGCTCTGTGAGGGCATTATTAATATGGGAGGGCCCTTCTAATAATAAGGGCATTGTTGAGGAGCATTATCACGGTTGGGGCAGTGTTACTAATGAGGGCATTCTAGAAGGGAATTACTATTGGTGGGATTATGAGGAGTACTATTACTATGGGGAGGGCAATAATGTTTCTTCAGGATAGTATTTGGGGGTATTGGGGGGTGCAACTAAAGGCTCATGGGCCCCGGTGCAAGAGTTTAGCTTGGGCCCCCCTTCTTTGTGTGTCTTCTTATGCGGCACAAGTGTCTTGGGGCCCCTTCAGGCTCTTGGGCCCGGTAGCGAGTGCTACCTCTGCACCCCCTATAGCTACATCCCTGGGGGGGGGGGGGGGACAGCAAGCAGCAGGATAACACTGTGGGGTCTCCAGGTTGTTGGGGGATGATGATAGAATGTGAGGAAGCTAAGATGTCTATGTGTCACACTCTGCAGAGACGAGGAGGCTGAGAGAAGTTGTTCAGACCGAGTGGAGAAGATGATGAGAGAGAAGATCTACAGAGAAGATGATGACAGAGAGGAGACGTTACCTGGAGGCCCTGGATGTGACAGGTAAGTGCTGCTGTATAGCAAGTATAGCAAAGTGCAGGGGAGGGGGGGGGGGGCAACATATTTATTGGGGCTTGTGCCCTGGATCTTTTGAGACCCTAGCAACGCCCCTGCCTGGGACTCAACGTAGTGTTGTGGCCACCCCAAACCGGACCACGGCATGGGAATTGCAGCTGCTGATGTAGGGATTCATATGACTCCCAAGAGTGAAATATTGTGCCATGCCCTTCCCCATTTTGCACCACAATTATGGCATAAAACTATGTCTCAAAGTAAAGCAAAAGGGGGTAATTTATTACCAGATATATGGCACTTTTTGGTGCATATCTGTCGCAAAGGTTATTTGCATCACAGTCTGCGACTTTTCCATGTTCACGCCAGGTCTAAAAAAAGGGGCATAGCACAGGCGGGGAAGGGAGTGGGCTGGCAGGCCCATCTCATTTATCATTTTCTTTATTTTACTGTTTTAGGCATAGAAATGGTCTAAATCTAACCAGCCAGGGAGCTGAGAGATTTAGACAGGCAGTGGATACGCCTAGGTTATGTAGAGGCCGGGGCCTCTATGCGCATCCTCTACCAGCACAAGGGGCATTAAGACCGGTGTCTAAACGCCATTCTTAATAAATCACCACCAAAGTGTCTATCCCTGCATCAGATTTATCATCCATCCTGAGTCCCTGTGATGAACCTGGTGCAGGTTTAGACAGCCGGTCTAAGCTTACACCATTTATAGCATTAGTAAATCTGTCCCATTAAATGAGTTTTCTCAGAGTGTGCCTATAATGCTCAGTCGAATATGCAGCTGTTCTGGTTTCTTGTTAACAGGCCTTTGTTCCACCGACCATGGGACATGGTTTAAACCAGGCATGTCCAAACTGCGGCCCTCCAGCTGTTCCAAAATAGCTTACAGCTATTAGGGCATGCTGGGAGTTGTAGTTTTGCAACAGCTGGAGGGCCGCAGTTTGGACATGCCTGGTTTAAACTATGCCAGCTCCCTTGGTGGCCTAGTTTAAGACCATTTTCCATGCCATAAACTGGCATAGAAAATGGTAAATGAGATTCACGGTCTCGCCTGCCGTCTTCCCCGCCCACGACATGCCCCCTTTTCCTGCCACCTCGGAAAAGTGAGCGGAGGAATGTCATAGATTCGGCCCCTTTGCAACCAAATTTGAGACTAAAGTACACTCTGACATGAGCATCGGGGCCCTTCATGCTCCAATGGTCTCCTTTGCTCTGCGCTAAATTGCGGAGGGCAAGGGCTTTTTCTACACCACCTAGCAGTGTAATAATATAAACAAAAAAGCCCTTATGCTGTGCGATACACCTCAGGTCAAGGGAGACCATTGGAGGGGCTGAGTGGGGGAAGAAGGGGATATGTCCGGGTTCAACTCCTTTAATGGGGCCAGACGGCATTCCGGCAGGCTGTTCCTGATCTGTAAGCGCTAGTGTGAAACTAGCCTTAGTTGTGTTTTTCAATGCTTTTTTTTCCCCCCATGGAAATGTCTATGGAAAAACGCCTGGAAAAACCACTACATTTAGAGCATGCTACAATCTGAAAAAAATTGCCAACAGATAAGGCCTCTTGCACACGAACGTGTGCACCCCGTGGCTGTGCTGCGGGCCGCAAAGCACGAACACCCACCGTGGGGCAGCCGCAGCGGAACGTGGACCCAATTACTTTAATGGATCCGTGATCTGGCCGTTCCGCAAAAAGATATGACATGTTCTATCTTTTTATGGAACTGAAGTTACGGGACGAAACCCCCACGGAAGCACTCCGGAGTGCTTCTGTAGGGTTCCGTTCCGCACCATTCCGCATCTCCGGATCCATTGAAGTGAATGGGTCCGCATCCGTGATGCGGAATGCGCACGGAATGGTGCCTGCGTATTGCGGATCCTCAAATGCGATCCGCAATACGGCCATGGAGCGCACACGTTCGTATGCAATAAGCCTAAGAAAAATGCCAAGGAACTCTTAAAATGCCACTAAAAAAACTGTGTTTGTAGGATGTTTTAGAATTTCCCATTGGCCAACATGGAGGAAAGAATGAAAAGAATGGTTACACGAGACCTGCGCGGAGTCCATGTAGACTCATCTAATATGAAATAAAACAATTCATTTGAAAGCTCGTAAAGTGGGATAAAGGACATTTGGTCTCAGCAGAATATGGTAATCACAAGTAAATCTTACCTCATGGAACTAATCAGGGAAGTAGGCATTGCTTGATATTAAAATCTCCCTTTTCCAGCTTTACTTTCCACTCACTCCTGTTTAGTCTCAAAGCTAATAAACTACCGAGACCCCCGTGCGGAAAACAAACCGCTGCCTTTTTTGCTTTGTAACACATGGAATAAAATTGTGACACATTACTGCCATCTAGTGGTTGCCTGTGGTTGCTTCATCCTTTGTTGAATGTCTGATATTTGCTCAGTGATCTGTGAGGAGAGGGTCTCCATTGTTTTGGTGTCTATAGCAAAGTGAGCCATTCAGCCATGGCTTGGCAGCAACAGAACAGTGAAGAATGGTGTAGGCCGTCGCTGCCTGAGCTCGAGGCATTGTGAAAAATGAAATTCATTAGCAGTCTGGAAAGCCGCTACTTCATTGCCTTCTACCATCACTTTGCTTAACCTCATCATCTGGTTCTGTCTGATTTTGTGATTCTTACTCCGGACCATTCACACATCAATCATTACAGAGGCAGGGAAGTATAAATCAATGTGAATGACTAGAAGCAATCATTTAAAGAATACCCTTCAGCAGGAGCAACCCTATTAAACAGCCACATTGTCTGATGGGATTGATCCTGCTGGTTACAGTGATACCCGTCTGTGAAAATTAGTCATGCAAATGCAAAACTGCACACAAAAAATTCACATAAATCCACACTCATTTTTGGTGTGCTTTTTTATCCGGATTTTGGTGTACATTTCATTGAAAAGAGTGAAATATGCACAAGAAACATGTAACAACAATTGACATGCTGCAGATTTAAAACTCCACATAGCAGGTGAATTTCCGCACCATAGGCCTCATGCAGAGGACAGGTCCGCAAAATGGGGTTCCTTTGTTCCGTGATACGTTTCCGTTTTTGTTTTGTTTTGTTGATGAGAACATAGTCCTACCACTATACAAACCGCTAGTCAGACCACACATGGAGAACTGTGTACAGTTCTGGGCTCCTGTGAACAAGGCAGACATAGCAGAGCTGGAGAGGGTCCACAGGTGGGCAACTAAAGTAATAACTGGAATGGGGCAACTACAGTACCCTGAAAGATTATCAACATTAGGGTTATTCACTTTAGAAAAAATACGACTGAGGGGAGATCTAATTACTATGTATAAATATCAGGGGACAGTACTGAGATCTCTCCCATCATCTATTCATTCCCAGGACTGTGACTGTGACGAGGGGACATCCTCTGCGTCTGGAGGAAAGAAGGTTTGTACACAAACATAGAAGAGGATTCTAAAAAAATTAGCATATTGTGATAAAGTTCATTATTTTCTGTAATGTACTGATAAACATTAGACTTTCATATATTTTAGATTCATTACACACAACTGAAGTAGTTCAAGCCTTTTATTGTTTTAATATTGATGATTTTGGCATACAGCTCATGAAAACCCAAAATTCCTATCTAAAAAAATTAGCATATCATGAAAAGGTTCTCTAAACGAGCTATTAACCTAATCATCTGAATCAACTAATTAACTCTAAACACCTGCAAAAGATTCCTGAGGCTTTTAAAAACTCCCAGCCTGGTTCATTACTCAAAACCGCAATCATGGGTAAGACTGCCGACCTGACTGCTGTCCAGAAGGCCATCATTGACACCCTCAAGCAAGAGGGTAAGACACGGAAAGAAATTTCTGAACAAATAGGCTGTTCCCAGAGTGCTGTATCAAGGCACCTCAGTGGGAAGTCTGTGGGAATGAAAAAGTGTGGCAGAAAACGCTGCACAACGAGAAGAGGTGACCGGACCCTGAGGAAGATTGTGGAGAAGGACCGATTCCAGACCTTGGGGGACCTGCGGAAGCAGTGGACTGAGTCTGGAGTAGAAACATCCAGAGCCACCGTGTACAGGCGTGTGCAGGAAATGGGCTACAGGTGCCGCATTCCCCAGGTCAAGACACTTTTGAACCAGAAACAGCGGCAGAAGCGCCTGACCTGGGCTACAGAGAAGCAGCACTGGACTGTTGCTCAGTGGTCCAAAGTACTTTTTTCGGATGAAAGCTAATTTTGCATGTCATTCGGAAATCAAGGTGCCAGAGTCTGGAGGAAGACTGGGGAGAGGGAAATGCCAAAATGCCTGAAGTCCAGTGTCAAGTACCCACAGTCAGTGATGGTCTGGGGTGCCATGTCAGCTGCTGGTGTTGGTCCACTGTGTTTTATCAAGGGCAGGGTCAATGCAGCTAGCTATCAGGAGATTTTGGAGCACTTCATGCTTCCATCTGCTGAAAAGCTTTATGGAGATGAAGATTTCATGTTTCAGCATGACCTGGCACCTGCTCACAGTGCCAAAACCACTGGTACATGGTTTACTGACCATGGTATTACTGTGCTCAATTGGCCTGCCAACTCTCCTGACCTGAACCCCATAGAGAATCTGTGGGATATTGGGAAGAGAAAGTTGAGAGACGTAAGACCCAACACTCTGGATGAGCTTAAGGCCGCTATCGAAGCATCCTGGGCCTCCATAACACCTCAGCAGTGCCACAGGCTGATTGCCTCCATGCCACGCCGCACTGAAGCAGTGATTTCTGCAAAAGGATTCCCGACCAAGTATTGAGTGCATAACTGAACATAATTATTTAAAGGTTGACTTTTTTTGTATTAAAAACACTTTTCTTTTGTTGGTCGGGTGAAATATGCAATTTTTTTTAGATAGGAATTTGGGGTTTTCATGAGCTGTATGCCAAAATCATCAATATTAAAACAATAAAAAGGCTTGAACTACTTCAGTTGTGTGTAATGAATCTAAAATATATGAAAGTCTTATGTTTATCAGTACATTACAGAAAATAATGAACTTTATCACAATATGCACATTTTTTTAGAAGGACCTGTAGAAGAGGATTCTTTATGGTAAGAGCAGTGAGACTATGGAACTCTCTGCCTGAGGAGGTGGTGATGGTGAGTACAATAAAGGAATTCAAGAGGGGCCTGGATGTATTTCTGGAGCGTAATAATATTACAGGCTATAGCTACTAGAGAGGGGTCGTTGATCCAGGGAGTTATCTGATTGCCTGAATGGAGTCGGGAAGGAATTTTTTATTCCCCTAAAGTGAGGAAAATTGGCTTCTACCTCACAGGTTTTTTTGCCTTCCTCTGGAACAACTTGCAGGATAACAGGCCGAACTGGATGGACAAATGTATTTTTTCGGCCTTATGTACTATGTTACTATGTTTCCAGTGTGTTTCCATTTGTCTTCCGGACCGCCCCAAAAAAAGGAAGGAAAAAAAAAGTGTAACTTTAATATCTCCACCCAGGATACTGGTATATATGCTGGTCACCTGAGTCGTACTGCACTGGCTTGTTTCTCGGCGATGGAGACAGCGCTCCCTTTTGTTTGACGAGGAACTGAGTAGAAGGCGGCGATTTTGGGTCCATCCCATTGTTTCCCAACGCTACCGGAAAGGACACTTTCATACCCTCTGCAGCATCTAGAGAAGTTTTTTTCCTTCCGTCGGATATCAGTGTCTACATTTGATAGCTTGCTGTCGTCTCTACGTACTGTCCTTACCTTCATGGACACCAATATGAGGCGCAGCATTTCTCCAGAGGAAAGGCTCATCATCACTTTGAGGTAAGCAATATCTTACTTATAGTTTAAACAGTAATGTGCACTGCTTATGTCATGAGGAACATGTTTTTGAAAATGGCTGGTGTAAGGCTACTTTCACACTTGTGGCAGGACGGATCCGACAGGCTGTTCACCCTGTGAGATCCGTCCTTCCGCTGTTTCGCCGTGCCGCCGGACCGCCGCTCCGTCCCCATTGACTATAATGGGGACGGGGCGGCGCTCCAGCGCAGTACGGCAGTTCGCGGTCAGAGACCTTTCGCCGTGCACTGCCGTACTGTGCCGGAGCGCGGGTGAACAGCCTGTCGGATCCATCCTGCCGCAAGTGTGAAAGAGTACCCTTAGACATTTACTAATGTTTGCTGAAGTTACCTTTCTTTGTACATAATATGTTTGGACCATTGTAAAATCTCTTTTTTTTTTTTTTTTATCCCTGACACATAACAAGATTAAAGGTAGTCGTGTAGTTTAAACTGGTTTACAATTTGTGGTCAGCTAATGTCATCATCATGCAGAGTGTTAACATCATCCTTAAAGGGAGTCTGTCATCTCCATATGGCCATATAGAGTGCTTACATGGCTCTGTAGCACACCTATACAGGATTGTAACGGTACCTTTGTTCCTTTCTTTAGACTTGCACCAGCAGGAAAAACGAAGTTTAATTAATATGCAAATTAGCACTCGCAAGTGCCCAGGGGCGGAGTTCAGTGTGTAGGTGTCCAGGCTGCTCTGCCTTCTTTTCACTTTACTCCTCCCCAGCCTCTGCCTTTGCCCGCCCTCCAAGTCTCTTGCCTCATCGATATGTCCGGACTTGGAGTGTGGGCAAAGGAAGAGGCTGGGGAGGAGTAAAGTGAAAAGAAGGCAGAGCAGCCTGGGCACTTACACACTGAACGCCGCCCCTGGGCACTTGCGAGTGCTCATTTGCATATGATTTAAACTTTGTTTTTCCTGCTGGTGCAAGTCTAAAGAAAGGAACAAAGGTACCGTTATAATCCTGTATAGGTGTGCTACAGAGCCATGTAAGCACTCTATATGGCCATATGGAGATGACAGACTCCCTTTAAGGATGATGTTAACACTCTGCATGATGATGACATTAGCTGACCACAAATTGTAAACCAGTTTAAACTACACGACTACCTTTAATCTTGTTATGTGTCAGGGATTTGCGAGTGCTCATTTGCATATGAATTAAACTTAGTTTTTCCTGCTGGTGCATGCAACGTGTGTGACAGTTTATTTTCAAGTTAGTTAAATATGATTGCTTCTTGTCCTAATGTTCAGGGCCCCTTCACAGCAGCAGCTGACCAGGCCCCCTCGCTAATGTGATCTAATCTTACTGTCTCCTAAAGTCTCGTGATGAGTCTGGGATTTGAACCCCCAACCTGCATGTATCAGTAGTAAAGCATTTACCCACACAGCCATAAAGTCTGCATTGCAACTGATTGAAAAAATATGAGACTTCTACTGTTATAGCCGGCTAAGTGTACATCTATACACACCCAGCACTGCTATATCTCTATATGACAGCAGTCCCAGCACACTCAGCTCTGCTATATCTCTATATATGAGCAGCTGTCATGTGTATAGATGTACACTTAGCCAGCTATAACAGTAGAAGCATCAAGGCAGCTCTTATGGCCATGTGGTTAGGTGCTTTGCCTCTGATACAGAAGGTTGTGGGTTCGAATCCCAGCAGAATCTTTTCTGAAATACAAGCACTGACTCTATATATGGACATACAGGGCGGGACACAGGAAGAGGCTGACATGGAGGTAAGTATAAGTGTTTATTGTTTTTTTTAATACCCGACTGTTACTGCCATGGGGGGAGCGGGAGGCACTTGATACTGGCACATGGGGGGAGGGGGGTTGGCCCCTGATAATGGCACCTGGGGGAGGGGGGATTGGCACCTGATACTGGCACATGGGGGGAGAGGCACTTGATACGGGCATGTGGGGGGGTTGGCACTTGATACTGGCGCATGGGTGGGTTTGGCACTATGATACTGGCACATGGGGGGAGAGGCACTTGATACTGGCACTTTTTTGGGGGGGAGATGGCACTATGATACTGGGACATGGGGGGGGGGGAAAGAGAGGCACTTGATATTGGCACTTTTTGGGGGGGAGATGGCACTATGATACTAGGACATGGGGGGGAGAGAGGCACTTGATACTGGCATGTGGGGGGGTTGGCACTTGATACTGGCACATTGGTGGGTTTGGCACTATGATACTGGCACATGGGGGGGAGAGGTACTTGATACTGCCACTTTTTTGGGGGGAGAGATGGCACTATGATACTGGGACATGGGGGGGAGAGAGAGGCACTTGATACTGGCACATGGGGGGAGGGGGGTTGGCCCCTGATAATGGCACCTGGGGGAGGGGGGATTGGCACCTGATACTGGCACATGGGGGGAGAGGCACTTGATACGGGCATGTGGGGGGGTTGGCACTTGATACTGGCGCATGGGTGGGTTTGGCACTATGATACTGGCACATGGGGGGAGAGGCACTTGATACTGGCACTTTTTTTGGGGGGAGATGGCACTATGATACTGGGACATGTGGGGGGAGGAGAGAGGCACTTGATACTGGCACATGATGGTGGGGCATCTATGGGGACACTTACTGGCACATTATTGGAGGGCATTATGGGGGACACTCGGCCTATCAGAGGCCGGACACTGAGGGGCATCTAGTGGGGCACTATATATGGGGCATTTTATACTGGTACATTATGGGGGGGCACTAGTAGGAAGGGGGGAGAGGAGCACTATGGGAGAATTTACTGGTGGCACTATATAGGGGTATTTTATACTGGCACATTATGGGGGCACTATGGGGACATTAGCTCAACTGGGGGCATTACAAGGGGGTATTTTTGCACTGTCACATTACAGGGAGTGCAGAATTATTAGGCAAGTTGTATTTTTGAGGATTAATTTTATTATTCAACAACAACCATGTTCTCAATGAACCCAAAAAACTCATTAATATCAAAGCTGAATATTTTTGGAAGTAGTTTTTAGTTTGTTTTTAGTTTTAGCTATTTTAGGGGGATATGTGTGTGCAGGTGACTATTACTGTACATAATTATTAGGCAACTTAACAAAAAACAAATATATACCCATTTCAATTATTTATTTTTACCAGTGAAACCAATATAACATCTCAACATTCACAAATATACATTTCTGACATTCAAAAACAAAACAAAAACAAATCAGTGACCAATATAGCCACCTTTCTTTGCAAGGACACTCAAAAGCCTGCCATCCATGGATTCTGTCAGTGTTTTGATCTGTTCACCATCAACATTGCGTGCAGCAGCAACCACAGCCTCCCAGACACTGTTCAGAGAGGTGTACTGTTTTCCCTCCTTGTAAATCTCACATTTGATGATGGACCACAGGTTCTCAATGGGGTTCAGATCAGGTGAACAAGGAGGCCATGTCATTAGATTTTCTTCTTTTATACCCTTTCTTGACAGCCACGTTGTGGAGTACTTGGATGCGTGTGATGGAGCATTGTCCTGCATGAAAATCATGTTTTTCTTACCTTGCAGACTTCTTCCTGTACCACTGCTTGAAGAAGGTGTCTTCCAAAAACTGGCAGTAGGACTGGGAGTTGAGCTTGACTCCATCCTCAACCCGAAAAGGCCCCACAAGCTCATCTTTGATGATACCAGCCCAAACCAGTACTCCACCTCCACCTTGCTGGCGTCTGAGTCGGACTGGAGCTCTCTGCCCTTTACCAATCCAGCCATCTGGCCCATCAAGACTCACTCTCATTTCATCAGTCCATAAAACCTTAGAAAAATCAGTCTTGAGATATTTCTTGGCCCAGTCTTGACGTTTCAGCTTGTGTGTCTTGTTCAGTGGTGGTCGTCTTTCAGCCTTTCTTACCTTGGCCATGTCTCTGAGTATTGCACACCTTGTGCTTTTGGGCACTCCAGTGATGTTGCAGCTCTGAAATATGGCCAAACTGGTGGCAAGTGGCATCTTGGCAGCTGCACGCTTGACTTTTCTCAGTTCATGGGCAGTTATTTTGCGCCTTGGTTTTTCCACACGCTTCTTGCGACCCTGTTGACTATTTTGAATGAAACGCTTGATTGTTCGATGATCACGCTTCAGAAGCTTTGCAATTTTAAGAGTGCTGCATCCCTCTGCAAGATATCTCACTATTTTTGACTTTTCTGAGCCTGTCAAGTCCTTCTTTTGACCCATTTTGCCAAAGGAAAGGAAGTTGCCTAATAATTATGCACACCTGATATAGGGTGTTGATGTCATTAGACCACACCCCTTCTCATTACAGAGATGCACATCACCTAATATGCTTAATTGGTAGTAGGCTTTCGAGCCTATACAGCTTGGAGTAAGACAACATGCATAAAGAGGATGATGTGGTCAAAATACTCATTTGCCTAATAATTCTGCACGTAGTGTATAAGGAGAATGATTACTCCTGGGGGGGGCATGTGCCCCTTCAGGTGGGTGTGGAGGCTGGGGGTAGCTGCGTCCATGCTGGGGAGGTGGGAGGCTCAATATGTGGAGTCTCCCTGGTAAGGGGAGGCATACATTTTTATGACAAGGGCCATAGAAGCAACACACGTGATTATTTTCTAAAGGGACCTGCCTTAGTAATGGAGCAAGGCCCCTCAACATACACACTTCTGGTCCATCACTCCTCCTTTGGGCAAGCAACTCAATGACTCGGGCATCTATCATCTCCCAAGTCAGTTGCCCAGAGGAAGAGTGTAGGACATTCCGGCGATGCCTGAGCTAAGGCTGCTGGGCTATTTCAGGGCTCCGCAATGAAATGGTGGGCTGGGCCAGTGATGGTTGGTCAGGCTCCTCAGCCGGTGTTGGGGCAGGACTACTGGCTGGAGAAAAAACCGCCGGAGTGTCACTTCCTCCAACATCTGAGGTCATCCAGACTGTCCACAGTACTGTATAGAAAAATGACATGAAAACATATATTACATCATTTGACTACTACATTTCTGAAGTTCTTAAAATAAAAAGAGCTGTGTGTGTACTATATATGGTGAGCCTGCATACATCACATATTGTTTTCTAATGTTGTATTGTCACCTTCAATATTATTTGCTAAAATAAAAAACAAAAATAACAGGCCGAACTGGATGGACAAATGTCTTTTTTCGGCCTTATGTTATGTTAAAAAAACATTACTTAATGTTAATTTTTTTATACTAACGCCAAATGGGAAACTATTTTTAGAACATTGCTTGGTGTTTGAAGCTGTCCAGCACAAAACGAGGTATACTCATTCAAGGACCGAAACAAGTGCTGATATTATGTCCGTCTGTATCTGGCCTGTTTCTACCATCAAAACCTTCTTATGTAAGGAAACCAAAAAATAACATAATTCCCAGACAAACAGCATGGACCAGACATCACAGGGCCATGGTGGTAGTAGTAGATACAAAGCTGGAGGGACGCAGTTGGAGCATCAATACTCTATGATAATAGAGTATGTAATTGTCATTTCATTATAACTTCTGGGAATCCATTTTGTGATTTGTAGGCCAACATTAAAACTATGTAAAAGACAATTACAATACAGAACGGTTCCCCAAAAAATAAAAATAAATGAATACCATTTCAGCATGCATGTTAAAAAAAAGATGAACACAACTAACCATACACAAATCACAACACTAATAAGGGCCTAAAACATGCAAAACGGTTTGTCTGGCCTTTTCATATTTATGACTAGGGATGAGCGAACCCGAACTGTATAGTTCGGGTTCGTACCGAATTTTGGGGTGTCCGTGACACGGACCCGAACACGAACATTTTCGTAAAAGTCCGGGTTCGGTGTTTGTCGCTTTCTTGGCGCTTTTTGAAAGGCTGCAAAGCAGCCAATCAACAAGTGTCATACTACTTTCCCCAAGAGGCCGTCACAGCCATGCCTACTATTGGCATGGCTGTGATTGGCCAGTGCAGCATGTGACCCAGCCTCTATTTAAGCTGGAGTCACGTAGTGCCGCCCGTCACTCTGCTCTGATCAGTGTAGGGAGAGGTTGCAGCTGCGACTGTTAGGGCGAGATTAGGCAGTGATTAACTCCTCCAAAAGACTTCATTCAGTGATCGATCTGCAGCTGTGGATCATTGATCCACAGTTCAATGATCCAGCTGTGGATCATTGAACTGCTGCTATTCAATTGCTCACTGTTTATAGGTTGCCCAGAGCGTTTTTCATTCACTTTTTTCTGGGTTGATCGGCGGCCATTTTGTGTCTTGTGGTTATTTTTTGGCTATATCCTACATCAGGGTCAAGCTGTCACCAAGTGCATTTAACCCTCAATAGTGTGGTTATTTTTTTGCCATATACTACATCAGGGGCAAGCTGTCACCAAGTGCATTTAACCCTCAATAGTGTGGTTGTTTATTGGCTATATCCTACATCAGGGTCAAGCTGCCACACCAAGTGCATTTAACCATCAAAAGTGTGGTTATTTTTTGGCCATATACTACATCAGGGGCAAGCTGAGCCTGTCACCAAGTGCATTTAACCCTCAATAGTGTGGTTGTTTTTTGGCTATATCCTACATCAGGGTCAAGCTGTCACACCAAGTGCATTTAACCATCAATAGTGTGGTTATTTTTTGGCCATATCCCAGTCTAATTCTGTCTGTAAACGTATACCTGTCACCCAGAGCCTAAATAATAGGCCTCAAATTTATAGTCAGCTAAATCTGTGGTTATTGCTGTGGCTGGGCAAGTTATTTAGTTTCCGTCAAAGCACAGTTTTTGTTCTGGGTTGAAATACAATTCCCAATTTAGCAATTCTCTAAATTAGTGGTTTCAGCTGTCTCAGGCCTACTTTAAATCTATCCCTAAAAGGGTATATTAGATTCAAGGTGCTGATAGGGTCATTCTCATTAACTTCACACACACGCTACTGTGCATATCCCAGTCTAATTCTGTCCGTAAACGTATACCTGTCACCCAGTGCCTAAATAATAGGCCTCAAATTTATAGTCAGCTAAATCTGTGGTTATTGCTGTAGCTGGTCAAGTTATTTTGTAACAATGAGGAAAACATCTAGTAAGGGACGCGGACGCGGACATGGTCGTGGTGCTGTTAGTGGAGCCTCTGGTGCTGGGAGAGGACGTGGCCATTCTGCCATAGCCACACGTCCTAGTAGGTCCCAGTAGCCGCCAGAATTTACAGCGATATTTGGTGGGGCCCAATGCCGTTCTAAGGATGGTAAGGCCTGAGCAGGTACAGGCATTAGTCAATTGGGTGGCCGACAGTGGATCCAGCACGTTCACATTATCTCCCACCCAGTCTTCTGCAGAAAGCGCACAGATGGCGCTTGAAAACCAAGCCCATCAGTCTGTCACATCACCCCCATGCATACCAGGGAAACTGTCTGAGCCTCAAGTTATGCAGCAGTCTCTTATGCTGTTTGAAGACTCCGCTGGCAGGGTTTTCCAAGGGCATCCACCTAGCCATTCCCCAGCGGTGGAAGACATAGAATGCACTGACGCACAACCACTTATGTTTCCTGATGATGAGGACATGGGAATACCACCTCAGCACGTCTCTGATGATGACGAAACACAGGTGCCAACTGCTGCGTCTTTCTGCAGTGTGCAGACTGAACAGGAGGTCAGGGATCAAGACTGGGTGGAAGACGATGCAGGGGACGATGAGGTCCTAGACCCCACATGGAATGAAGGTCGTGCCACTGACTTTCACAGTTCGGAGGAAGAGGCAGTGGTGAGACCGAGCCAACAGCGTAGCAAAAGAGGGAGCAGTGGGCAAAAGCAGAATACCCGCCGCCAAGAGACTCCGCCTGCTACTGACCGCCGCCATCTGGGACCGAGCACCCCAAAGGCAGCTTCAAGGAGTTCCCTGGCATGGCACTTCTTCAACCAATGTGCTGATGACAAGACCCGAGTGGTTTGCACGCTGTGCCATCAGAGCCTGAAGCGAGGCATTAACGTTCTGAACCTTAGCACAACCTGCATGACCAGGCACCTGCATGCAAAGCATGAACTGCAGTGGAGTAAACACCTTAAAAACAAGGAAATCACTCAGGCTCCCCCTGCTACCTCTTCTGCTGCTGCCGCCTCGGCCTCTTCTGCTGCTGCCACCTCGGCCTTTTCTGCTGCTGCCGCCTCGGCCTCTTCCTCCGCCTCTGGAGGAACGTTGGCACCTGCCGCCCAGCAAACAGGGGATGTACCACCAACACCACCACCTCCGTCACCAAGCATCTCAACCATGTCACACGGCAGCGTTCAGCTCTCCATCTCACAAACATTTGAGAGAAAGCGTAAATTCCCACCTAGCCACCCTCGATCCCTGGCCCTGAATGCCAGCATTTCTAAACTACTGGCCTATGAAATTCTGTCATTTAGGCTGGTGGACACAGACAGCTTCAAACAGCTCATGTCGCTTGCTGTCCCACAGTATGTTGTTCCCAGCAGGCACTACTTCTCCAAGAGAGCCATGCCTTCCCTGCACAACCAAGTATCCGATAAAATCAAGTGTGCACTGCGCAACGCCATCTGTGGCAAGGTCCACCTAACCACAGATACGTGGACCAGTAAGCACGGCCAGGGACGCTATATCTCCATAACTGCACACTGGGTAAATGTAGTGGCAGCTGGGCCCCAGGCGGAGAGCTGTTTGGCGCACGTCCTTCCGCCACCAAGGATCGCAGGGCAACATTCTTTGCCTCCTGTTGCCACCTCCTCCTACTCAGCTTCCTCCTCCTCTTCTTCCACCTACTCATCCAGTCAGCCACACACCTTCACCACCAACTTCAGCACAGCCCGGGGTAAACGTCAGCAGGCCATTCTGAAACTCATATGTTTGGGGGACAGGCCCCACACCGCACAGGAGTTGTGGCGGGGTATAGAACAACAGACCAACGAGTGGTTGCTGCCAGTGAGCCTCAAGCCCGGCCTGGTGGTGTGCGATAATGGGCGAAATCTTGTTGCAGCTCTGGGACTAGCCGGTTTGACGCACATCCCTTGCTTGGCGCATGTGCTGAATTTGGTGGTGCAGAAGTTCATTCACAACTACCCCGACATGTCAGAGCTGCTGCATAAAGTGAGGGCCGTCTGTTCGCACTTCCGGCGTTCACATCCTGCTGCTGCTCGCCTGTCTGCGCTACAGCGTAACTTCGGCCTTCCCGCTCACCGCCTCATATGCGACGTGCCCACCAGGTGGAACTCCACCTTGCACATGCTGGACAGACTGTGCGAGCAGCAGCAGGCCATAGTGGAGTTTCAGCTGCAGCACGCACGGGTCAGTCGCACTGCGGAACAGCACCACTTCACCACCAATGACTGGGCCTCCATGCGAGACCTGTGTGCCCTGTTGCGCTGTTTCGAGTACTCCACCAACATGGCCAGTGGCGATGACGCCGTTATCAGCGTTACAATACCACTTCTATGTCTCCTTGAGAAAACACTTAGGGCGATGATGGAAGAGGAGGTGACCCAGGAGGATGAGGAGGAGGAAGAGGGGTCATTTTTAGCACTTTCAGGCCAGTCTCTTCGAAGTGACTCAGAGGGAGGTTTTTTGCAACAGCAGAGGCCAGGTACAAATGTGGCCAGCCAGGGCACACTACTGGAGGACGAGGATGAGGAGGAGGTGGAGGAGGATGAGGATGAAGCATGGTCACAGCGGGGTGGCACCCAACGCAGCTCGGGCCCATCACTGGTGCGTGGCTGGGGGGAAACGCAGGACGATGACGATACGCCTCCCACAGAGGACAGCTTGTCCTTACCTCTGGGCAGCCTGGCACACTTGAGCGACTACATGCTGCAGTGCAACGACAGCAGAGTTGCCCACATTTTAACGTGTGCGGACTACTGGGTTGCCACCCTGCTGGATCCACGGTACAAAGACAATGTGCCCACCTTACTTCCTGCACTGGAGCATGATAGGAAGATGCGCGAGCAAGTTTTGTCAACACGCCACAGCTAACTGCACCACCACCTGATACGCAACGTGTTGGCAGGAGGCAACATTTCACTAACATGGTGGAACAGTACGTGTGCACACCCCTCCACGTACTGACTGATGGTTCGGCCCCATTAAACTTCTGGGTCTCTAAATTGTCCACGAGGCAAGAGCTAGCCTTTTATGCCTTGTAGGTGCTGGCCTGCCCGGCGGCCAGCGTTTTGTCTGAACGTGTATTCAGCACAGCAGGGGGCGTCATTACAGAAAAACGCAGCCGCCTGTCTACAGCCAATGTGGACAAGCTGACGTTCATAAAAATGAACCAGGCATGGATCCCACAGGCCCTGTCCATCCCTTGTGCAGATTAGACATTAACTACCTCCCCTTAACCATATGTTATTGCACTCCAGGGCACTTCCTCATTCAATCCTTATTTTATTCTCATTTTACCATTATATTACGGGGCAACCCAAAGTTGAATGAACCTCTCCTCTGTCTGGGTGCCGGGGCCTAAATATCTGACAATGGACTGTTCCAGTGTTAGGTGACATGAAGCCTGATTCTCTGCTATGACATGCAGACTGATTCTCTGCTGACATGAAGCCAGATTCTCTGTTACGGGACCTCTCTCCTCTGCCTGGGTACCGGGGCCTAAATATATGACAATGGACTGTTACAGTGGTGGGTGACGTGAAGCATGATTCTCTGCTATGACATGCAGACTGATTCTCTGCTGACATGAAGCCAGATTCTCTGTTACGGGACCTCTCTCCTCTCCCTGGGTGCCTGGGCCTAAATATCTGACAATGGACTGTTCCAGTGTTGGGTGATGCGAAGCATGATTCTCTGCTATGATAAGAAGACTGATTCTCTGCTGACATGAACATGAAAGACAGACATGCAATGTGACAATGCACTGCAATATATAGTACAAAAATTGCATGGAAATAACAAGTGCTACACTATAAGTGCGAGATACTTGGCAAATTATTTTGTACAAAATTATTTGAGCCCGTCTGCCAAGCGTCAAGGCGTTCTCTGTTAGACGGGTTCCTACGCTAAATTCTACCTGTTAGGTGCCATAACGGCTACCATACACTTCAGGGAGTGTAGGTTCCACATACCTGCATTGTAACCTACCTGTTGGGTGCCATGACGGCTACCATCCACTTCAGGGAATGCAGGCTGCACAGCAGGCCCACTCCACAACACCACCGGCGCCTAAAAGCCACCAAGGACCGCAGTGCGAGTCCTGGTGCTGTGGCTTCAGTGAATGAAGTGGAGCAGGCCTGACTATGCACTGACACTAATTAAAATCAGCCAATGGGGCAGACAGGGTGGTCAGAAATGTGAGACTGAGGAGGCAGCCACACCTCAATTACAAACTACAAGGGAAACCAAAAAATGGGCTCAGTCACATAACAACCGCAGGAGCACATTGCTGGGGCAGGGAAATAACATGAAAGACAGACATGCAATGTGACAATGCACTGCAATATATAGTACAAAAATTGCATGGAAATAACAAGTGCTACACTATAAGTGCGAGATACTTGGCAAATTATTTTGTACAAAATTATTTGAGCCCGTCTGCCAAGCGTCAAGGCGTTCTCTGTTAGACGGGTTCCTACGCTAAATTCTACCTGTTAGGTGCCATAACGGCTACCATACACTTCAGGGAGTGTAGGTTCCACATACCTGCATTGTAACCTACCTGTTGGGTGCCATGACGGCTACCATCCACTTCAGGGAATGCAGGCTGCACAGCAGGCCCACTCCACAACACCACCGGCGCCTAAAAGCCACCAAGGACCGCAGTGCGAGTCCTGGTGCTGTGGCTTCAGTGAATGAAGTGGAGCAGGCCTGACTATGCACTGACACTAATTAAAATCAGCCAATGGAGCAGACAGGGTGGTCAGAAATGTGAGACTGAGGAGGCAGCCACACCGACTGAGTGACTGAGCCCCTTTTTTGGTTCCCCTCTGCTGACATGAAGCCAGATTCTCTGTTATGGGACCTCTCTCCTCTGCCTGGGTGCCGGGGCCTAAATATATGACAATGAACTGTTACAGTAGTGGGTGACGTGAAGCCTGATTCTCTGCTATGACATGCAGACTGATTCTCTGCTGACATGAAGCCAGATTCTCTGTTACGGGACCTCTCTCCTCTGCCTGTGTGCCGGGACCTAAATTTATGACAATGGACTGTTACAGTGGTGGGTGACGTGAAGCATGATTCTCTGCTATGATATGCAGACTGATTCTCTGCTGACATGAAGCCAGATTCTCTGTTACGGGACCTCTCTCCTCTGCCTGGGTGCCGGGGCCTAAATTTATGACAATGGACTGTTACAGTGGTGGGTGACGTGAAGCATGATTCTCTGTTATGATATGAAGACTGATTCTCTGCTGACATGAAGCCAGATTCTCTGTTACGGGACCTCTCTCCTCTGCCTGGGTGCCGGGGCCTAAATATATGACAATGGACTGTTACAGTGGTGGGTGACGTGAAGCATGATTCTCTGCTATGACATGCAGACTGATTCTCTGCTGACATGAAGCCAGATTCTCTGTTACGGGACCTCTCTCCTCTCCCTGGGTGCCTGGGCCTAAATATCTGACAATGGACTGTTCCAGTGTTGGGTGATGCGAAGCATGATTCTCTGCTATGATAAGAAGACTGATTCTCTGCTGACATGAAGCCAGATTCTCTGTTACGGGACCACTCTCCTTTGCCTGGGTGGCTGGGACTAAATTTCTGACAATGGACTGTTCCAGTGTTGGGTGACGTGAAGCATGATTCTCTGCTATGATATGAAGACTGATTCTTTGCTGACATGAAGCCAGATTCTCTGTTACGGGACCTCTCTCCTCTGCCTGGGTGCCGGGGCCTAAATATATGACAATGAACTGTTACAGTGGTGGGTGATGTGAAGCCTGATTCTCTGCTATGACATGCAGACTGATTCTCTGCTGACATGAAGCCAGATTCTCTGTTACGGGACCTCTCTCCTCTGCCTGTGTGCTGGGGCCTAAATTTATGACAATTGACAGATACAGTGGTGGGTGACGTGAAGCATGATTCTCTGCTATGATATGAAGACTGATTCTCAGCTGACATGAAGCCAGATTCTCTGTTATGGGACCTCTCTCCTCTGCCTGGGTGACGGGGCCTAAATTTATGACAATGGACTGTTACAGTGGTGGGTGACGTGAAGCATGATTCTCTGTTATAATATGAAGACTGATTCTCTGCTGACATGAAGCCAGATTCTCTGTTATGGGACCTCTCTCCTCTGCCTGGGTGCCGGGGCCTAAATATATGACAATGGACTGTTACAGTGGTGGGTGACGTGAAGCATGATTCTCTGCTATGATATGAAGACTGATTCTCTGCTGACATGAAGCCAGATTCTCTGTTACGGGACCACTCTCCTTTGCCTGGGTGGCTGGGACTAAATTTCTGACAATGGACTGTTCCAGTGTTGGGTGACGTGAAGCATGATTCTCTGCTATGATATGAAGACTGATTCTTTGCTGACATGAAGCCAGATTCTCTGTTACGGGACCTCTCTCCTCTGCCTGGGTGCCGGGGCCTAAATATATGACAATGAACTGTTACAGTGGTGGGTGACGTGAAGCCTGATTCTCTGCTATGACATGCAGACTGATTCTCTGCTGACATGAAGCCAGATTCTCTGTTACGGGACCTCTCTCCTCTGCCTGTGTGCTGGGGCCTAAATTTATGACAATGGACAGTTACAGTAGTGGGTGACGTGAAGCATGATTCTCTGCTATGATATGAAGACTGATTCTCAGCTGACATGAAGCCAGATTCTCTGTTATGGGACCTCTCTCCTCTGCCTGGGTGACGGGGCTTAAATTTATGACAATGGACTGTTACAGTGGTGGGTGACGTGAAGCATGATTCTCTGTTATAATATGAAGACTCATTCTCTGCTGACATGAAGCCAGATTCTCTGTTATGGGACCTCTCTCCTCTGCCTGGGTGCCGGGGTCTAAATATATGACAATGGACTGTTACAGTGGTGGGTGACGTGAAGCATGATTTTCTGCTATGATATGAAGACTGATTCTCTGCTGACATGAAGCCAGATTCTCTGTTACGGGACCTCTCTCCTCTGCCTGGGTGCCTGGGACTAAATATCTGACAATGGACTGTTCCAGTGTTGGGTGACGTGAAGCATGATTCTCTGCTATGATATGAAGACTGATTCTCTGCTGACATGAAGCCAGATTCTCTGTTACGGGACCTCTCTCCTCTGCCTGGGTGCCTGGGCCTAAATATCTGACAATGGACTGTTCCAGTGTTGGGTGACGTGAAGCCTGATTCTCTGCTATGACATGCAGACTGATTCTCTGCTGACATGAAGCCAGATTCTCTGTTACGGGACCTCTCTCCTCTGCCTAGGTGCCTGGGACTAAATATCTGACAATGGACTGTTCCAGTGTTGGGTGACGTGAAGCATGATTCTCTGCTATGATATGAAGACTGATTCTCTGCTGACATGAAGTCAGATTCTCTGTTACGGGACCTCTCTCCTCTGCCTGGGTCCCGGGGCCTAAATTTATGACAATGGACTGTTACAGTGGTGGGTGACGTGAAGCATGATTCTCTGCTATGATATGCAGACTGATTCTCTGCTGACATGAAGCCAGATTCTCTGTTACGGGACCTCTCTCCTCTGCCTGGGTGCCTGGGCCTAAATATCTGACAATGGACTGTTCCAGTGTTGGGTGACGTGAAGTCTGATTCTCTGCTATGACATGAAGACTGATTCTCTGCTGACATGAAGCCAGATTCTCTGTTACGGGACTCTCTCCTCTGCCTGGGTGCCGGGGCCTAATTATATGACAATGAACTGTTACAGTGGTGGGTGACGTGAAGCCAGATTCTCTGCTATGGGACCTCTCTCCAATTGATTTTGGTTAATTTTTATTTATTTTATTTTTATTTTTATTCATTTCCCTATCCAAATTTGTTTGCAGGGGATTTACCTACATGTTGCTGCCTTTTGCAGCCCTCTAGCCCTTTCCTGGGCTGTTTTACAGCCTTTTTAGTGCCAAAAAGTTCGGGTCCCCATTGACTTCAATGGGGTTCGGGTTCGGGACCAAGTTCAGGTCGGGTTCGGATCCCGAACACAGGAAAAGAGAGACGGTAGACGGCATGTGCGATCTGCACGTGTCGTCTTATCATACAGATGATCAGCGTTGGTGCCAGAAGTTAGTCGCCCACAAAAATGATATTGATCACCTACACAGTGTATAGGTCAGCAATAATACGCCACACAACCCCTTTAATTATTTCCGACTATTGTTAACCAAAAATACCGACGGCCTCAAATCCATAACAGGCCTCCAAAATTGTAATTGGGCCGTGTACAAGTATGGCCTTTTCTTGGAGCCTTCTTCCCCACTACGGCTTTTGACAGTTAAATCACGGCGGAATTGATCCCAGCAACTGTTCCACCGGGTCTTTGTCTGTATCACTGTAAATAAATCAAACATAAAAATTACTATTAAAAATCAGAAAAACAACTATTACAAACCGGATTCCAAAAAAGTTGGTAAATACTGAATGCAATGATGTGGAGGTGCCAACTTCTAATATGTTATTCAGAATAGAACATAAATCACAGAACAAAAGTTTAAACTGAGAATATGTACCATTTTAAGGGATAAATATGTTGAATCAGAATTTCATGGTGTCAAAAAATCCCCAAAAAGTTGGGACAAAGCCATTTTCACCACTGTGTGGCATCTCCCCTTCTTCTTACAACACTCAACAGACGTCTGGGGACCGAGGAGACCAGTTTATCAAGTTTAGAAATAGGAATGCTCTCCCATTCTTGCCTAATACAGGCCTCTAACTGTTCAATCGTCTTGGGCCTTCTTTGTTGCACCTTGCTCTTTATGATGCGCCAAATGTTCTCTATAGGTGAAAGATCTGGACTGCAGACTGGCCATTTCAGTACCCGGATTCTTCTCCTACGCAGCCATGATGTTGTGATTGATGCAGAATGTGGTCTGGCATTATCTTGTTGAAAAATGCAGGGTCTTCCCTGAAAGAGATGACGTCTGGATGGGAGCATATGTTGTTCTAGAACCTGAATATATTTTTCTGCATTGATGGTGCCTTTCCAGACATGCAAGCTGCCCATGCCACACGCACTCATGCAACCCCATACCATCAGAGAGGCAGGCTTCTGAACTGAGCGTTGATAACAACTTGGGTTGTCTTTGTCCTCTTTGGTCTGGATGACATGGCGTCCCAGATTTCCAAAAAGAACTTCGTCTGACAACAGAACAGTCTTCCATTTTGCCACACTCCATTTTAAATGATCCCTGGCCCAGTGAAAACGCCTGAGCTTGTGGATCTTGCTTAGAAATGGCTTCTTTTTTACACTGTAGAGTTTCAGCTGGCAACGGCGGATGGCATGGTGGATTGTGTTCACTGACACTGGTTTCTGGAAGTATTCCTGAGCCCATTCTGTGATTTCCTTTACAGTAGCATTCCTGTTTGTGGTGCAGTGTCGTTTAAGGGCCCAGAGATCACGGGCATCCAGTATGGTTTTACGGCCTTGACCCTTACGCACAGAGATTGTTCCAGATTCTCTGAATCTTCGGATGATGTTATGCACAGTTGATGATGATAGATGCAAAGTCGTTGCAATTTTTCGCTGGGTAACACCTTTCTTATATTGCTCCACTATCTTTCTGCGCAACATTGTGGAAATTGGTGATCCTCTACCCATCTTGGCTTCTGAGAGACACTGCCACTCTGAGAAGCTCTTTTTATACCCAATCATGTTGCCAATTGACCTAATTAGTGTTAATTGGTCTTCCAGCTCTTCGTTATGCTCAAATTCACTTTTTCCAGCCTCTTATTGCTACTTGTCCCAACTTTTTTGGGATTTGTTGACACTGTGAACTTTTGAATCAACGTATTTTTCCTTTAAAATGCTGCATTTACTCGGATTAAACGTTTGATCTGTCATCTACGTTCTATTACAAATAAAATATTGACATTTGCCATCTCCACATCATTGCATTCAGTTTTTATTCACGATTTGTATAGTGTCCCAACTTTTTGGGAATCCGGTTTGTATTATACTACCTGTTGAGTCTAAACAAGAACAGGCCATTGCGGCCGTCAAGACTGACCTGATCAATATCTCTACTCAATTGATCACCCAGGCACAGGCCTCATCTGCCCTGGACTCCCTCCTCACTAAAGTTGAAGACACTCTGGCCTTGCAGTGGTCCATCAACAGACATATGCTATTACAACTAGATGACCAGGAAAGCAGAGGTCAGTGCAATAACATTAAACTGCGCAGAGTTCCGGGGGAGGTGCCTTGGCAAAGTGGTGTCCACCATTTTTAATACCCTCCTCTCCAGACCGGCAGACACAGTGATTGAGCTAGACAGAGTACATAGAGTTCTGGGACCAAGGTGCCCGGATAACCCAATACCCTGGGATGTTTTATGTAGGGTAAATTTTTTCAGGGAGAAAGAGGAGTTTCTACAATGGGCCTGGAGGCAGGGTCCCACTATGTTTGCGGGCGCACAGATTCAACTCCTCCCAGACATCTCAAGGCGAACCCTGACAATGAGACGTATTCTCAAGCCTCTTCTTCAATCTGTCACAGAAGCTGGGGCTACCTAATTTTGGGGACAACCATTTCACCACATCATTCACAAACATGGACTTTCCTTTGCTCTGCATTCCCCAGACCAAGCTGAGGATCTAGCCCAGTTTTTGGAAGTCCCTACTATCTCTCTCTTGGACTGTCTGGATGTCCCCATTGTAACTCCCCAGAAAGCTCTGCTTCCTCTGCGTGCCCACGCCAAGTCCCCACGCAGACTCTCTCCAGGGATACTGAGATCCGAGCAGAAGACCCACATGGAAACCACTCTGGCGATTGGGGACTGTGGTTGATTCCTGTAGTCCTATGTTGTGGGGTCTAACATGATAGTGACTTCAGCTCAGCAGAGGCTACCACTTATCAGTAGTAGAGATGTCGCAAACATAAAATTTTCCGTTCGCGATCGGTGAATGCGAATTTCCTCAAATGTTCGCCAACGGGCGAACCGCCATAGACTTTAATAGGCAGGCTAATTTTAAAACCTACAGGGGCTCTTTCTAGCCACAGTAGTGATGGAAAAGTTGTTTCAAGGAGACTAACACCTAGACTGTGGCATGCCGGAGGGGGGTCCATGGCAAAACTCCCATGGAAAATTACATAGTTGACGCAGAGTTGGGTTTTAATCCATAAAGGGCATAAATCACCTAACAATCCTAATTTTTTTGAAAAACGTGGTTTAAAACATCCAGTGTGTGTATATGATCAGGTATGATGTTGTATTGATCAGGTAGTGTAAGAGTTACGCCCGCTTCACAGACATTGACAGACCAAACTCCCCTTTTAATGCACCGCAAACAGTCCATTTGCCCAACCGCAAACTCCCCACTTGCACAAGGTTGGATACCAAGCTGGCCATGTCCCGTTGATGTCATTGAAGGTTTCTTCCTCCACCCAGAGACGTACAACACCAAGGGTCCCCGAAAGGTGAATTGAATAGATATTTGGAACGGGGAGATGGTTAAAAAAAACGCTGACTCCCTCCCCTTTGTTTGAATCCACGGTCACTGCGTCTGAGCCGTTCAATTTACTCTCACACCTGATATGAGTGTTATTTTCTGTAGTTCTCTTCTCATCAGTTTAATCCCTGTTACGTCCAGAATCTTTAGTTTTATCTGCAAGGTATTGTGACACCCTGTATGAATGGTGTGCACACAGTACAGTCTGTGAGCCTGCAGCCTCTCACTGTCTGGCAACTGCGATTATAAAAAAAAAAAAAAGTGACTTTTTTTTATCTGCAAGGCACTGTGACACCCTATACGAGTGGTGTGCATACAGTACAGTCTGTGGGCCTGCAGCCTCTCACTCACGGGCAGGCAACTGCAATATATATATATATATATATATATATATATATAAAAAGCAGACTGATGTACCAGCCCTAAAAAGGGCTTTTTGGGGTGCTGTCAGGACGCTGTCCTTACAGCAGATGAGTCTGTGGACACAGAACACTGCCCTAGCTATCGATTTCCCTATTAAATCAGCAGCAGCTACACTGTCCTTCCTCTCACTAAGAATGCAGCTTTCGAATGAATCTAAAATGTATGCTGTCTAGGAGGTGGGAGTGTCTGGGAGGGAGGGTCTGCTGCTGATTGGCTGGAATGTGTCTGCTGACTGTGAGGTACAGGGACAAAGTTTGCTCAATGATGATGTATAGGGGCGGACCAAACAGCACATATATTCGCCCGCCGCTGCGAACGCGAGCAAGCCATGTTTGCCGTGAACTGTTTGCCGGCGAATAGTTAGGGACATCACTAATCAGTTGGCAGCCTATCTGCCATCGACGGTAGCTGTTTTGCCTTCAGATATGACCTAAACTCCTCCTGAGGTTTTCTGTTTTTTTGTTACATCTGGCCCAGGGGAAGGGAAGCAACTATACTTGCTTTTCCTCTCCCCACTTAGTAACGTGACTCTCAGTCTGCTCAAATGTGGGCACCTGGAGGTTCAGCAAGTGTTTTTTTCTTTCCATTGTTCTGGTTATATATTTATCATTTTTATTAGTTTCTATTCCTATAGCTATCCCTTTTCTCCCACTCTACCTGCTCTAGATTAGCTGGACCGGGTTTTTGACTTACAAAGTTTACCTACTGTATACCTCCCCTATTAGGCCAACTTTTGTGTGTCACCCCCCCCCCCCCCAACCCTTTGTACTTACCTTCATCACTCCTTCCCCTCCCCCTTTATTTATTTATTTTTGCTCTACTTCCCTTTTCTTGTAGGTCAGGAATATGTCAACCAGCTGGAATGGAGCAAGAAGTTACAAATTGTATTCATACAGGAGATCAACTTCCGCAAGGGCGCTCTACCCCCTTTTAGATCACCCAGGTACGCTGACACGTACCACAGTTGTTATTCTGCTTTAAAATCAAGGGGGTAAGCATATTAGTTGCTAGAACCACCCCATGGCAATTGGTAGATGTCCAGACAGAGGATAATAGGCTTATATTTGTAAAGGGTTGTAACGGAACGCCTAGCACCCCGACCGGGTACCTCCGTCGATAGATGCTCCTAGTGCTTCCAGAGGACTCCAAGCACTCCACTTGACACCGTCAGCGCTGCAGACCCCACGAACCGCCGCAGCTTGGTTGGGGTCTCACCGTCCTCCACCCCTGCTGGACCCAAGACCGGGCTTCAGCTTCCAGTGGGTGAACCTCTCCTACACCCAGAGAGCAGGAACCTTGAACAAGCTCTTACAGGAGCTTATACTCAGGGGAGTATTGTGATATAGCAATCCCCAAGAGTATAGTTATCGCATTCCCCAAACATGAGCCAAAACTTCATGAAGGTATAAAAGCAGCCTCTGACTGTACTTGCACGTACAGCCTCTTTTATGCACAATCCACAAACATAGTACTGCCCACAGGGTTTTGAAATACAACCAATCAATATATTACAACACATACAGTGCAAGTACAGCAATCAATCGGACACAATGGGACAATAGAAACTATGCTAGTCCTCCCCTCTGTCTAGGAGATAATTGAGTCAATTTCTGTATCTACTCAACTATCTCCTACGCTGAAAAGTTACACTGCTTATAAATTGTTACAACTTTTTGAGTTTACATTGTACATACATATAACTTATATCAATTTAACCAGTATAACTTGGGGACAAACCTATCCAAAATTCACTTGAATAGGTTCAGGGGTTTAAAAGTTAGTAAAAGTATCTTAAAGGGCCGTAATCCTGAGGCAAGAGGCTGGTAAACAGGCCTCTCCAAAACCCAGTGGCGAGGTTGGTTTTGCCACAAGGGTCATCTAGCTGGACATCTAGCTGGACATCTTTAGCTGGATAGTTTTGCAGAGGGCATGCTACTGGTCGGGGAGGATTAAAATTTTGCAATAGACCCTTTGATTGATGTTTCCAGAGGTGCATCTCATTTGGCTTACTCCTATCTCAATCGCATCAAACGTCTCCTTCACTCCCACCAGTTGGTTGATGTGTGGAGGGCGGTTAATCCAGATGTTAGAGATTATACCTACTATTCTCCAGCAAGAGATGTGTACTCTAGGCTAGAATATTTCTTTATACGGCACTCTACGGTAACCCTCCTCACCTCTTCCACTATTGAGTCTATGACTTTATCAGATCATGCTATGCTCCATGTCTCTCTGAGATCCCCCCTTCCTGCTCCTAAGTCCTGGCAGTGGCGACTAAATGAGTCCCTGATACAGGATCTAGAAATCGCTCAGGATATCCATGCAGTTCTCTCACGTTATTTTGAGGAAAACCAAGTGGAGGATACCTCTCCCCTTAGGCCCCTTTCACACGAGCGAGTATTCCGCGCGGGTGCGATGCGTGAGTTGAACGCATTGCACCCGCACTGAATCCTGACCCATTCATTTCTATGGGGCTGTTCACATGAGCGGTGATTTTCACGCATCACTTATGCGTTGCATGAAAATCGCAGCATGCTCCTCTTTGTGCGTTGCGGTGCGATAATCCACGCAACGCAGGCCCCATAGAAGTGAATGGGGTTGCGTGAAAATCGCAAGCATCCGCAAGCAAGTGGAATGCGGTGCGATTTTCACGCATGGGTTCTAGGTGACAGTCTATTCACTGTATTATTTTCCCTTATAACATGGTTATAAGGGAAAATAATAGCATTCTGACTACAGAATGCTTAGTACAATAGTGCTGGAAGGGTTAAAAAAATAAAAAAGTTAACTCACCTTATCCTCTTGTTCGCGTAGTTCGTTCCCGGTCTGTTCTTTGCTAGCTGTGGGCTTGGGCTAAAGGACCTTTGATGACATCAGATCACATGCTCCATCACCATGGTGATGGAGCATGTGATTGGAGCATGTGATCTGACGTCATCAAAGGTCCTTTAGCCCAAGCCCACAGCTAGCAAAGAACAGACCGGGAACGAACTACGCAAACAAGAGGATAAGGTGAGTTAACTTTTTTATTTTTTTAACCCTTCCAGCACTATTGTACTAAGCATTCTGTAGTCAGAATGCTATTATTTTCCCTTATAACCATGTTATAAGGGAAAATAATACAATCTTCAGAACATCAATCACAGAAGTTCGGGTTTGGGTACCAAACATGCACGATTTTTCTCACGCGAGTGCAAAACACATGACAATGTTTTGCACTCGCCCGGGAAAATTGTGCATTTTCCCGCAACGCACCCGGCTCTTATCCGGGCAAAAAACATGACGCCCGTGTGAAAGAGGCCTTACAGTTTGGGCTGCTCACAAGCGTGTAGTATGGGGGGGGGGCTCATTAAACACGGAGCCAGATGCAAGAAAGAACAAGCAGCAGAAATCTCCCAGCTCCTAGAGGAGGTCTCCCCCGTCTGGAACATTCACATAAACAATCTCATGTCCTAGCCTCTCGTTCTGCCTTGATAATGGCTCAGAAGAAGCTTAAGAAGAAACTTGATATACGCACCAAAACCCTGTTAACTAGGGGCAGATGCCACTTCTTTAAATTTGGTAATAAATGTAGCAGGACGCTAGCTCAGTCCTTACAGAAACAGAGAGCGAGAAACTATGTACCAGTGATTGCCACTTCACAGGGCCCCAAACTAAATGACCCAGGTAGGATAGCAGAGGCCTTTGCTCAATATTATCATGCTTTATATACCTTTCCTTGCTCAAACCCTAATAGCCCATCTTTAACATTAGCCATGCGCAAATACCTATCTGACTTGAGTCTCCCGAAAATTCCACGGGATGCGATCACGGACTTGGACAGACCAATATCAGAGGAGGAATTAACTGAAGCACTGAAACATATGCAACTCAGCAAAGCCCCTGGTCCAGATGGACTATCAGCCTCTTCTAAAGGCCCCACTCACTAGGGCATTGAACATGGTAGCAACAGGGAGTCCACTCCCTAGAGACGTGACACACGCACATATCACAGTTATTCACAAAGGGGGAAAATATTCAGCTGCCTGTGCAAGTTACCACCCTATCTCACTGCTAAATGTAGAGCTCAAGCTATTTGCAAAAATCCTAGCCACGCGCCTTGCCCCTCTCTTATCAGGTCTTATTCATACTGACCAAGTGGGCTTCATTCCATCTAGAGAGGCTCGCGATAATACCATTAAAGTGCTGAACCTGATTCACCATGCTAAATTACAGCGCTCTTCTTTCTGCCTTTTGTCCACGGATGCCGAAAAGGCATTCGACAGAGTGAGTTGGCCATAGCTTTTCTCAGTCATTAAGCATGTAGGCATAGGTGATTCCATGAAGGCCTGGATCCGTTCCCTCTATACCTCCCCCACTGCCTCCACAAAGATTAATGGTGTATGATCGTCCGCTTTTGACATACGAAACTGGACACATCAGAGTTGTCCTCTTTCTCCCTTAATTTTTGTTCTTACCCTAGAGCCTCTGCTACGAATGGGGAGGATGAATCCTAATATTTCAGGCCTCTCCTTGGGCTCCCAGGAATTTAAGATTGCTGCATATGCAGATGACCTGATGTTCATGATCACCAAGCCCATGACTTTGTTCCCGAATCTGATTGCAGAGTTCCACACGTTTAACACTCTAGACAATTTGAAAATCAGCTTCCCAAAGTCAGAGACCTTAAATATATCATTAGCATGTTCATTGGAATCCACCCTAGCCGCCTCTCTCCCATTCAGATGGACAGTCAGAGCCGTCAAATACCTGGGTACCTGAATACCAAGGGATCTGAGAGAGGTGTACAACAGGAATTATGCCCTCCTGGTTTGGGTTAGAGAGGATCTTAAAAGATTTTCGAAGGGACTATATACATGGTTTGGTCGTTTTGCCATATTTAAGATAAATGTTCTGCCTCGTCTGCTGTACCTCTTTCAGACTCTCCCTATAAAATTGCCTCCAAGTTTCTTTGTTACTGCTCACTGAGATCTTTTTAGGGTTATCTGGGTGGGTAAGAGACTGTGACTGGCCTGTTCCCTACTTCATACCCCGAAGTAGCAGGGGGGCTTGGGGATTCCTGATCTCTGTAAATATTATGCAGACACCATGCTCCAATGGATCATGGACTAGTGTCAAGACGCTCCTTTTAAACAATGGGTTACCATTTAACAGCATTGTTTCCAGTCCTCCCTTGCTCTTTTACCTTGGGCAAAGTCCCAGATCCCTACTGCACTTTCTACCCACCCCACCATAGGCCCTACTCTACTTCAATTTCACAAAAACGCTAGTATAGACACGATCTCACCAACACCATCCCTACTGTTCCCAGTTCTAGGACATCTGGATTTCCCAGCTAGCTGTTCCCCTGGCCCTATTATGACCCGTAGCCTCGGGGGTAAGTGTCAAGCTCCTTACTTTACAGTTTCGGGACAATGGTTTACATATACAGAACTACTAAATCTCACAGACCGATGTGCATTGGGACCGTGGAGAGTTAGGCAACTGTCCCATTTCCTTTCCACTATTCCCTCGTACCCAGGGTTGGATAGACCTCTCCCCTCCTTTGAAAAAATATGTATTGGATCGGGTGCGTACCGGCACTCTCTGTCTGAATTCTATAATGCTTTGGTGATGCCCAGACTGTATTTTTCACCCTCCTAAGTTGACAGATGGGCCTCTGATTTAGAGGTTGACATCTCCTCCGACCAGTGGTCAAGACTATACCGCTTCACACTCAAATCATCGATAGCTAGCAAGTTCCTGGAAGCAGGTTACAAAATACTGTCTAGGTAGTATTATGTTCCGACCCATCTTCATAAAATGTTCCCTTCAGCCTCTCTGCTGTGCTGGCGTTGTGATTCTGCACAAGGCTCTCTGATTCATATCTTCTGGCATTGTAGTAAACTCAGACAGTTTTGGGAGACGGTATACAAGACTATATCTGCAATCTTTCCATTTTCCATACCAAATACCTCCGGTTTCTTTTTACGGTTCACTTTCGGATTTGCCTACTAGGCTGCTCAACAAGTCAAGCCCGTGTCACCTGGTTAACACTGCTCGGATCTGCATACCAGCGAAATGGAAGTCTTCCTCCCCACCCTCTGTAGATCTTTGGGTCCACAAAGTGGAAGACATCTGGAGAATGGAGGAACTGACAGCTCTCTTGAGAAATACAGGGAGTGCAGAATTATTAGGCAAGTTGTATTTTTGAGGATTCATTTATTATTATTAACAACAACCATGTTCTCAATGAACCCAAAAAAACTCATTAATATCAAAGCTGAATATTTTTGGAAGTAGTTTTTAGTTTGTTTTTAGTTTTAGCTATTTTAGGGGGATATCTGTGTGTGCAGGTGACTATTACTGTGCATAATTATTAGGCAACTTAACAAAAAACAAATATATACCCATTTCAATTATTTATTTTTACCAGTAAAACCAATATAACATCTCAACATTCACAAATATACATTTCTGACATTCAAAAACAAAACAAAAACAAATCAGTGACCAATATAGCCACCTTTCTTTGCAAGGACACTCAAAAGCCTGCCATCCATGGATTCTGTCAGTGTTTTGATCTGTTCACCATCAACATTGCGTGCAGCAGCAACCACAGCCTCCCAGACACTGTTCAGAGAGGTGTACTGTTTTCCCTCCTTGTAAATCTCACATTTGATGATGGACCACAGGTTCTCAATGGGGTTCAGATCAGGTGAACAAGGAGGCCATGTCATTAGATTTTCTTCTTTTATACCCTTTCTTGCCAACCAAGCTGTGGAGTACTTGGACGCGTGTGATGGAGCATTGTCCTGCATGAAAATCATGTTTTTCTTGAAGGATGCAGACTTCTTCCTGTACCACTGCTTGAAGAAGGTGTCTTCCAGAAACTGGCAGTAGGACTGGGAGTTGAGCTTGACTCCATCCTCAACCCGAAAAGGCCCCACAAGCTCATCTTTGATGATACCAGCCCAAACCAGTACTCCACCTCCACCTTGCTGGCGTCTGAGTCGGACTGGAGCTCTCTGCCCTTTACCAATCCAGCCACGGGCCCATCCATCTGGCCCATCAAGACTCACTCTCATTTCATCAGTCCATAAAACCTTAGAAAAATCAGTCTTGAGATATTTCTTGGCCCAGTCTTGACGTTTCAGCTTGTGTGTCTTGTTCAATTGTGGTCGTCTTTCAGCCTTTCTTACCTTGGCCATGTCTCTGAGTATTGCACACCTTGTGCTTTTGGGCACTCCAGTGATGTTGCAGCTCTGAAATATGGCCAAACTGGTGGCAAGTGGCATCTTGGCAGCTGCACGCTTGACTTTTCTCAGTTCATGGGCAGTTATTTTGCGCCTTGGTTTTTCCACACGCTTCTTGCGACCCTGTTGACTATTTTGAATGAAACGCTTGATTGTTCGATGATCACGCTTCAGAAGCTTTGCAATTTTAAGAGTGCTGCATCCCTCTGCAAGATATCTCACTATTTTTTACTTTTCTGAGCCTGTCAAGTCCTTCTTTTGACCCATTTTGCCAAAGGAAAAGAAGTTGCCTAATAATTATGCACACCTGATATAGGGTGTTGATGTCATTAGACCACACCCCTTCTCATTACAGAGATGCACATCACCTAATATGCTTAATTGGTAGTAGGCTTTCGAGCCTATACAGCTTGGAGTAAGACAACATGCATAAAGAGGATGATGTGGTCAAAATACTCATTTGCCTAATAATTCTGCACTCCCTGTACACACAAGACCTTCCTCACTTCCTGAACCCAGTGGTTTGTGTTCCAAGACACACAGAGTATTAGGCTCTACTGACCTAGAGGAGACTCCTCCCTCCCCCCCCCCCTTTTTTTTACCTCTCTGTTGATTAAACATTCCACATCATTCCTCCCCGTCTTCCCTAATGTATCATTTTGCCCTCCACCCAAGTGTTCAGTTTTTGTCTGTTTCACCCTGGTCTGTAGTATATTTATGTGGTTAAGTGAAGACCTCTTATGCTCTACAAAATAAGAAATACCATGTTGCTTTTACATGCTTGTTTGATGTTTATACAGATATATGTAGACTAGTCGTGCCTTGTTGATGAAGATACAGTGTACTATATACAGTATGTTATTCAAATGGCTTCTCATATTTGTTACCAATCGTCATTATTGAGAGGTGTGACTATTGTATCTGTCTTTTCGAATTTTGTTATATAAAGAAAAAACATAGTGGCAGGAAAAGTAAGAGCTTTATTGATGAAGTTCCTTCGACCAGACAACAAGTGTGGGGTCCCAAGACCCCCTCTTCAAGTCTTTAGATAAATAGGAGGTATGGAGGGTGCTTGTAGTAAACTCAGAAGTGTTTACACCATTCCTGTTATGAGATGGCAGATGACGCATCTCACCCTCTGTCAGTCCACACTGCTTGCTGAGTTCTATCATTTGCTGCTTTCCTGGTCACTTTGCGTTGAGATCTTAACTCATGCGCATTAAGCAATGTCAGACGCGGTGTACTAACTCCTCTTTGCTATGGATCCGTTAGATGCTTGATAAACACAGTAGCTGATCAAAGGATCATGTTTCAGGACACAAATATCTTCCACCTTGTTTGCCACACGCCAGATGCGTTTCGAATCCGATCTTTGTTTTTTCTTCAGTGGCTCTAATCATATATGTGGTACAGGTGTATAGTATGAAATATTAAGAGGCAAAAGTAATCTAGTAACTGTTATTTAAAGGGGTTATCTCATGAATAATGTAAAAAGTTAGAAGCAGGTATCATATAGTACATTACAGTCTCTTTTTAACATACTTAGAACCAGTCCTCTACCTCACATGGATCCAGAGCTTCTGTCATTTATTTCTTCAATTGCTCTTCTAGATGTATTTAAAGCTGGTATCTCAGGGGACATGTCCTTTCTCGTAGGGTGTGTCCTTTCAGGGTGTGTCCAGCTGTAGCTGGAGGCAGTTGAAGGATGGAACTGAGCATGTGCTTTCATCTCAGTGAGCTGGACAAAGAATTTGTAAAAGGCCAAACAGTGTGTGGCGTTATACAGATAGTTTTCAGTGAGTAACTTAGCGGCTATACTACATTTATGCGTGTATTTTTATATGCAGTTACAAAAGTAATCAGATCCAGGCGCTGCTTTGAAAAATTGTAGAATTTTTTTCTTGCTAATGTTTACAATTCATAAAAGAAACAGGACTTTTTATTGATACTCATAGTACTACTGTACATGTCAGAATAGTGAAAAGAGGAGGAAAGTGAGGGAGACATGGGACTTGCATGGACGTTTATCTGGATCCTTAATACCCTCCCTCACTCTCTGCATCAAGTGTCCAACAGCACTTGGTAGTCTAGGGATTTATATTATAATAGAATAATGTGGCGAAACCAACCTCGCCACAGTGTTTTGGAGGGGGCTGTTTGCCAGCCTCCTGCCCTGGGATTATGGTCCCTTAAGTTATTGGGTCTTAAGGCACTTGGGACTGAGCCCTCTGTCCCTGGATTGCATCATGTGCCTTACTTGCTTGGATTTTACTATTCCCATGGTGAGAACAATGGATGAAGCACATGGTGAGAACAATAGATAGCGGCCATTTTAACTCACAGACACTGTTCTGACTTTTCAACACGGTGCTATCTTGCCTGTATTTGGTGCACAGATACATCATTCAGTAGTTTGAAACTACCAAACAGGGGACACATTTATTAGTGACTATTTTCTGTATAACTTGTATATTTTTGGTGTAACTGGCATAAAACTGTATCTTCCAAGCTACTGAACGGATGTGGGTGAATTTTGGATATGTGGTTCACCCAGATCCCCCGGTTCCGAGGATATATTGGTTATGGGGTTAGTGCATGTTTTGGGGTTCCTGTGATATGTTTTATAAAACTGTATTTCTCTGCCTTTGATAATTATATTCGCCAGTGTGTTCAATAATCATCACCGGCAGAGGGGAGGATTTTGTGTGGGTGTGTTCCATTGTCCCATTGTGCCATTGTCCCATTGTGTGTTTAAATGGTGATGTCTGTCCTGTTGTCTCCACATGTGTATTGGCGATTTCCCTTTAGTCCTGAGAGATAATTGGATTACTTCTCGGTTGTCTCTGGGACAGAGAGGAGGAAACCATGATGCATTGTGGGGATGTGTTGTATCTGTCCTGTATTTGCAACAACTTTAATAAAAACCAGGCTGGGTGTGCCAGCACGTCAGACTACTGCTTGACCCTCAACACGGAGCCTTGTCTCGTTATTGGGGGGATTCCCTGTATGCTGTTAGAGACTGATTGCCAGGAGTGTAAGCTGATTGTATGCTTTTCCTGTTCGTCTGCTGGTAGCTATTCGCGAGGTTCCAGTTTGGAGTGCTATTTTGTATCCAGTTCGGGAGTTTGGTGTTCTGCAGTAGCTGTGCCTGTCTCTCAGTAAGGGGCATATCGCCTAAACGGATTTTAACCCCTTGTCTGCTGAAACGGTCCGTTACAAATAATATTCTGAATGCTCGTTGTTAGTTTTATAATATATGAAGTAGATCTTTATTACTGGGCCCAGTACAAGCACAGGGTACAGCATGGTGGCCAGTACTGTTACAAATGGTATCACTGCAAGTCACAGTATATACACAAAGCTGTTACATAACACTAGCGATGTCCCGAACTATTCGCCGGCGAATAGTTCCCGGCGAACATAGCTTGTTCGCGTTCGCCGCTGCGGGCGAACATATGCAATGTTCGGTCCGCCCCCTATACATCATCATTGAGTAAACTTTGACCCTGTACCTCACAGTCAGCAGACACATTCCAGCCAATCAGCAGCAGACCCTCCCACCTCCTGGACAGCATCCATTTTAGATTCATTCGGAAACTGCATTCACAGTGAGAGGAGGGAGAGTGCTGCTGCTGCTGATTCAATAGGAAAAGTGTTAGCTAGGCCTGCACTCATACCGTTACAGGGTGTCATTTACTCAAATACCTTGCAGAAAAAAAATAAAAATTAAAATGTTTCTGTGATCTAATCACATTTGCAAGCCCGTGTGTGTCAGGCCCACACATACTGTATTGTGCCCACTGACTAGTAGCTAGGCCTGCACTCATACCAATACAGGGTGTCATTCACTCAAATACCTTGCAGGAAAAAAAATATATATTTAAGATTTTTCTGTGATATAATCACATTTGCAAGCGGTGTTTGTCAGGCCAACACATACTGTATTGTGCCCACTGGCTAGTGGCTAGGCCTGTAATCATACCGTTACAGGGTGTCATTCACTCAAATTCCTTGCAGATAAAAAAAAATTCTATTGAATTTTTTTTTGTGATATAGTCACATTTGCAAGCCCGTGTGTGTCAGGCCCACACAGACTGTACTGAGCCCACTGCCCACCACTTATATAGGGTGGCACAGTACCTTGCACGCATAGTAACACTTGTCTAATAAAAAATGACAGGCAGAGGCAGGCCACGCCGCAGGGGCCGTCGTGTTCGTGGTGCTGTGATTTCCACTGGCCCTGGAATAATGCCCAGTGTTCAGAGGCCACGTACCCTGAACCCAAAAAATTTGGAGAAAGTAGTTGACTGGCTTACACAGGACACCCAATCTTCAAAAGCTTTCGCTAAGAACCTTGACGCACCATCCTCCTCCAGCTCAGCTTTGGTCACCTGCTCTCAAGTTACCACTCCCCCCCCGCCACCACCACCACCACTACCACCACAGCCGCTTCACTTGATCCCTCAGAGGAGTTATTTACACATCAGTTGGATGAATATAGTGATGCGCAACCATTATTGCCAGGGGATGTAGATAACATGGATATGTCTCAGTCAGGCAGCATTACACACATGGACGTACAGTGTGATGATGATGATGATGTTGTACCTGCTGCTGCTTCATTTGCTGAGGTGTCAGATACAAGTGAAGTGGTTGATGATGACGATGTGTCCGTGGATGCCACGTGGGTGCCTGCTCGAAGAGAAGAAGAAGAGGGGGAAAGTTCAGAAGGGGAGACAGAGAGAAGGAGGAGACGAGTTGGAAGCAGGGGGAGGTCGTCGCAAGGAGCTAGTGGCACAGTCAGACAGCATGTATAGGCACCCGGGGTCAGCCAGACAGCACGCCACTCCGCCTCTCACCTTGAGCAGTTCCATCTCATCTGCCCACAGTCAGGTGTCTGTAAAGGAAATGTTTGAGCGTAAGAAGTCAATGTCACAGAGTCACCCCCTTGCCCGGCGTCCGACAGCTGGCTTGACGGAACTCTTAGCCCGCCAGCTTTTACCATACCAGCTGGTGGAGTCTGAGGCCTTCAAAAAATTAGTCGCTATTGGGACACCACAGTGGAAGGTACCCGGACAAATTTTTTTTTCTAATTAAGGCAATCCCAAACCTCTACTCAGTGATTGAAAAGGAAGTCATGGCATCTCTGGCATACAGTGTTGGGGCAAGGGTCCATCTGACCACTGATACCTGGTCTGCAAAGCACGGTCAGGGCAGGTATATCACCTACACTGCGCATTGGGTCAACCTGCTGACGGCTGCCAAGCATGGAATGCGTGGCTCTGCAGCGGAGTTGGTGACACCGCCACGACTTGCAGGCAGGCCTACTGCCACCTCCTCTACTCCTCCTACTCCATCCTCTTCCATAACCTCCTTGGTTGAGTCCTTTTCTGCTGCTGTGTCTGGCTGCACATCAATTGAATCCCCACAGCTCCCCAGGGGCTATTCCACATCCCAGATACGACAGTGTCACGCTGTCTTGGGGTCGACTTGCCTGAAAGCAGAGAGCCACACCGGACCAGCACTCCTGTCCTCCCTGAACGCACAGGTGGATCAGTGGCTGACCCCGCACCAACTGGAGATCGGGAAAGTGGTGTGCGACAATGGAAGCAATTTGTTGGCGGCATTGAATTTGGGCAAGTTGTCACATGTGCATGGCACATGTGTTGAATCTCATCGTACAACGCTTTGTGTCTAAGTACCCAGGCTTACAGGACGTCCTAAAGCAGGCCAGGAAGGTGTGTGGCCATTTCAGGCGTTCCTACACGGCCATGGCGCACTTTTCAGACATTCAGCGCCGAAACATCATGCCAGTGAAGCGCTTGATTTGCGACAGCCCGACACATTGGAATTCAACACTCCTAATGTTCGACCGCCTGCTCCAACAAGAAAAAGCCGTCAACGAGTATTTGTATGCCCGGGGTGCTAGGACAGCCTCTGCGGAGCTGGGAATTTTTTTGCCACGTTACTAGACACTCATGCGCAATGCCTGTAGGCTCATGCGTCCTTTTGAGGAGGTGACAAACCTAGTCAGTCGCACCAAAGGCACCATCAGCGACCTCATCCCATTTGTTTTCTTCCTGGAGCGTGCCCTGCGAAGAGTGCTGGATCAGGCTGTAGATGAGCATGAAGAGGAAGATGAAGAGTTGTCACCATCACCACCAGAAACAGCCTTGTCATCATCGCTTGCCGGACCTGCGGCAACGCTGCAAGAGGAGTGTGAGGAAGAGGAGTCAGAGGAGGAATGTGGCTTTGAGGAGGAGGAAGACCAACCACAGCAGGCATCCCAGGGTGCTCGTTGTTGTCACCTATCTGGGACCTGTGGTGTTGTATGTGGCTGGGGGGAAAAACAGACCGTCAATGACATCAGTGAGGAGGAGGAACGGGAAATGAGTAGCTCGGCATCCAACCTTGGGCAAATGGGGTCTTTCATGCTGTCATGTCTGTTGAGGGACCCTCATATAAAAAGTATGAAGGAGAACGACCTGTACTGGGTGGCCACGCTACTAGACCCCTGGTATAAGCAGAAAGTGGAGGAAATGTTACCAAATTACCGGAAGTCAGAAAGGATGCAGCAGTTCAAAACCAAACTAAAAAATATGCTTTACACAGCTTATAAGGGGGATGTCACAGCACAACAGGAATCTAACTGGAGAAGAGGTGAAAGTAATCCTCCTCCTACCACGACCATAGTGGCAAGGACAGGACGCTTTACAGATGTGTTGTTGATGGAGGACATGCAGAGCTTTTTCAGTCCTACACATCGCCACAGCCCTTCGGGATCCAGCCTTAGAGAACGACTCGACCGACAGGTGGCAGACTACCTCGCCTTAACTGCAGATATCGACACTCTGAGGAGCGATGAACCCCTTGACTACTGGGTGTGCAGGCTTGACCTGTGGCCTGAGCTATCCCAGTTTGCGATAGAACTTGTGGTCTGCCCCGCTTCAAGTGTTCTGTCAGAAAGGACCTTAAGTGCAGCAGGAGGCATTGTCATTGACAAAAGAAGTCGCCTCGGTCAAAAAAGTGTTGATTTCCGGGACCCTTGGTGTTGTACGTGGCTGGGTGGAGGAAGAAACCTTCAATGACATCCACGGGACATGGCTAGCTTGGTATCCAACCTTGTGCAAATGGGAAGTTTGCGGTTGGGCAAATGGACTGTTTGCGGTTGTTTGCGGTGCATTAAAAGGGGAGTTTGGTCTGTCAATGTCTGTGAAGCAGGCGTAACCCTTACACTACCTGATCGATACAACATCATACCTGATCGTATACACACACTGGATGTTTTAAACCACATTGTTAAAAAAAAAAAAAATGGGATTGTTAGGTGATTTATGCTCTTTATGGATTAAAATCCAACTCTGCGTCAACTATGTAATTTTCCATGGGAGTTTTGCCATTGATCCCCCTCCGGCATGCCACAGTCCAGGTGTTAGTCCCCTTGAAACAACTTTTCCATCACTATTGTGGCCATCCCTGTGGGTTTTAAAATTCGCCTGCCTATAGAAGTCAATGGTGGTTTGCCCGTTTGCGAACATTTGTAGAAATTTGCGTTCGCCGTTCGTGAACGGAAAATTTTATGTTTGCGACATCTCTATTTCTCAATGGGCGGCTCCTTCTCCTTGTGAAGCCAGGGAGAACGTGAGTTTATTTTTTCCCCTTTTTTTGACCATTGAGAAACAGGGCAGTCTCTTCCTCCCTGTACCGATGCTATTCAAAGTCTCCTTTCTCCTGAACCAATGCTATTCATTAGAATACCAGGTGGGAATAGTGAAGTCAGCGGGCGAACAGAGTAGCGCCCAGACAAACTAGTAAGCAATATTACATCCCTGCACAGTGCCCTACATAAACTGATAGTTATTTCATAATGTCTGGACCCATTAAAGGTCCTATTTAACGAACATCTTACTGTATACAAGGTACTACGTATCAACATATCCTGCAAGAATTCTGCTCCATTACAGCAACACTCTCCCTGCTATGGGACCAAGACCAAAGAGCAGTATATGGACACCTGGGACAAAACTGTAGACCTCCACAAGGCTGGGATTGGCTACAGGACAATAGGCAAGCAGCTTGGTGAGAAGGCAACATCTGTTGGCGCAATTATTAGAAAATGGAAGAAACACAAGATGACTGTCAATCTTCCTCAGTCTGGGGCTCCATGCAAGATATCGCCTTGTGGGGTAAGGATGATTCAGGAATCAGCCCAAAACTACATCGGAGGACCTAGTTAATAGAAATGACCTTGCAGTTCGCCCGGTGGTCGTTTTGCGGCGAACTTTGCTTGTTTGTGATTCGCCGAACATGCGAACATATTGCGATGTCCGCCGGCGCCATATTCTTTTGCATTGTGCCGAACTTTGACCCATGACACATCCATTAGGTGGGACAGGACAGCCAATTGTGACCTTTCAGCACATGGACATACCCCCTACCCTATAAATAAACTCGATCTGCCCGCTATTTTACATTCAGTCTTTTGCCAGTTTAGAGAAAGGTTGCTGTGTGGAGCAGGGACAGGCTGTTAGGGACACCAAACGCTAGCTAATAGGGCCACAAAAGTCCTTTTAAGGACTAAAATAGGTGTGGTATCAATAGGTGTGACATACTGAGTGGTGAGATACAGTTGCAAGAAAAAGTATGTGAACCCTTTGGAATGATATGGATTTCTGCACAAATTGGTCATAAAATGTGATCTGATCTTCATCTAAGTCACAACAATAGACAATCACAGTCTGCTTAAACTAATAACACACAAATAATTATATGTTACCATGTTTTTATTGAACACACCATGTAAGCATTCACAGTGCAGGTTGAAAAAGTATGTGAACCCCTAGACTAATGAAATCCCCAAGAGCTAATTCGAGTGAGGTGTCAGCCAACTGGAGTCCAATCAATGAGATGAGATTGGAGATGTTGCTGTGGCATGACCTCAAGAAAGTGATTCACACCAGACATCCCAAGAATATTGCTGAACTGAAACAGTTCTGTAAAGAGGAATGGTCAAGAATTACTCCTGACCGTTGTGCACGTTTTGATCTGCAACTACAGGAAACGTTTGGTTGAAGTTATTGCTGCCAAAGGAGGTTCAACCAGTTATTAAATCCAAGGGTTCACATACTTTTTCCACCTGCACTGTGAATGTTTACATGGTGTGTACAATAAAAACATGGTAACATTTAATTATTTGTGTGTTATTAGTTTAAGCAGACTCTGATTGTCTATTGTTGTGACTTAGATGAAGATCAGATCACATTTTATGATCAATTTGTGCAGAAATCCATATAATTCCAAAGGATTCACATACTTTTTCTTGCAACGGTATACTTATAATATACTTTCTAACATAGAAAGTATATGATAGTGCATTTGTATTGTGCAGCTGTTGTGTGCGGTTCTGCTGAGATACCACAGCTAAACAGAGGGACAAACGCTATTGGAACAACTATTTGCAACTGGTGTGATATACCAGTTGCCCCCCCAAAAAAACTGATTAATGCAGGGGTGTAATATACATATAATATAATTTCTATATAGTGCATTTGTATTGTGCAGCATTTGTGTGCGGTTCTGCTGAGATACCGCAGCTATACAGAGGGACAAACACTATTGGAATAACTAATTGTAACTGGTGTGATATACCAGTTGCCCCTCAAAAAAAAACTGATTGAGGCAGGGGTGTAATATACCTATATTATAATTTCTATATAGTGCATTTGCATTGTGCAGTAGTTGTGTGCGCTTCTGCTGAGATACCACAGCTATAAAGAGGGACAAACGCTATCGGAACAACTAATTGCAACTGGTGTGATATACCAGTTGCCACCCAAGAAAACTGATTGAGGCAGGGGCTATAATATACTTTCTATATAGTGCATTTGTATTGTGCAGCAGTTGTGTGCAGTTCTGCTGTGATACCGCATCTACTACAGAGGGACACACACTATTGGATCAACTATTGTAATTGCAACTGGTGTGATATACCAGTTGCCACCCAAGAAAACTGATTGAGGCAGGGGTGTGATATACCTATAATATAATTTCTATATAGTGCATTTGTATTGTGCAGCAGTTGTGTGTGTTTCTGCTGAGATACCGCAGCTATACAGAGGGACAAATGCTATTGGAACAACTAATTGCAACTGGTGTGATATATCAGTTGCCCCCCCAAAAAAAACTGATTGAGGCAGGTGTGTAATATACCGACAATATTATTTCTATATAGTGAATTTGTATTGTGCAGCAGTTGTGTGCGGTTCCTGACCTAGGGACTGTCGGGTTGTAATAATTCAATTAAGAATTATTAATTATGGTCATAAAAAGTATTAATCATAAAAAAATTAAATTTATAAAAATTTTCATAAATTCTTAAAATCATGACCTGGTGAATTGTAGATAACCTAATTGATACAATTCACATCTGAGTCCGACTATTTCCTCAGATAAATAAGTTCTTTTTGACGAGAGATGACGTTAATGATAAAACATGTAGTTCTGCATTATACAACAATACACAGGTTTATAAAAATATGCAGATTTATTGGTTACAAGATTATAAACATATATAAGTAGATAAACACAATGATACATGCAAATGAATATATATAGCATTACAAGCTTAACAATACATGTGAGTGGAAATAACTTGTCACATTATAACAAAGCTATTATTAGGTTAGGATATCAAATAGGAACATAATTTATATACATTACTATTGTTCAGAGAAAGCCTCATGATATCAGGATGGGCATGTCTAATCCTAGACATCAATATGGAATGCTAAATACATTCTACCCCCCTTTAACCAACTACACGTCACATGACTTCAGGCATGGGCAAATCCATTCAAGGATATAACTTAGAAGAGATAACTGTATCCTTCCGCCCCATCCTGGACTATTTTCACACATATGACTTTGGTAAGACTATTAAGACAAATGACAGAGATATAGGATCTTTGCTAGACCATATCTTAAATGGAAAGGACTCGAAATAAGTCTTTCCTGTGGGAAACCATCACTTAGCTTGGCGAAGAATGTTCTATCAATATATATATATCTAAGCAATTATTTACTGCTTTGCTAGATTATGAGTCTTGATTCTTCTGCAGGTAGAATGAAGCCTCACAATATCCTAAAATTACATCTCAATATGGAGATGAACAATTAATTTAATTATGTATTTATTCGCCAATCTAGATGGTATAATTTCACCCACACTATCAAATTAGTCTTAATAAAATGAAATATCATTTTCTGTATCGCTTACCAAGTCCTAGTAGAAATCTCACTTCTGCTCCTAGGAAAGCTGGGTGGTCCATCATAGCACATCTCACTATGGCTTCCATCTTGATAGACCCCTCTAGAGGGGTCTATCAAGAGAGAGACACACAAGAGAAAGAGGAAAGAGAAGTTAAGCTCTCTAGAGGGGTCTATCAAGATGGAAGCCATAGTGAGATGTGCTATGATGGACCACCCAGCTTTCCTAGGAGCAGAAGTGAGATTTCTACTAGGACTTGGTAAGAGATACAGAAAATGATATTTCATTTTATTAAGACTAATTTGATAGTGTGGGTGAAATTATACCATCTAGATTGGCGAATAAATACATAATTAAATTAATTGTTCATCTCCATATTGAGATGTAATTTTAGGATATTGTGAGGCTTCATTCTACCTGCAGAAGAATCAAGACTCATAATCTAGCAAAGCAGTAAATAATTGCTTAGATATATATATATATATATTGATAGAACATTCTTCGCCAAGCTAAGTGATGGTTTCCCACAGGAAAGACTTATTTCGAGTCCTTTCCATTTAAGATATGGTCTAGCAAAGATCCTATATCTCTGTCATTTGTCTTAATAGTCTTACCAAAGTCATATGTGTGAAAATAGTCCAGGATGGGGCGGAAGGATACAGTTATCTCTTCTAAGTTATATCCTTGAATGGATTTGCCCATGCCTGAAGTCATGTGACGTGTAGTTGGTTAAAGGGGGGTAGAATGTATTTAGCATTCCATATTGATGTCTAGGATTAGACATGCCCATCCTGATATCATGAGGCTTTCTCTGAACAATAGTAATGTATATAAATTATGTTCCTATTTGATATCCTAACCTAATAATAGCTTTGTTATAATGTGACAAGTTATTTCCACTCACATGTATTGTTAAGCTTGTAATGCTATATATATTCATTTGCATGTATCATTGTGTTTATTTACTTATATATGTTTATAATCTTGTAACCAATAAATCTGCATATTTTTATAAACCTGTGTATTGTTGTATAATGCAGAACTACATGTTTTATCATTAACGTCATCTCTCGTCAAAAAGAACTTATTTATCTGAGGAAATAGTCGGACTCAGATGTGAATTGTATCAATTAGGTTATCTACAATTCACCAGGTCATGATTTTAAGAATTTATGAAAATTTTTATAAATTTAATTTTTTTATGATTAATAATTTTTATGACCATAATTAATAATTCTTAATTGAATTATTACAACCCGACAGGACGACCGCCTTAAGAAGGCACCTGGCCGTCCATTACCGAGCCCAGTGGGAGCAACACAGTCAGAACCCACAAAGCCACACTCCCGGTGCTCAATGTCCTACCTCTTCTCCTTCTCCTCTCTCCTCCAATTTGACCTCCACCTTCCACCGTGCTGTTGTCGCGGCTTCCGCTGCCCAAATGTTCGAAAATAAAAAGTTGACAATGCCGGATAACCCTATTGCCCAATGGCTGACCGCCAGCTTGTTGGAACTGCTCGCCCGCCAACTACTGCCATATAAACTGGCGGAACTGGAGGCCTTTAAAAAATGTGTGGCCATTGGCACACCACAATGAAAGGTCCCTGGAAGGAAGTATTTCTCTGAGAAGGGAATCCCAGAGCTATATGGCCATGCTCAGCAGCAAGTGAATGCATCTATGGCACACAGCGTAGGTGCCAAGATACATCTGACCACAGACACATGGTCTAGCAAACACGGCCAGGAAAAGTACATAACTTTTACTGCCCACTGGGTGAACCTTCTGACGGCTGTCAAGCATGCAACCCGTGGCACCAGTGTGGATTTGGTGTTACTACCACGGATTGCATGCAGGCCTGCCTCTTCTTCTCCTCCTCCTACTCCATCCTCAGTCTCCTCTTCGGCTGATTCCTCGTTTTCCACTGCTACCGCCTCTTCCGCTGCACCCCCCCAGCTCCTCAGAACCTATTCAATGTGCCATGAGAGACATTGCCATGCTGTGCCGTGGCTGTTGTTCCTGGAAGCCAAGAGCCACACCAGTAATGCATTCCTTTCAGCTTTGCTGTCACAGGCCGATCAGTGGCTAACGATGCTCAATTTAACAGTTGGTAAAGTGGTGTGCGACAATCTGCTGAGCGCGCTGAAACAGGTCAAAATGACACATTGGCACATGTCCTAAACTTAGTCGTGCAGTGATTCATTGCCAAATACCCCGGGGTCCAGGACGTCTTGCGGCAGGCCAGAAAAATCTCTGGCCATTTTAGAAGATCTTACACAGCCATGGCTCGCCTTGATGACATTCAGCGGCTACACAACTTGCCCTGTCAGACGTCTGATTTGTGACTGCCCGACGCGCTGGAACTTCACTTTGTATATGCTTGATAGGCTGCTCCAGCAGAAACGTGCCGTTAACGACTACCTGTTCGAACTCTGCGGCAGGACAGGTTCTGGGGATCTTTTTTTTTTTTTTCCACCGTGTCAGTGGCTGCTCATGCGCGATGCATGCAGACTTCTGCGGCCATTTTATGTGATCACCAAACTGGTCAGTCGCAGCCAGGGCGCCATCAGTGACATTGTACCTTACTCCTTCCTGGAGCATGCATTGTGTCATGTCATTGATGAAGCCATCCAGGAGCAGGAAGATGAGGAAGTCGCAATGCTCAATGAATTCCCAGTGGGGGCTACTCCATCTGAGACAAGTCAGCAGGACTCTGAAGAGGAGTCAGAGGAGGATGGTGGCTAGGGGGAGGAGGAGCAAGAAGAGCAGGCTTTAAACTTTTCTGGGATCCCTGGTGTTGTTCATGCTCCAGTGTTTGAAGAGTGACCCGCATATAAAAAGAATAAAGGGCAAGGACCAGTACTGGGTGGCAACGTACTTAGATCCACCAGTACAAACACAAAATGGAGGACATGTTACCAGCATCACAGAGGGCTGTCAGAAGGCAGCATTTCCGGCCTTGCTTCGAGGGATGCTGCATTCTGCTGTTGCGTGTGCTGGCAGAGGAATTCCCCCCCACAGATAAACAGTTGCAGGTACCAATCCTACAGCACATGCAAGAAGAGAGTGGTTTGAAGATTTGTTGGTCACTTCAGATATGAAATCATTCTTGCAGCCAATCCATCGACAGCCGCCCTCCGGATCCAGCCTCAGGGAACGCCTAGACCAATAGGTGTCCGACTACATCGGGTTAACGGCCTATGTGGACGTTCTGAGAAGCGAGGAAACCCTTGACTACTGGGTGTGCAGGCTTGACCTGTGGCTAGAGCTGGCACAATTTGCCATGGAACTCTTGGTTTGCCCCTCGTCGAGTCTCCTGTCCAAAAGGACGTTTAGCGCAGCAGGGGGATCGTGACCAATAAGCGTACTCGCCTAGCTTACGACAGTGTGGACTACCTCACATTTCTAAAAATTAATAAGGCATAGTTCTCGGAGGAATTCAACACCTGAATTTCATCTATTACCATTGGGATCTTTTTCAAGAGGGGGGAGGTTGTTACCAATGTTTTTAATCCAATTTAATATTTTTAGTTCTTTTAAAAATATGTATTTGACATGTATTTGTACTGGCCTGCAGTAAAATTGATATCCAATGACCGTCTAATATACCTCCAGCCACATAATCACTTGATGTTTTCTGTCAGGTGAATGCCTAATGTTTGGGACCTGTACTCCACTGGCCTGCAGTAAAATTGATATACAAAAACCGTCTAATATACCTCCAGCCACATAATCACTTGATCTTTTCTGTACGGTGAATACATACATTTTTGGGACCTGTAATCGAACTGGCCAACAGTAAAATTGTTATACGGTCACCGCCTAATGTACCTCCAGCCACATTATCAATTTTTCTTTTCTGTACTGTGAATGAATATTTTTTGGGGCCTGTAGTTCACTGACCTGCACTAAAATTGATATCCATTGACAGTCTAATATACCTCCAGCCACATAATCACTTGATCTTTTCTGTACGGTGAATGCATACATTTTTGGGCCCTGTAATCTAACTGGCCAACAGTAAAATTGTTATACGGTGACTGCCTAATATACCTTTAGCCACATAATAACTTGATCTTTTATGTACGTTGAATGAATAATTTTTGGGGCCTGTAATCTAACTGGCCAACAGTAAAATTGTTATACGGTGACCGCCTAATGTACCTCCAGCCACATTATCAATTTTTCTTTTCTGTACGGTGAATGAATAATTTTTTGGGCCTGTAGACTGGCCTGCAGTAAAATTGATATCCATTGACAGTATAATATACCTACAGCCACACAATCACTTGATGTTTTCTGTCCGGTGAATGCCTAATGTTTGGGGCCTGTACTCCTGTGGCCTAAAATAACATTTTTCTAGGCTCCAGCAGGGCACATTTTTGAGAGTTTTCCTTTAAGACGCATAAAAATGGCCCCTGATTAAAATACATATTTTGGAGGGGAATTTTTGCCATTGATTCCCCTATGGTATATCTCTGTCTATGTTGTGGGACAATTTGTGCACTTCTACTAAGTATTTGGTTGCTGCAAATATGACCTAAAGGTTTTTCAGATACGTCTGCCATTAAAGTGAATGGGCCTGCCGCAAACTTGCGGTTCGCGAACATTTGATAGCTTTTGTGAATTGTCCCGGCCGATGTTCATTCATTACTACTGGTCAATGACCTGAAGAGAGCTGGGGCCACAGTCACAAAGTTTACCATTAGTAACACATTACGCTGTCATGGATTAAAATCCTGCAGGGCAGCAAGGTCCCCCTGCTCATGCCAGCACATGTCCAGGCCCGATTTAAGCTTGCCAATGACCATCTAGATGATCCAGAGCCAGAGGAGGCATGAGAGAAGGTCATGTGGTCCGATGAGACCAAAAAATTACTTTTTGGTATCAACTCCACTCGCCGTATTTGGAGAAAGAAGAAGAATGAATACAACCCCAAGAACACATTCCCAATCGTGAAGCAGGGGGGTGAAAACATCATACTTTGGGGGTTATTTTCCACAAAGGGAACAGGACGACTGCACCGTATTGAAGGGAGGATGGATAGGGCCATGTATCACGAGATTTTGGCTAACAACCTCCTTCCTTAAGAGCATTGAAGATGGGTTCCAGCCTGACAATGACCCGAAACACACAGCCAAGGCAACTAAAGAGTGGCTCCATAAGAAACATTTTAAGGTCCTGGAGTGGCATCTAGACTTGAACACAATAAAATAATCTTTGGAGGGAGCTAAAACTCAATGTAGCCAAGTGACAGGCCTGAAACCTGAAAGATATGAAGAAGATGTGAATGGAGGAGTGGGCCAAAATCCCTGGGTCCAGAACTTGGTCCAGAACTACAGGAAACGTCTGACCTCTGTAATTGCAAACAAAGGTTTCTGTACCAAATATTAAGTTCTGTTTTTCTATTGTATCAAATACTTATATTTTATATTTAAATTTAGATTTTTATTCTGTCTCTCACGGTTGAAGTGTACCTACTATAAAAATTACAGACCTCTCCATTCTTTGTAGGTGGGAAAACTTGCAAACGCCAGTGTATCAAATACTTATTTTCCCCACTGTATCTGGCATTGATGGCATATCCTAATGATACTGATAGGGGACTTACATTGTGAGCTCCACTGTGGGACAGAGTGTGATGACAATGTCTGTAAAGCGCTGTGGAATATGTTAGGGATAACAGTTAGGGATCATGCACACAAATGTATTTTTTTCTCCGTGTCCATTCTGGGTTTTTCTTGCAGCCCGTATGCGGAACCATTCACTTCAATGGGTCAAAAAAAATTATATTGGAAAGGACATGTTAATTCCGTGTCCATATGTACAAATAGCCGTTCCACAAAAAATAGAACATGTCCTATTATTGTCCGCATTAAAAACAAGTATCGGACTGTTCTATTAGGGGCCAGCTGTTCCGTTGCGCAAAATGCCGAATGCTCACGGCCAGTGTCGATGTTTTGCGGATATACGCAATTTGCGGACTGCAAAACACCCAACAGTCGGGAGCATGAGCTTTTACATGTTAGTTTCCTCCTCTCTGTTCAACTATTCCGATTGGAAAATACTTTTTTGGGCTCACAGTACCAGTAAACATGATTGTTCATTATCCTTTTCTGTACATAGAGGAATAAAATATGGAATCTAACAGATAACAAAGAAACTGTGCTGCAGCAATGTAATATTATTAGGCTGCCAGCAGGTGGTGACCCTGAGCCATATTTGTGATTAGGAAGAGAGTTTTTTTTTATTTTTTATTCTTTACCTATTCCTGAAGATCTTCTCCAGAAGTGAGATTTTTTTTTTTCTGTGCTTGGCCAGTAATGTAGAGTATTAGATAACCTGACATATTGAGTATGTTTTAATCTTGGCTGCTCTGCTTCATACAATATAATATTGTGAAATACATATTTTAAACTGTCAGAATGGTGACGCTTGGATCAAGTCCTGGATTAGCAACCTCTGGCACTCCATATGTTGTAAAACTACAACTCCCAGCATGATCCATTCATTTCTATGGGAGTTCTGAGAACCAAATATTCCTGATAATTGTCTGATCATTAAGGAGATGAGAGCTGCATTTGCATGCAGCAATCACCTCTTCTGTATTGGGACAAGTGATCATTACAGCGATTGCTCATCCCCCTACAGTTCCATTGTTTCTGAGCAGCAGATCCTGGTTTACACAGCACAATCTGGTACAAAAATTATGATTTTAGGTGCCGGCTAAAAGACACAATCACCTGATGAACAAGCGTATGCCTATTCATTGGCTGATTTCTGGCACCTTTTACACAAGCCAATTATCAGGGACATGCATTTCTACAAACGCTCACTCCCAATAATTGGCCAGATTATCGGTCCATATAAAAGGACCATTAGGGTGCCTTCACACGCAGCAAATTTTGTTACAGAAAATTTCTACAACTAAAATTCTGTTCCATTTATATAAATGGGGCTTGCATAAATCCATAGGTGGAATTTACCATGAGGGGAATATTTGCAGTCAGTTTTTTTGGAGTCTGCGTAGGCGCATTTTATGCCACATTTATCAAATATCACATTTTGTTTGATACCCTGAATAACCCCTGCTACAATGTCCGGACCTGTCACACTGTGCATTCTTAACTGGTCCCTGTCGCCGGTTTCCCCCCGGATTGCTCCACGTGACACAAGGGGGCAGGTCATCGCCATGGCCATCAGTCTTGAATAACCCCTTTAAACCTAGCACTTTTGTCTAGAAAAGCTACTCCAGTTTTCCTACCCCACCCTCTTACGGCAATAAATCTGGCGTGAAACTTAAACATGGCTAACCACACCAGCTTTCCCATCCATATTTTTAAAACTGGAGTGAGTGGCAATACAATGCAAATGTTTGCACAAGCAACTCAAAAATTTCCAGAAAGCCCAACTTTTTAATCTGTAGTGAAAGCATGATTCATACTGAGTCCCGGATAACTGCCATACGCGTGTGGTCTGTACCCGCTTTACTCCTTCTAGTCTAGGCTTACCATACGCCTTTGAATAGTTGAAGGTATTTTAAAATATAGCCCTTTTGTCCCCTGACGATTCATGGGGCTTTGTTTTGTGTAGGTACCGACCTTTAGATATATTCATCTGAAGAAATGCATAGGGACACGTGAATATATCACGGTTGTTTCACTCTATTTTTATATCAGTCACGTCACCAGCTTAGATGTCCATTCTCTGCCTCTAGGTAAAATCCTGTGCAGGGCTTTGTAGGGACCCAAGCTTAGGGTGAGGTTCCGGATGGGGCCACCCCTTGCGGGGCAATGACCCCTTGTTAGGAGGTCATCAGGGTCTAAAAGGTCAAGTAGGGCATGACAGGGATAGTCTATATGCCCTTGAGGCATCCCTGACAACGATAACGTCCGACCTGGGATCCGTTCTTCCCTTAACAAAGAAATCTGGCCTAACATCTGTGGTTGGGTGAACAGAACTGACCCTGTATTTAACTTGTAAGACCTTTCCATGTTTTTACAAGGTACTTTACTTGACAGGGTATCGATATATGAGACACTGACATCTGTTTTCTGTGTGTGACTTTGTTTGAGCACGACTGTACACACGCGCAAAGTTTTGTCTCTGTTTTTTTAGGTGTCCAGCTAGATCCAGCACCTACTCACTGGGGCCTTACTCTGGGCCTTCGAGTGCGTGATAAGTGTGTATATGTGGATCGCGAGTTTGTTGATCTAGCTATTAGTATATGTATGTAAGAGGTCTTTTTCTCAGTTTGAGATTTTACTTGACACTATTAAAGGTTATGTTTTAGTATGTTACTTCCCCTTTTTGTATTTTCATGATTCATCAGGGCCTATGTGCTTCCTGCTACAAAAAAACAAACACATTCACATCAATGGAACAGGTTTTCTGATGCAGATATTTTCTGCAACAAAATCTGTAGAGGCATTCTCCACTAAAAGTATTACTTCTACTAGAGAATAAGGTCCTGATGGAACCACCACACAACAGCATTTATTAAGAAGGGTGTTTCATATGCCAGGCTTCAGCAAATTTCTTGGAGTAAATTGTTCTAAATTTATCATGATGCACACAGCAATTAATACATTTGTCTCACGTTAAGACTGTTCTAAAAATAGAACATGAAATCTATGTCTGCTATACCGGTAGACTTGCAGCACTTTTTGCACCATTTTCTGTCTTTAGAATTGATAAATAAGTCTAAACATGGCTGAAGCACTTCCCGCTAAACCCCATCTGCTTTTCATTGTGTAGTAGTGAGAGGGGAAAGAGTTGCAAATTATAATCAAAAGGTTGCGTGTGCCAAAACATGCAACTTAAACTGGAGCAAAGCTGTTAATGAATATGTCCCAATGTGTGTATTAGACCAACATTAGATCATAGTGAGGGAAATTTATCAAGACTGGCTAGAAGCTGGGGTAGACTTCAGCTATAACTTATACCAGTGCAACGTGCCGGTCTGCAGAGGAGAACACGTGAGGTTCACGGTGGGCCGAAAGGGTACAACTGTTCATCGGTTACTCACTGTTAGCAGATGCCTCCCTGGGCCAGCAGTGCAGTGAAGGGGAGAACAGCACTGGATTCTCCGGGGCACACTCTATTACAGGGGACACTGGCCAGGTGGTGATTGAGGTGCCCTTGATGGTGATTGGGTTTCTGAGTGCTTGTGCGGCTGGGCCCCTGGATTAAGTCATCATGCCAGCACCTTGATTGTGCAAAATGGTGATAGTAGTGGTAGTATGGATAAGAATGAGGCAGGTTTGAATACAACTTAGAATTTTACTGTAACCAGGTTCTTGACAACAGTTTACATCCAGTTATAAAACAGTCTCTGATAAACACGAAGGTTGGATGTGATGAATCCCTGTAACAGGCTGTACATGTAGCTATGTCTCAGCCTATAGTAGGTAGTTGTGTACTCACTGATATTCATCTCTTTGCCTGGGTCTGTTTCTCCTGCTTATTAATGTTGAGGCTGCCAGAAGCTAATAGATTCTTCACCTTGAATCCAAGGGTCCTTAAAGCCTGGTAAAATGGCTGTTGTCCTTTGTGTCTTTGTCCACTCTCTCACTTGAACTGACTTCCACTAAACAAAGCTAGCAGCTGCACTCTCACTTCTTCAACTCCTACTCTTCCTCTTCCTACAACTAGGCCTGAACTGAGGTATATATACTGTGGTGCTACCCCATCTAGTGGTGGAATGTGTGTAGTGCACCTGACAGCCTGGTAACATGGATTTCACATAAGAATGAAATACAGCATGATACAACATATGACAAAACAATCTTTTGCAGTGCCCACGTACACTAGTGGGATGCTGCACCAGTATTGCGCTGCACAATGCACTGCCCCACCCTTTTTTCACCACTTTAGAAAAGTGTCAGGTAGCACAAAAAATTGCAAATCATAGCACAAATATGGAGTGAGTGAGTGTGCTTGCGAGTGGTGAGTGAGTGTGCTTGCGAGTGGTGTAAACACTTTAGAAATGCCCCTCACTGAGTCTACACTTAAGGATATATTAACTCCTTAAGGACACAGCCTTATTTCATCTTAAAAGGCTTCTGTCACCCCCCATTGTGCAATTTTCATTAGCCGACATTAGCTATTTGCTAATGTCAGCTGAGTGCAATCATTCAGGTTCTACCTTAGTCTGTGGCTTATTTCTTGTAAAAATCATACTTTTATCATATGCAAATTTCTTCACTACCAGCAAGTTGGGCGTGTACTTGCTGGTAGCCGCCGCATCTGCCGCTTCTAGACACGCCCCATCTCCTCTTGATAGACAGGGCCAGCAAGCGCTCTCCTCCTCCCGTTGGCCCCGTCTGCTGCTGAATTCCCACACCTGCGCCGTAACGTTCCCCGATCGGCGCAGGCGTACTGACTGTAGGACGCGCGCTTGCCAGCTCCTTACTGAGTGCGCATGCGCCGATTACATCACACTACACCAGGAAGAGAAGACTACCGATTATCGCTGATGCCGGCAGTCTTCTCTTCCGGGTCTAGTGTGATGTAATCGGCTAGGCGCACTGAGGAAGGAGCTGGCAAGCGCGCATCCTCCACTCAGTACGCCTGCACCGATCGAGGAACGTTACGGCGCAGGTGCGGGAATTGAGCAGCAGATGGGGCCAACGGGAGGAGGAGAGCGCTTGCTATCAAGAGAAGATGGGGCATGTCTAGAAGCGGCAGATGCGGCGGCTACCAGCAAGTACATGCCCAACTTGCTGGTAGTGAAGAAATTTGGATATGATAAAAGTATGATTTTTACAAGAAATAAGTAAAAGAAAAGAGAGACAGGAGGCAGCGCATCGTGTGTAGAACCATTTGGTAGGTTAAAAACAACAATACACTGATTGTGCTTACCGTTTTGGGTTGTGATGAGTCACAACTCCTTTGAATCACTTATGCTGGTATAAGCCCATCTAGCTTACGGGGGTGTCTGCTGCTGCTGCCAAGGTCCTTACCCATTGCCGTGGGATACTGTTTCAGGGATATGGCGGATAGTAGATAGATTGAAGAAATGAACCTTTTTGGAAATGGCGCTGCTGCAGAAGAAAGTCAGGACTCAGTAGAGTAAATAAAAGTGAATCTTTATTTCTAGTTTCATCTACGCGTTTCAGGGGCGAACAGCCCCCTTCATCAGGACAATAAAGGTCTATATGTACACATAGACCTTTATTGTCCTGATGAAGGGGGCAGTTCGCCCCTGAAACGCATAGACGAAATAAAATAAAAATAAAGATCCACTTTTATTTATCTACCGAGTCCTGACTTTCTTCTGCAGCAGCGCAGTTTCCAAAAAAGGTTCATTTCTTCAATCTATCTACTATTTTACAAGAAATAAGCCATAGACAAAGGTAGGACATGTATGATTGCACTCAGCTGACATTAGCAAATAGCTAATGTCGGCTAATGAAAATTGCACAATGGGGGGTGACAGAAGCCCTTTAACCACTTCAACCCCGCTAGCTGAAACCCCTTAATGACCAGACCACTTTTTACACTTCTGCACTACACTACTTTCACCGTTTATCGCTCAGTCATGCAACTTACCACCCAAATGAATTTTACATCCTTTTCTTCTCACTAATAGAGCTTTCATTTGGTGGTATTTCATTGCTGCTGACATTTTTACTTTTTTTGTTATTAATCGAAATGTAACTATTTTTTTGCAAAAAAATAACATTTTTCACTTTCAGCTGTAAAATTTTGCAAAAAAATACGACGTCCATATATACATTTTTCGCTAAATTTATTGTTCTACATGTCTTTGATAAAAAAAAAATGTTTGGGCAAAAAAAAAAAATGGTTTGGGTAAAAGTTATAGCGTTTACAAACTATGGTACAAAAATGTGAATTTCCGCTTTTTGAAGCAGCTCTGACTTTCTGAGCACCTGTCATGTTTCCTGAGGTTCTACAATGCACAGACAGTAGAAAAACCCCACAAATGACTCCATTTCGGAAAGTAGACACCCTAAGGTATTCGCTGATGGGCATAGTGAGTTCATAGAACTTTTTATTTTTTGTCACAAGTTAGCGGAAAATGATGATTATTTTTATTTTTATCTTACAAAGTCTCATATTCCACTAACTTGCGACAAAAAATAAAAAAATTCTAGGAACTCTCTATGCCCCTCACGGAATACCTTGGGGTGTCTTCCTTCCAAAATGGGGTCACTTGTGGCGTAGTTATACTGCCCTGGCAATTTAGGGGCCCATATGTGTGAGAAGTAGTTTGCAATCAAAATCTGTAAAAAATGACCGGTGAAATCCGAAAGGTGCACTTTGGAATATATGCCCCTTTGCCCACCTAGGCTGCAAAAAAGTGTCACACATCTGGTATCGCCGTACTCAGGAGAAGTTGGGGAATGTGTTTTGGGGTGTCATTCTACATATACCCATGCTGGGTGAGAGAAATATCTTGGCAAAAGACAACTTTTCACATTTTTTTTATACAAAGTTGGCATTTGGCAAGATATCTATCTCACCCAGCATGGGTATATGTAAAATGACACCCCAAAACACATTGCCCAACTTCTCCTGAGTACGGCGATACCACATGTGTGACACTTTTTTGCAGCCTAGATACGCAAAGCGGCCCAAATTCCTTTTAGGAGGGCATTTTTAGACATTTAGATCCCAGACTTCTTCTCACGCTTTCGGGCCCCTAAAAAGCCAGGGCAGTATAAATACCCCACATGTGACCCCATTTTGGAAAGAAGACACCCCAAGGTATTCAATGAGGGGCATGGCGAGTTCATAGAATAATTTTTTTTGGCACAAGTTAGCGGAAATTTTTTATTTTTTTGTATTTTCTCACAAAGTCTCCCTTTCCGCTAACTTGGGCCAAAAATTTCAATCTTTCATGGACTCAATATGCCCCTCACGGAATACCTTGGGGTGTCTTCTTTCCGAAATGGGGTCACATGTGGGGTATTTATACTGCCCTGGCAATTTAGGGGCCCTAAAGCGTGAGAAGTCTGGAATATAAATGTCTAAAAAAATTTACGCATTTGGATTCCGTGAGGGGTATGGTGAGTTTATGTGAGATTTTATTTTTTGACACAAGTTAGTGGAATATGAGACTTAGTAAGAAAAAATAAAATAAATAAAAAATCCGCTAATCTGGGCCCAAAAAAAATGTCTGAATGGAGCCTTACAGGGGGTGATCAATGACAGGGGGGTGATCAGGGAGTCTATATGGGGTGATCACCCCCCTGTCATTGATCACCCCCCTGTAAGGCTCCATTCAGACGTCTGTATGATTTTTACGGATCGGATCCGCAAAACGCATACGGACGTCTGAATGGAGCCTTACAGGGGGGTGATCAATGACAGGGGGTGATCAGGGAATCTATATGGGTGATCACCCGCCTGTCATTGATCACCCCCCTGTAAGGCTGCATTCAGACGTCCATATGCGTTTTGCGGATCCGATCCATGTAAAAATCATACGGACGTCTGAATGGAGCCTTACAGGGGGGTGATCAATGACAGGGGGGTGATCAATGACAGGAAAGTGATCAGGAAGTCTATATGCGTGATCACCCCCTTGTCATTGATCTCCCCCCTGTAAGGCTCCATTCAGACGTCCGTATGTGTTTTGCGGATCCGATCCATGTATCCATGGATCTGTAAAAATCATACGGACATCTGAATGGAGCCTTACAGGGGGGTGATCAAAGACAGGGGGTGATCAGGGAATCTATATGGGTGATCACCCGCCTGTCATTGATCACCCCCCTGTAAGGCTGCATTCAGACGTCCGTATGCGTTTTGCGGATCCGATCCATGTATCCGTGGATCCGTAAAAATCATACGGACGTCTGAATGGAGCCTTACAGGGGGGTGATCAATGACAGGGGGGTGATCAATGACAGGGAAGTGATCAGGAAGTCTATATGCGTGATCACCCCCTTGTCATTGATTACCCCCCCTGTAAGGCTCCATTCAGACGTCCGTATGTGTTTTGCGGATCCGATCCATGTATCCGTGGATCCGTAAAAATCATAGGGACGTCTGAACGGAGCCTGACAGGGGGGTGATCAATGACAGGGGGGTGATCAGGGAGTTTATATGGGGTGATCATGGGTGATCAGGGGTTAATAAGGGGTTAATAAGTGACGGGGGGGTGTAGTGTAGTGTGGTGTTTGGTGCCACTTTACTGAGCTACCTGTGTCCTCTGGTGGTCGATCCAAACAAAAGGGACCACCAGAGGACCAGGTAGCAGGTATATTAGACGCTGTTATCAAAACAGCGTCTAATATACCTGTTAGGGGTTAAAAAAAAAATCACATCTCCAGCCTGGCTGGAGATCCACTCGCTTACCTTTAGTTCCTGTGAGCGCGCGTGCTTGTGTGCGCGCGTTCACAGGAAAACTCGGCCCTCGCGAGATGACGCTTATATGCGTCACTCTGCGCAGGGCTGCCGCCTCCGGACCGCACATCTGCGTTAGGTGGTCCGGAGGCGGTTAAGGATCAGGCCATTTTTTGCAAATCTGACCAGTGTCACTTTTAGTGGTAATAACTTTAAAACACTTTTACTTATCCAGGCCATTTTGAGATTGTTTTTTTTTTTTTGTCACATATTGTACTTCATGACAGTGGTAAAATGAAGTAAAAACAAAACAAAAACTTTATAAAAAAAATACCAAATTTGGAAAAAATTTGGAAAAAATTGCAAATTTCAAAGTTTCAATTTCTCTACTTCTATAATACATAGTAATACCTACAAAAAATAGTTATTACTTTACATTCCCCATATGTCTGCTTCATGTTTGGATCATTTTGGGAATTCCATTTTAGTTTTTGGGGACGTTACAAGGCTTAGAAATTTAGAAGCAAATCTTGAAATTTTTTATAAATTTTAAAAACCCAATTTTTAGGGACCAATTCCGGTCTGAAGTCACTTTGTGAGGCTTACATAATAGAAACCACCCAAAATTGACCCCATTCTAGAAACTACACCCCTCAAGGTATTTAAAACTGATTTTTACAAATGTTGTTAACCCTGGAGATGAAATTTGGGAATAAAAATTTTTGGGCAAATTTTCAATTTTAATCCATTTTTTCCAGTTTTATAAAAAAAAAAAACATTTAGTATCTACATAGTCTAAGAGTCATATTTTTTTTGTTTTTAGCCGATTATCTTGGGTAGGGGCTCATTTTTTGCGGGATGAGAGGACGGTTTTATTGGCACTATTTTGGGGGGCATATGACTTTTTGATTGCTTGCTATTTCAATTTTTGTGATGTAAGGTGACCAAAAAAAACTTTTTTTTTGCACCGTTTTTATTTTAATTGTTCATCTGAGGGGTTTGGGGGGGGGGTATTTTTATAGAGCAGATTATTACAGACGCAGCAATACCTGTATAATTTTTTAGTTTAAGTGTCTCAAGTCTGAGAACCAGTTTTTTATCCGATTGTCAGTGGCTAAATTGGGATATAAATTTAGTACGCCATGGAAGGGGCACGTGTCACACTGAGTAGTGGTGTCCTTCCGTTTCCCCCTCCTGCGACACACTCTGCACTTTTTTGGGGTCCGTCCCTTCTTTCCAGTGTGGGGGACCACACCTGGAAAGTGTTGGCCAGGGACGATCCGGGCGCCTCCAGTTCCCAAGGTACTCCGGCCTGCTCTTTCCCAGTCAGAAAAGATCAGGTCCTTGAACTGCCTCATAGAACTGAAGGAATGTCCCTATATTGCCAGGGCTCCGGGACAGCACAAAAGAGTTGTACAAGGCAACCTGCACCAAGTAGACAGCAACTTTTTTGTACCATGCCCGGGTTTTGCACATGGTACTATATGGCTTGAGGACTTGATCAGAGAGATCAACTCCTCCCATATACCGATTGTAGTCGACGATACAAATCGGGCTTGAGGACCGTTGCCGCGGTACCTCGCACAGGGACAGGGGTGATGCCGTTACCATGAATTGTGGACAGTACAAGCACATCCCTCTTGTCCTTATGTCTGACCAGCAACAGGTTTTCACTGGTAAGGGCACGGGTCATACCCCTGGCGATAGGTACCTGGAGGGGGTGGGCAGGGAGGCCACGTTGATTTTTCCGCACGGTCCCACAAGCAGACGTGGATCTGGTGGCGAGGGACTGTAACAAGGGGATACTAGTATAAAAGTTATCCACCCACTTTATCTAGCAGTGGGTGCATAAGGTCCCACACAAGTTTCCTGCTAACACCCAGAGTGGGGGGCATTCTGGGGGTTGAATACGCCCCTCATACACACGAAACTTGTAAGTGTACCCTGAGGTACTCTCACTAAGTTTGTACAGATTCACACCATACCACGCCCGCTTTACTGGGGAATATACTGGTGGAAAATGAGTCTCACATTGAACGCAATGAGAGACTCATCAACCGTAACCTCCCTTCCAGGTACATAGGCCTGTACAAATTTGGCCCCAAAGTGGGGTCTTGTAGAGGACGTCCCCACTCCAGTAATGCCTGACATTAGGTTTCTTTACTGGGCCCATGTGCAGCACGAGGTGCCAAAATGTCCTCATCTTGGCTGCACTGACCGGGGTCCAGCCACCGGGCCTAACCAAAAAGGAGCCCGGGTGTTGAGCAACAAACTGTTGGGCGTACAAGTTTGTTTGCTCCACCATTAGATTTACAAAGTGGTCACTGAAAAAAAGACTAAAGTAGTCGTATTCTGTGAAGCCCACTGTGGAAATCTGGATTCCTGGCTGGCCTACAAAATCAGGAATCATGGGCTCAAAATGCTCTGGGGTACACCAGACAAGTTCACCAGCAGGGGGCTCCGGTGGATTTAACTGGTGGGCTGGAAAACTAGTACGAGCCCCAGAGCTGCTTGTACTAGGGTGGGCCACAGGGTCCCTAGCATGGCGGCCCCCTTGCTACGCCTGGCAGCGTCTCCACCGCCTTGGGGGCTCATCATCATTGCTAAATGATGAGGACGCGGACAAAAAAAATAAAAAATGTGCCCCAAAAAAGTAGTAGGGGGGAGGGCAAGCTGCAGCACCCCTGGGAGGTCTAGGGTCTAGCGCTCCTCTCCTCCTCCTTTTCAGTCCGGGAGCTGGAGGAGAGAGGAGCGCTGCTCTAATTTGAACCTCCCGCCCTTGCAGCCAACCAATCAGAGCCGATCCTGAGGTGATATCACATCACCTCTCAGGATCGCAGGATGGTGATTGGTGGTGTATTATCACACCACCGATCACCATCCTGTTCCGGGCTATCGGGTCCCCAGAGACCCGAATAACCCGGAAACGCAGCAAACCGCAGGTCTGAATTGACCTGCGGTTTGCTGCGATCGCCTACACGGGAGGAGGGGGGTCACAGGACCCCCCAGCGCATTGGCCCCAGGTGCCTGCTCAATGATTTAAGCAGGCACCGGGTTCCGATCACCGCCCGCCCTGTGTCCTTAAGTACCAGGACATCAGGGCGTACCTGTACGCCCTGTGTCCGTAACAGGTTAAAGAAAAACTTTAAAAAGTTATGTCATGATTGGTGTAAGAATGAAAATCAGACAGCATATGTGTCAATATGAAACATAACAATCAGACGTCATATGTAAATGTCAATAGTAAGGACGAAGAGCACTGCCCTGAGGTTTTGTTTAGGTATAAGGTGTCGTAGTGCTTCCGTGCCTCCATTTCGCAAGTGAACGGGTCCGCATCTGTGATGAGGGGACCCACTATTTGCAGGCCGCTAACGACTGTTCCCAGGAACGCTTGTTAGCAATGATCTGCCCGACTATCTCCTGGTCTAATAGAGCCCTAAGCCTAGTCCTCCTACTCCTTTTATCTACTTGAATATGTTTGTCCTATTCTTGTTTTTTTTACCCATCTAGATAAACCTGTTTAAAAGTGTTTTGTATTTTTTTAAAGAGAAATGTTGTCAAAGGAATTAGGGGGAAGCAGAGGATACATAATATCTTAGCAAGAGTGAACATTTGAAATGTGGCTACCCTGCCTGCTCAGGAGATCTCATACTTATGGTATTCAGATAGATATTGCTCCCTCTTCTTTATGAAGGTGATCACAATCATACAATACATATTTGTATAAGAAATAAATAGGGGGGGTTTAAGTATGACTCCTAAGTAAAGGATTAGAGATGAGCAAAGTTTTGAAAAATTTGATTCAGCAACTTCGCTGAAGTTCAATAAGAATTTTTATTTTTTCCAAGTTAATAAATCAGGTATAGCCAGGCCACTCTGCGTTAGGGTACGGCTACGCAGGGTGCAGACTGGATGGTATTGGTTGGCACGCTGGCAGTGGAATAATAAAGGCTTCCATCTTATTGATATTGAATTACATATCTTTGTTTATGGCTGATGGAGGAATAAATAAATGTAGGAATAAATAAATAAAACTGACGCAGAATAAGTCTCCCTGCACTCTCCTTGCACTCTCACTCGCCAATATTCTTCTATTAATTGTTTTCAATAACACTGTCCCTAGTGCATGACTGCTTGCCATGTCTCTCCCTATGCTTAGCTTACAGGACAATAGCAGATACCACGCGGGATGAGGGTTTCGATACTTTGATAGTGAAGGAAGTCAGATATCAGCGTCACGCATCATTTAAATCTGCCTCTTATCTAGGGCTTAATAAACTGTAAACATTTTTTAGCGGCTTAAAGGGGTTTTGAACACAGAAACACCGGGTATGAGGCAGAGTGGCCTGGCTATACCTGATTTATAGCAATTTGTGACAAATTAACTTGGAAAAAAAATAATAATCTTATTGAACTTCAGCGAAGTTGCTGAATCAAATTTTTCAAAACTTTGCTCATCTCTAATCCTTTACTTAGGAGTCATACTTAAACCCCCCCTATTTATTTCTTATACAAATATGTATTGTATGATTGTGATCACCTTCATAAAGAAGAGGGAGCAATATCTATCTGAATACCATAAGTATGAGATCTCCTGAGCAGGCAGGGTAGCCAAAAAATAAAATACAAAAAATACAAAACACTTTTAAACAGGTTTAACGGCCATGCGCATGAGGCCTTGCAGTTAGATCATCGCCTAGTCCTCCTACTCCTTTTATCTACTTTAATATGTTTGTCCTATTCTTGTTTTTTTTACCCATCTAGATAAACCTGTTTAAAAGTGTTTTGTATTTTTTTAAAGAGAAATGTTGTCAATGGAATTAGGGGGAAGCAGAGGATACATAATATCTTAGCCAGAGTGAACATTTGAAATGTGGCTACCCTGCCTGCTCAGGAGATCTCATACTTATGGTATTCAGATAGATATTGCTCCCCCTTCTTTAAAAGGTGATCACAATCATACAATACATATTTGTATAAGAAAGAAATCGGGGGGGGGGGGGGGGTTAAGTATGACTCCTAAGTAAAGGATTAGAGATGAGCGAAGTTTTGAAGAAATTTGATTCAGCAACTGCGCTGAAGTTCAATAAGAATTTTTTGAATTTTTATTTTTTCCAAGTTAATTTGTCACAAATCGCTATAAATCAGGTATAGCCAGGCCACTCTGCCTCACCTCATACCCAGTGTCTGTGTTCAAAACCCCTTTAAGCCGCTAAAAAATGTTTACAGTTTATTAAGCCCTAGATAAGAGACAAATTTAAATGATGCGTGACGCTGATATCTGACTTCCTTCACTATCAAAGTATCAAAACCCTCATCCCGCGTGGTATCTGCTATTGTCCTGTAAGCTAAGCATAGGGAGAGACGTGGCAAGCAGTCATGCACTAGGGACAGTGTTATTGAAAACAATTAATAGAAGAATATTGGAGAGGGAGAGTGCAGGGAGATCGTAGGGAGATCGTAGGGAGAGTGCAGGGAGAGTACAGGGAGAGTACAAGGAGAGTGCAGGGAGAGTGCAGGGAGACTTATTCTGCGCCAGTTTTATTTATTTATTCCTACATTTACTTATTCCTACATCAGCCATAAGCAAAGATATGCAATTCAATATCAATAAGATGGAAGCCTTTATTATTCCACTGCCAGCGTGCCAACCAATACCATCCAGTCTGCACACCGCGTGGCCGTACCCAAACGCAGAACGGCCTGGCTATACCTGATTTATTATCTTGGAAAAAAAGTCCTTCTTTCCTTCGATTTCCTTCTTATACAAATATGTATTGTATGATTGTGATCACCTTTTAAAGAAGAGGGAGCAATATCTATCTGAATACCATAAGTATGAGATCTCCTGAGCAGGTAGGGTAGCCACATTCCAATTGTTCACTCTGGCTAAGATATTATGCATCCTCTGCATCCCCTTAATTCCATTGACAACATTTCTCTTTAAAAAAAAAAAATACAAAACACTTTTAAACAGGTTTATCTAGATGGGTAAAAAAAAAACAAGAATAAGACAAACATATTCAAGTAGATAAAAGGAGTAAAAGGAGTAGGAGGACTAGGCGATGATCTGACTGTAAGTCCTCATGCGCATGGCCGTTGCCCGGCCGTGGCCGTATTGCGGCCTGCAAATAGTGGGTCAGCAATATGCGGGTGCAGGCCGTGTGCTCCCCTCATCACAGATGCGGACCCGTTCACTTGCGACATGGAGGCACGGAACCCCACGGAAGCACTACGACATCTTACACCTAAACAAAACCTCAGGGCAGTGCTCTTCGTCCTTACTATTGACATATACATATGATGTCTGATTTTCATTCTTACACCAATCATGACAAAACACCTTCCAGCCTCTAATTAATTTTTACATTTTATTAAGCCCTAGATAAGAGGCAAATTTAAATGATGTGTGACGCTGATGTGTGACGTTATCTGACTTCCTTCACTTGTCAGTGTCGCAAAGGATTTTAGGTTTACTGTGTTTTTTTGGTATACTCCATCATATAGATAAAAAAAAAAAATCACCACCTTTGGTGTCTAAAGCTATAGCTCAGTGGTAAGCCATTTGCTTTGCATATAGTGTTCATGGGTTCAAAACCCCCTTTCAGGCTTTTAATAAAAATGTTATTTATTTTATATTTTATACAGCTCTATATCAGAGACAAATTCAAGTGGTGTGTGATGTAAGTAGTCCTTTTTTAATTTTATTTAGAGTACATGGGCAGCACTATAGTAAAGGGGGCACTAATTTACTGTATCTTTATCTATTTCCAGGTGACTGAGGTTTTTTTTTGTTTTTTTTTGTTGTCTTGAAACAGTCACTGTACAATATAATAATGTATTCTTATTTCTTAGCAAGGAGTCTAAATATCAGATCTGTTACTCACTTGATTGCAATTATTTGTCGGCATCCACCCAAACATAAGCTGCAAAGATATGACCACTAGGGGTCTCAGTAGTCCACTGTGGTTAGGCATGTTCCAGTTCTCAAAAACACAGAAATATAGTGGCAAATCTGGGGGAGCTGCTCAACCCCTAACACTGTAGCGTGTTTTTCATTGGGGGAGCAGTCCCACCGCATGTGGACCGCAGCAAACGACTATCCCCAGCAAAAAATATTTTGCATACGGTGGAGGATGTCGGCGCGGTCCACATGCACCACAAAGGCATCCTACACAAAACGGAGCATTGTGCGGATGAAAATATAATCATAAATCACAGAAGAAATGCACCAAACGGATATGCCACTGACTATACTGGCTAGTCATAAATGCAGATATTAAAAGCTGAAACTTTTGCCAATATATTCCTGTCAGGAAGATATCGGAGCCCACATGCACCACGTCACGGCTCTCAGCATGGCAAGGGGTCCTACCACTACGCTACCTATGGTGTGAACAAGGTCTGAAGGTGATGTAATCCAGCTCACAGCCAAGCTTCCACACAACTGCCTAGCAGGACAACTAGTGCAATGTGAACAAAGCCAGACTGTAAGCCACACCCATAACAGACCATGTGATGGAGGCTACCAGGTGCAAAGGAGAGTGTTTAAATGCCAGGTAAAGGCACATACACTACATATAAAACAAGACAAAAACACAGAAATATAGTGGCAAATCTGGGGGAGCTGCTCAACTCCTAACACTGTAGCGTGTTTTTCATTGGGGGAGCAGTCCCACCGCATGTGGACCGCAGCAAACGACTATCCCCAGCAAAAAATATTTTGCATACGGTGGAGGATGTCGGCGCGGTCCACATGCACCACAAAGGCATCCTACACAAAACGGAGCATTGTGCGGATGAAAATATAATCATAAATCACAGAAGAAATGCACCAAACGGATATGCCACTGACTATACTGGCTAGTCATAAATGCAGATATTAAAAGCTGAGACTTTTGCCAATATATTCCTGTCAGGAAGATATCGGAGCCCACATGCACCACGTCACGGCTCTCAGCATGGCAAGGGGTCCTACCACTATGCTACCTATGGTGTGAACAAGGTCTGAAGGTGATGTAATCCAGCTCACAGCCAAGCTTCCACACAACCGCCTAGCAGGACAACTAGTGCAATGTGAACAAAGCCAGACTGTAAGCCACACCCATATCAGACCATGTGATGGAGGCTACCAGGTGCAAAGGAGAGTGTTTAAATGCCAGGTAAAGGCACATACACTACATATAAAACAAGACAAAAACACAGAAATATAGTGGCAAATCTGGGGGAGCTGCTCAACCCCTAACACTGTAGCGTGTTTTTCATTGGGGGAGCAGTCCCACCGCATGTGGACCGCAGCAAACGACTATCCCCAGCAAAAAATATTTTGCATACGGTGGAGGATGTCGGCGCGGTCCACATGCACCACAAAGGCATCCTACACAAAACGGAGCATTGTGCGGATGAAAATATAATCATAAATCACAGAAGAAATGCACCAAACGGATATGCCACTGACTATACTGGCTAGTCATAAATGCAGATATTAAAAGCTGAGACTTTTGCCAATATATTCCTGTCAGGAAGATATCGGAGCCCACATGCACCACGTCACGGCTCTCAGCATGGCAAGGGGTCCTACCACTACGCTACCTATGGTGTGAACAAGGTCTGAAGGTGATGTAATCCAGCTCACAGCCAAGCTTCCACACAACCGCCTAGCAGGACAACTAGTGCAATGTGAACAAAGCCAGACTGTAAGCCACACCCATATCAGACCATGTGATGGAGGCTACCAGGTGCAAAGGAGAGTGTTTAAATGCCAGGTAAAGGCACATACACTACATATAAAACAAGACAAAAACACAGAAATATAGTGGCAAATCTGGGGGAGCTGCTCAACCCCTAACACTGTAGCGTGTTTTTCATTGGGGGAGCAGTCCCACCGCATGTGGACCGCAGCAAACGACTATCCCCAGCAAAAAATATTTTGCATACGGTGGAGGATGTCGGCGCGGTCCACATGCACCACAAAGGCATCCTACACAAAACGGAGCATTGTGCGGATGAAAATATAATCATAAATCACAGAAGAAATGCACCAAACGGATATGCCACTGACTATACTGGCTAGTCATAAATGCAGATATTAAAAGCTGAGACTTTTGCCAATATATTCCTGTCAGGAAGATATCGGAGCCCACATGCACCACGTCACGGCTCTCAGCATGGCAAGGGGTCCTACCACTACGCTACCTATGGTGTGAACAAGGTCTGAAGGTGATGTAATCCAGCTCACAGCCAAGCTTCCACACAACTGCCTAGCAGGACAACTAGTGCAATGTGAACAAAGCCAGACTGTAAGCCACACCCATAACAGACCATGTGATGGAGGCTACCAGGTGCAAAGGAGAGTGTTTAAATGCCAGGTAAAGGCACATACACTACATATAAAACAAGACAAAAACACAGAAATATAGTGGCAAATCTGGGGGAGCTGCTCAACCCCTAACACTGTAGCGTGTTTTTCATTGGGCAGTTGTGTGGAAGCTTGGCTGTGAGCTGGATTACATCACCTTCAGACCTTGTTCACACCATAGGTAGCGTAGTGGTAGGACCCCTTGCCATGCTGAGAGCCGTGACGTGGTGCATGTGGGCTCCGATATCTTCCTGACAGGAATATATTGGCAAAAGTCTCAGCTTTTAATATCTGCATTTATGACTAGCCAGTATAGTCAGTGGCATATCCGTTTGGTGCATTTCTTCTGTGATTTATGATTATATTTTCATCCGCACAATGCTCCGTTTTGTGTAGGATGCCTTTGTGGTGCATGTGGACCGCGCCGACATCCTCCACCGTATGCAAAATATTTTTTGCTGGGGATAGTCGTTTGCTGCGGTCCACATGCGGTGGGACTGCTCCCCCAATGAAAAACACGCTACAGTGTTAGGGGTTGAGCAGCTCCCCCAGATTTGCCACTATATTTCTGTGTTTTTGTCTTGTTTTATATGTAGTGTATGTGCCTTTACCTGGCATTTAAACACTCTCCTTTGCACCTGGTAGCCTCCATCACATGGTCTGTTATGGGTGTGGCTTACAGTCTGGCTTTGTTCACATTGCACTAGTTGTCCTGCTAGGCAGTTGTGTGGAAGCTTGGCTGTGAGCTGGATTACATCACCTTCAGACCTTGTTCACACCATAGGTAGCGTAGTGGTAGGACCCCTTGCCATGCTGAGAGCCGTGACGTGGTGCATGTGGGCTCCGATATCTTCCTGACAGGAATATATTGGCAAAAGTCTCAGCTTTTAATATCTGCATTTATGACTAGCCAGTATAGTCAGTGGCATGTTCCAGCTCTCCCAGCAAATACAAGCAGGAGGAAGTGTGGGCATGTTCTGGAGTAGCTGATGAGGAGACTTGCCAGATTCACTGCCTCTTCACAGATCTGCAAACCAAATTATCTTACTGTAAGTCTGCTCTCCTCCGCTATCTTACATGGCTTATACATTGAGTCACCTCTCTCAAGTGTGTATGCAGTTCCACATTCAGCTAGAATCACTGTATTTCTGGGACCCCTGAAAAAGTTGATTAGTCACTGTATACAGAGCTGTGTCCTGGATTATACATATCTACTGTATATATGTGTATTATACACACTGTGTGCTATAGCTTCACCACACTGAGATCTGCTCAGAAAGCTGATATACATATTACTGCTTTATCCACTGACACAATATATGATCATACAGATCGCAGTACTATGTGATAGCTTCTAAGTATAGAAAATCCATGTGGTAATGTCCCTATGTGGTAATGTTATAGCTTGGAGGTTACATTTTTGCATGTAGATATCCCAGGTTGACGTCCACAGAAAGACATATTTTTTGTTTCTTTAATAGCATATACTATAATAAATAATGTCATTAACCCATAGGATACCAGCGCTGTACATGTATGTCGCTGGAAACACGGTCACAAATCCCAGCGCCATACAGGTACAGCGCTCTGATCGGGCGGCCACAGGAGCTACTCCCTCCCGATCAGCTGCAAGGGTCCGGCAGTCACTGATAGTTGGACCCCTGCTGTATGCATTGGCATTGATGAAAACAATGATGCTGGCTCATTAACCCTTGCACTGCCGCGGTCAGCGCTGACCGCTGCATGTGCGATACCCTGCCGGGTGAAGGGTGTCCATCGGGTCCCCGTGGTGCTGTGACATCAGCCTGCTATCTAGCCCTGTCAGTCAATGGGGGAAGGGGGGGTGCAGAGCACAGGGAGTGTTACAGAGCATTGCTCAGAATATTCAGCCCCGTCTCTGAGGGCTCATATTGTTTATTTGCATATGAATAAAAACACAGATAACTCTGCAGCTATTTATCATACATAATCAGCATAATGAGCCCTACCAGGCAGTACGTATGGTCTAATAGGGTTGATTCTGGTGACAGAGCCTCTTTAACCTCTTACAGACACAGGGCGAACAGGTACGCCCTATGTATTTCCGATCACCGCACCTCCTATTCCAGGTCATCGGGTCACCAGAGACCCAAATAATCCAGAAATGCTGCAAAACGCAGGTCTAAATTGACCTGTGGTTAGTAGCGAATGCCGATACAGGGGGGGGTCAGAGGACCCCCCTCGGCATTGTCACAGAGTGCCTGCTGAATGATTTCAGCAGGCACACCGTTCCGATCACCGCCCGCTGCGCAGCGGTGATCGGAAATACATAGGGCGTACCTGTTCTCCCTGTGTCCGTAAGAGGTTAAAGAGGCTCTGTCACCAGAATCAACCCTATTAGACCATACGTACTGCCTGGTAGGGCTCATTATGCTGATTATGTATAATAGATAGCTGCAGTGTTATCTGTGTTTTTTATTCATATGCAAATAAACAATTAGAGCACTCAGAGGCGGGGCTGAATATTCTGAGCAATGCTCTGCAACACCCCCTTTGCTCTGCACACACACCCCTCCCCCCATTGACTGACAGGGCTAGACAGCAGGCTGATGTCACAGCACCACGGGGACCCGATGGACACCCTGCACCCGGCAGGATACCGCACGTGCAGTGGTCAGCGCTGACCAGTGGCAGTGCAAGGGTTAATGAGCCGGCATCATTAACCCTTGGGTTAATGGCCGCCCGATCAGAGCGCTGTACCTGTACGGCGCTGGGATTTGTGACCGTGTTTCCAGCGACATACAGTACAGACCAAAAGTTTGGACACACCTTCTCATTCAAAGAGTTTTCTTTATTTTCATGACTATGAAAATTGTAGATCCACACCGAAGGCATCAAAACTATGAATTAACACATGTGGAATTATACACATAACAAAAAAGTGTGAAACAACTGAAAATATGTCATATTCTAGGTTCTTCAAAGTAACCACCTTTTGCTTTGATTACTGCTTTGCACACTCTTGGCATTCTCTTGATGAGCTTCAAGAGGTAGTCACCTGAAATGGTCTTCCAACAGTCTTGAAGGAGTTCCCAGAGATGCTTAGCTCTTGTTGGCCCTTTTGCCTTTACTCTGCGGTCCAGCTCACCCCAAACCATCTTGATTAGGTTCAGGTCATCTGGCGCAGCACCCCATCACTCTCCTTCATGGTCAAATAGCCCTTACACAGCCTGGAGGTGTGTTAGGGGTCATTAAAAAATAAATGATGGTCCAACTAAATGCAAACCGGATGGGATAGCATGCCGCTGCTAGATGCTGTGGTAGCCATGCTGGTTCAGTATGCCTTCAATTTTGAATAAATCCCCAACAGTGTCACCAGCAAAGCACCCCCACACCATCACACCTCCTCCTCCATGCTTCACGGTGGGAACCAGTCCATCCGTTCACCTTTTCTGCGTCGCACAAAGACACGGTGGTTGGAACCAAAGATCTCACATTTTTACTCATCAGACCAAAGCACAGATTTCCACTGGTCTAATGTTCATTCCTTGTGTTCTTTAGCCCAAACAAGTCTCTTCTGCTTGTTGCCTGTCCTTAGCAGTGGTTTCCTAGCAGATATTCTACCATGAAGGCCTTATTCACACAGTCTCAGTTGTTCTAGAGATGTGTCTGCTGCTAGAACTCTGTGTGGCATTGACCTGGTCTCTAATCTGAGCTGCTGTTAACCTGCGATTTCTGAGGCTGGTGACTTGGATGAAATTATCCTCCGCAGCAGAGGTGACTCTTGGTCTTCCTTTCCTGGGGCGGTCTGCATGTGAGCCAGTTTCTTTGTAGCGATTGATCAGCGTCACACATCATTTAAATTTGCCTCTCATCTAGGACTTAATAAAATGTAAAAAAAAAACTTGCAGTCTGAAAGGTGTTTTGAACACCAAAACCCTGGACGTGGGGCAACAGCATTACCAGTAAGCTACCAGCTTGCCTTTTATGAGCTTGGGATTTTTGTTCATCTATGTGATGTAGCATACAAAACCACAGTAAACCTAAAATCGTTTGTGACACTGACAAGTGAAGGAAGTCAGATATCAGATTCATACATCATTTAAAAGGGTTCTGCACTTTCATTTAACTGATGATCTATAGAGTTGAGCGAACACCTGGATGTTCGGGTTCGAGAAGTTCGGCCGAACTTCCCGAAAATGTTCGGGTTCGGGATCCGAACCCGATCCGAACTTCGTCCCGAACCCCATTGAAGTCAATGGGGACCCGAACTTTTCGGCACTAAAAAGGCTGTAAAACAGCCCAGGAAAGGGCTAGAGGGCTGCAAAAGGCAGCAACATGTAGGTAAATCCCCTGCAAACAAATGTGGATAGGGAAATGAATTAAAATAAAAATTAAATAAATAAAAATTAACCAAAATCAATTGGAGAGAGGTCCCATAGCAGAGAATCAGGCTTCACGTCACCCACCACTGCAACAGTCCATTTTCATAAGTTTAGGCCAAGCACCCAGGCAGAGGAGAGAGGTCCCGTAACAGACAATCTGGCTTCATGTCAGTAGAGAATCAGTCTGCATGTCATAGCAGAGAATCAGGCTTCATGTCACCCACCACTGCAACAGTCCATTTTCATAAGTTTAGGCCAAGCACCCAGGCAGAGGAGAGAGGTCCCGTAACAGACAATCTGGCTTCATGTCAGCAGAGAATTAGTCTGCATGTCATAGCAGAGAATGAGGCTTCACGTCAGCCACCACTGCAACAGTCCATTGGCATATATTTAGGCCCAGCACACAGGCAGAGGAGAGAGGTCCCGTAACAGACAATCTGGCTTCATGTCAGTAGAGAATCAGTCTGCATGTCATAGCAGAGAATCAGGCTTCACGTCAGCCACCACTGCAACAGTCCATTGGCATATATTTAGGCCCAGCACCCAGGCAGAGGAGAGAGGTCCCGTAACAGACAATCTGGCTTCATGTCAGCAGAGAATTAGTCTGCATGTCATAGCAGAGAATGAGGCTTCACGTCAGCCACCACTGCAACAGTCCATTGGCATATATTTAGGCCCAGCACCCAGGCAGAGGAGAGAGGTCCCGTAACAGACAATCTGGCTTCATGTCAGCAGAGAATCAGTCTTCATATCATAGCAGAGAATCAGGCTTCACGTCACCCACCACTGTAAGAGTCCATTTTCATAAATTTAGGCCCAGCACCCAGGCAGAGGAGAGAGGTCCCGTAACAGAGGATCTGGCTTCATGTCAGCAGAGAATCAGTCTGCATGTCATAGCAGAGAATCAGGCTTCACGTCACCCAACATTGGAACAGTCCATTGGCATATATTTAGGCCCCGGCACCCAGACAGAGGAGAGGTTCATTCAACTTTGGGTAGCCTCGCAATATAATGGTAAAATGAAAATAAAAATAGGATTGAATGAGGAAGTGCCCTGGAGTCCAATAATATATGGTTAAGGGGAGGTAGTTAATGTCTAATCTGGACAAGGGACGGACAGATCCTGTGGGATCCATGCCTGGTTCATTTTTATGAACGTCAGCTTGTCCACATTGGCTGTAGACAGGCGGCTGCGTTTGTCTGTAATGACGCCCCCTGCCGTGCTGAATACACGTTCAGACAAAACGCTGGCCGCCGGGCAGGCCAGCACCTCCAAGGCATAAAAGGCTAGCTCTGGCCACGTGGACAATTTAGAGACCCAGAAGTTGAATAGGGCCGAACCATCAGTCAGTATGTGGAGGGGTGTGCACATGTACTGTTCCACCATGTTAGTGAAATGTTGCCTCCTGCTAACACGTTGCGTATCAGGTGGTGGTGCAGTTAGCTGTGGCGTGTTGACAAAAGTTTTCCACATCTCTGCCATGCTAACCCTGCCCTCAGAGGAGCTGGCATTGACACAGCTGCCTTGGCGACCTCTTGCTCCTCCTCTGCCTTGGCCTTGGGCTTCCACTTGTTCCTCTGTGACATTTGGGAATGCTCTCAGTAGCGCGTCTACCAACGTGCGCTTGTACTCGCGCATCTTCCTATCACGCTCCAGTGCAGGAAGTAAGGTGGGCACATTGTCTTTGTAGCGTGGATCCAGCAGGGTGGCAACCCAGTAGTCCGCACAGGTTAAAATGTGGGCAACTCTGCTGTCGTTGCGCAGGCACTGCAGCATGTAGTCGCTCATGTGTGCCAGGCTGCCCAGGGGTAAGGACAAGCTGTCCTCTGTGGGAGGCGTATCGTCATCGTCCTGCCTTTCCCCCCAGCCACGCACCAGTGATGGACCCGAGCTGCGTTGGGTGCCACCCCGCTGTGACCATGCTTCATCCTCATCCTCCTCCACCTCCTCCTCATCCTCGTCCTCCTCGTCCTCCAGTAGTGGGCCCTGGCTGGCCACATTTGTACCTGGCCTCTGCTGTTGCCAAAAACCTCCCTCTGAGTCACTTCGAAGAGACTGGCCTGAAAGTGCTAAAAATGACCCCTCTTCCTCCTCCTCCTCCTCCTGGGCAACCTCCTCTTCCATTATCGCCCTAAGTGTTTTCTCAAGGAGACATAGAAGTGGTATTGTAACGCTGATAACGGCGTCATCGCCATTGGCCATGTTGGTGGAGTACTCGAAACAGCGCAACAGGGCACACAGGTCTCGCATGGAGGCCCAGTCATTGGTGGTGAAGTGGTGCTGTTCTGTAGTGCGACTGACCCGTGCGTGCTGCAGCTGAAACTCCACTATGGCCTGCTGCTGCTCGCACAGTCTGTCCAGCATGTGCAAGGTGGAGTTCCACCTGGTGGGCACGTCGCATATGAGGCGGTGAGCGGGAAGGCCGAAGTTACGCTGTAGCGCAGACAGGCGAGCAGCAGCAGGATGTGAACGCCGGAAGCGCGAACAGACGGCCCGCACTTTATGCAGCAGCTCTGACATGTCGGGGTAGTTGTGTATGAACTCCTGCACCACCAAATTCAGCACATGCGCCAAGCAAGGGATGTGCGTCAAATTGGCTAGTCCCAGAGCTGCAACGAGATTTCGCCCATTATCACACACCACCAGGCCGGGCTTGAGGCTCACCGGCAGCAACCACTCGTCGGTCTGTTGTTCTATACCCCGCCACAACTCTTGTGCGGTGTGGGGCCTGTCCCCCAAACATATGAGTTTCAGAATGGCCTGCTGACGTTTACCCCGGGCTGTGCTGAAGTTGGTGGTGAAGGTGTGTGGCTGACTGGATGAGCAGGTGGAAGAAGAGGAGGAGGAAGCCGAGAAGGAGGAGGTGGCAACAGGAGGCAAAGAATGTTGCCCTGCGATCCTTGGCGGCGGAAGGACGTGCGCCAAACAGCTCTCCGCCTGGGGCCCAGCTGCCACTACATTTACCCAGTGTGCAGTTAGGGAGATATAGCGTCCCTGGCCGTGCTTACTGGTCCACGTATCTGTGGTTAGGTGGACCTTGCTACAGATGGCGTTGCGCAGTGCACACTTGATTTTATCGGATACTTGGTTGTGCAGGGAAGGCACGGCTCTCTTGGAGAAGTAGTGGCGGCTGGGAACAACATACTGTGGGACAGCAAGCGACATGAGCTGTTTGAAGCTGTCTGTGTCCACCAGCCTAAATGACAGCATTTCATAGGCCAGTAGTTTAGAAATGCTGGCATTCAGGGCCAGGGATCGAGGGTGGCTAGGTGGGAATTTATGCTTTCTCTCAAATGTTTGTGAGATGGAGAGCTGAACGCTGCCGTGTGACATGGTTGATACGCTTGGTGACGGAGATGGTGGTGGTGGTGTTGGTGGTACATCCCCTGTTTGCTGGGCGGCAGGTGCCAACGTTCCTCCAGAGGCGGAGGAAGAGGCCGAGGCGGCAGCAGCAGAAGAGGCCGAGGCGGCAGCAGCAGAAGAGGTAGCAGGGGGAGCCTGAGTGACTTCCTTGGTTTTAAGGTGTTTACTCCACTGCAGTTCATGCTTTGCATGCAGGTGCCTGGTCATGCAGGTTGTGCTCAGGTTCAGAACGTTAATGCCTCGCTTCAGGCTCTGATGGCACAGCGTGCAAACCACTCGGGTCTTGTCGTCAGCACATTGTTTGAAGAAGTGCCATGCCAGGGAACTCCTTGAAGCTGCCTTTGGGGTGCTCGGTCCCAGATGGCGGCGGTCAGTAGCAGGCGGAGTCTCTTGGCGGCGGGTTTTCTGCTTTTGCCCACTGCTCCCTCTTTTGCTACGCTGTTGGCTCGGTCTCACCACTGCCTCTTCCTCCGAACTGTGAAAGTCAGTGGCACGACCTTCATTCCATGTGGGGTCTAGGACCTCATCGTCCCCTGCATCGTCTTCCACCCAGTCTTGATCCCTGACCTCCTGTTCAGTCTGCACACTGCAGAAAGACGCAGCAGTTGGCACCTGTGTTTCGTCATCATCAGAGACATGCTGAGGTGGTATTCCCATGTCCTCATCATCAGGAAACATAAGTGGTTGTGCGTCAGTGCATTCTATGTCTTCCACCGCTGAGGAAGGGCTAGGTGGATGCCCTTGGGAAACCCTGCCAGCGGAGTCTTCAAACAGCATAAGAGACTGCTGCATAACTTGAGGCTGAGACAGTTTCCCTGGTATGCATGGGGGTGATGTGACAGACTGATGGGGTTGGTTTTCAGGCGCCATCTGTGCGCTTTCTGCAGAAGACTGGGTGGGAGATAATGTGAACGTGTTGGATCCACTGTCGGCCACCCAATTGACTAATGCCTGTACCTGCTCAGGCCTTACCATCCTTAGAACGGCATTGGGCCCCACCATATATCGCTGTAAATTCTGGCGGCTACTGGGACCTGAGGTAGTTGGTACACAAGGACGTGTGGATGTGGCAGAACGGCTACGTCCTCTCCCAGCACCAGAGGGTCCACTAACACCACCACGACCATGTCCACGTCCGCGTCCCTTACTAGATGTTTTCCTCATTGTTATGGTTCACCACAACAACAAAAATATTATTTGGCCCAATGTATTGTATTCAAATTCAGCGGGATATAAATTTGAGGCCTAGTATTTAGGCGCTGGGTGACCGGTATGGATTTAGTGACAGAATTAGACTTGGAAATGCACAGTAGTGCTGTGTGTGAAGTTATTCTGAATGACCCTATGTGCACCTTGAATATTATATACCCTTTTAGGGATAGATTTCAAATAGCTCTGATATAGCAGAAACCACTAAATTATGAAATTGCTAAATTGGGGATTGTATTTCAACCCAGAACAAAAAATGTGCTTTGACGGACACTAAATAACTTTCCCATCCACAACAGGACAGCGGTAACGAGAGATTTAGCGGAATATAAATTTGAGGCCTAGTATTTAGGCGCTGGGTGACCGGTATGGATTTACTAACAGAATTGGACTTGGAAATGCACAGTAGCGTGTGTGTGAAGTAATTCTGAATGACCCTATGTGCACCTTGAATATTATATACCCTTTTAGGGATAGATTTCAAATAGCTCTGATATAGCAGAAACCACTAAATTATGAAATTGCTAAATTGGGAATTGTATTTCAACCCAGAACAAAAAATGTGCTTTGACGGACACTAAATAACTTTCCCATCCACAACAGGACAGCGGTAACGAGAGATTTAGCGGATATAAATTTGAGGCCTAGTATTTAGGCGCTGGGTGACCGGTATGGATTTACTAACAGAATTAGACTTGGAAATGCACAGTAGCGTGTGTGTGTGAAGTTATTCTGAATGACCCTATGTGCACCTTGAATATTATATACCCTTTTAGGGATGGATTTCAAATAGCTCTGATATAGCAGGAACCACTAAATTATGAAATTGCTAAATTGGGAATTGTATTTCAACCCAGAACAAAAAATGTGCTTTGACGGACACTAAATAACTTTCCCATCCACAACAGGACAGCGGTAACGAGAGATTTAGCGGATATAAATTTGAGGCCTAGTATTTAGGCGCTGGGTGACCGGTATGGATTTACTAACAGAATTAGACTTGGAAATGCACAGTAGCGTGTGTGTGAAGTTATTCTGAATGACCCTATGTGCACCTTGAATATTATATACCCTTTTAGGGATAGATTTCAAATAGCTCTGATATAGCAGAAACCACTAAATTATGAAATTGCTAAATTGGGAATTGTATTTCAACCCAGAACAAAAAATGTGCTTTGACGGACACTAAATAACTTTCCCAGCCACAACAGGACAGCGGTAACGAGAGATTTAGCGGGATATAAATTTGAGGCCTAGTATTTAGGCGCTGGGTGACCGGTATGGATTTAGTGACAGAATTGGACTTGGAAATGCACAGTAGCGTGTGTGTGTGAAGTTATTCTGAATGACCCTATGTGCACCTTGAATATTATATACCCTTTTAGGGATAGATTTCAAATAGCTCTGATATAGCAGAAACCACTAAATTATGAAATTGCTAAATTGGGAATTGTATTTCAACCCAGAACAAAAAATGTGCTTTGACGGACACTAAATAACTTTCCCAGCCACAACAGGACAGCGGTAACGAGAGATTTAGCGGGATATAAATTTGAGGCCTAGTATTTAGGCGCTGGGTGACCGGTATGGATTTACTAACAGAATTGGACTTGGAAATGCACAGTAGCGTGTGTGTGTGAAGTTATTCTGAATGACCCTATGTGCACCTTGAATATTATATACCCTTTTAGGGATAGATTTCAAATAGCTATGATATAGCAGAAACCACTAAATTATGAAATTGCTAAATTGGGAATTGTATTTCAACCCAGAACAAAAAATGTGCTTTGACGGACACTAAATAACTTTCCCATCCACAACAGGACAGCGGTAACGAGAGATTTAGCGGAATATAAATTTGAGGCCTAGTATTTAGGCGCTGGGTGACCGGTATGGATTTACTAACAGAATTAGACTTGGAAATGCACAGTAGCGTGTGTGTGAAATTATTCTGAATGACCCTATGTGCACCTTGAATATTATATACCCTTTTAGGGATAGATTTCAAATAGCTCTGATATAGCAGAAACCACTAAATTATGAAATTGCTAAATTGGGAATTGTATTTCAACCCAGAACAAAAAATGTGCTTTGACGGACACTAAATAACTTTCCCATCCACAACAGGACAGCGGTAACGAGAGATTTAGCGGAATATAAATTTGAGGCCTAGTATTTAGGCGCTGGGTGACCGGTATGGATTTACTAACAGAATTAGACTTGGAAATGCACAGTAGCGTGTGTGTGAAGTTATTCTGAATGACCCTATGTGCACCTTGAATATTATATACCCTTTTAGGGATAGATTTCAAATAGCTCTGATATAGCAAAACCACTAAATTATGAAATTGCTAAATTGGGAATTGTATTTCAACCCAGAACAAAAAATGTGCTTTGACGGACACTAAATAACTTTCCCAGCCACAACAGGACAGCGGTAACGAGAGATTTAGCGGGATATAAATTTGAGGCCTAGTATTTAGGCGCTGGGTGACCGGTATGGATTTACTAACAGAATTAGACTTGGAAATGCACAGTAGCGTGTGTGTGAAGTTATTCTGAATGACCCTATGTGCACCTTGAATATTATATACCCTTTTAGGGATAGATTTCAAATAGCTCTGATATAGCAGAAACCCCTAAATTATGAAATTGCTAAATTGGGAATTGTATTTCAACCCAGAACAAAAAATGTGCTTTGACGGACACTAAATAACTTGCCCAGCCACAACAGTACAGCGGTAACGAGAGATTTAGCGGGATATAAATTTGAGGCCTAGTATTTAGGCGCTGGGTGACCGGTATGGATTTAGTGACAGAATTAGACTGGGATATGGCCAAAAAATAACCACACTATTGCTGGTTAAATGCACTTGGTGACGGGCGCAGCTTGCCCCTGATGTAGTATATGGTCAAAAAATGAACAGACTATTGCTGGTTAAATGCACTTGGTGACGGGCGCAGCTTGCCCCTGATTTAGTATATGGCCAAAAAATGAACAGACTATTGCTGGTTAAATGCACTTGGTGTGATAGCTTGACCAACCACACTACTGAGGGTTAAATGCACTTGGTGACGGGCGCAGCTTGCCCCTGATGTAGTATATGGCCAAAAAATAAACAGACTATTGCTGGTTAAATGCACTTGGTGTCACAGCTTGACCAACCACACTACTGAGGGTTAAATGCACTTGGTGACGGGCGCAGCTTGCCCCTGATGTAGTATATGGCCAAGAAATGAACAGACTATTGCTGGTTAAATGCACTTGGTGACGGGCGCAGCTTGCCCCTGATTTAGTATATGGCCAAAAAATGAACAGACTATTGCTGGTTAAATGCACTTGGTGTGATAGCTTGACCAACCACACTACTGAGGGTTAAATGCACTTGGTGACGGGCGCAGCTTGCCCCTGATGTAGTATATGGCCAAAAAATAAACAGACTATTGCTGGTTAAATGCACTTGGTGTGACAGCTTCACCCTGATGTAGGCTTTAGCCAAAAAACAACCACACTACTGAGGGTTAAATGCACTTGGTGACAGGCGCAGCTTGCCCCTGATGTAGTATATGGCCAAAAAATAAACAGACTATTGCTGGTTAAATGCACTTGGTGTGATAGCTTGACCAACCACACTACTGAGGGTTAAATGCACTTGGTGACGGGCGCAGCTTGCCCCTGATGTAGTATATGGCCAAAAAATGAACAGACTATTGCTGGTTAAATGCACTTGGTGACGGGCGCAGCTTGCCCCTGATTTAGTATATGGCCAAAAAATGAACAGACTATTGCTGGTTAAATGCACTTGGTGTGATAGCTTGACCAACCACACTACTGAGGGTTAAATGCACTTGGTGACGGGCGCAGCTTGCCCCTGATGTAGTATATGGCCAAAAAATAAACAGACTATTGCTGGTTAAATGCACTTGGTGTGACAGCTTCACCCTGATGTAGGCTTTAGCCAAAAAACAACCACACCATTGAGGGTTAAATGCACTTGGTGACAGGCGCAGCTTGCCCCTGATGTAGTATATGGCCAAAAAATAAACAGACTATTGCTGGTTAAATGCACTTGGTGTGATAGCTTGACCAACCACACTACTGAGGGTTAAATGCACTTGGTGACGGGCGCAGCTTGCCCCTGATGTAGTATATGGCCAAAAAATAAACAGACTATTGCTGGTTAAATGCACTTGGTGTGACAGCTTCACCCTGATGTAGGCTTTAGCCAAAAAACAACCACACCATTGAGGGTTAAATGCACTTGGTGACAGGCGCAGCTTGCCCCTGATGTAGTATATGGCCAAAAAATAAACAGACTATTGCTGGTTAAATGCACTTGGTGTGACAGCTTCACCCTGATGTAGGCTTTAGCCAAAAAACAACCACACCATTGAGGGTTAAATGCACTTGGTCGCAGCTTGTGCTGGCGCACCACAAGACACAAAATGGCCGCCGATCACCCCAGAAAAATGTGACCGACAAACGGTCTGGGCAGCCTAAAAACAGTGAGCAATTGAGTATCAGCAGCTCAATGATCCACAGCTGCAGATCGATCAATAATCAAGTACTTTGGAGGAGTTAATCTGCCTAATCTCGCCCTACTGTCGCAGCCGCAACCTCTCCCTACGCTAATCAGAGCAGATTGACAGGCGGCGCTATGTGACTCCAGCTTAAATAGAGGCTGGGTCACATGGTGCTCTGGCCAATCACAGCCATGCCAATAGTAGGCATGGCTGTGATGGCCTCTTGGGGCAAGTAGTATGACGCTTGTTGATTGGCTGCTTTGCAGCCTTTCAAAAAGCGCCAAGAAAGCGTCACAAAAGCGCCAAGAAAGCGACGAACACCGAACCCGAACCCGGACTTTTACGAAAATGTCCGGGTTCGGGTCCGTGTCACGGACACCCCAAAATTCGGTACGAACCCGAACTATACAGTTCGAGTTCGCTCATCCCTAATGATCTATCCTCTGGATAGATCATCAGCTTCTGATTGGCGGGTGTCTGACACCCGGGATCTATCCAGAGCTTAGGCCCGGCCACGCTAGTTGATACTAGTCGTGACGTCAGTGGGCCGGCAGTAAACAGTGAGAAGGCCGCAGCGCTGCTGGAGCGCCGATGTCTTCTCAAACAGCTGATCGGCGGGGGTCCCGGGTGTCGAGCTTGGGATTTTTGTTCATCTATGTGATGTAGCATATAAAACCACAGTAAACCTAAAATCATTTGTGACACTGACAAGTGAAGGAAGTCAGATATCAGCGTCACACATCATTTAAATTTGCCTTTCATCTAGGGCTTAATAAAATGTAAACATTTTTTTTAGTGGCTTAAAGGAGTTTTGAACACAGAAACACTGGGTATGAGGCAATTGCTTTACCACTGAGTTATCAACTATACACTTGTATAACACTGTAATGTGTTAGCTTACAGCATTTTAGGCACAGAGCTATAAGCTGAGCAATAGACGTACTTTGGTTGTGTGATTTAGCATACAAATACATAGTATAGCTATAACTCATTCTAACTTTGACCCTGACCTATGAAGAGCATAAGTCAGGGTCAGGTGTCTGGGTCAGGTGTCACATTGGCATTATTTTGATACTTGACTATAATATCTGACCATGTCCTAAAATGAACACTGTACGGTCAGCATTTGGTCAGTAATCCATTAGTATTGCTACTACCAACAAAAACAGCAGTGGATCTAAAACAGAGATGACACATGAATGGAACATTTGCATGTATTCTGTGTTTTGTGTTCTGCTTCTGGCTACCAAATCATAAGCCAATTCTGATGGGACCATACAGGCCTTACAGCTGCTACACAGACAGGATCCGTTGTGCATCTCATTTTTCCTTCATTCTGACAGATCTGAAGAAAGGTCAAATAAATGATTATGTAAGCCAGGCCGAAAGGCAAAATAGTGGACCACTCATGAAGTGGGGAGGGTGGAAACAGCATGAGAAGTCCACAGAGTGGACTTATGACATAGTGGTGAGGTAGAAGCAGCATGAGGAGACCACAGAGTGCCCCAATGACAGGGTCTGGAGGTGGAAGAAGTATGAGGTGGCTACCAAGTGGCACAATTACAGAGTATGGAGGCGGCAGCAGTATGAGGAGGTCACCGAGTGGCACAATGACGGAATCTGGATCTGGCATCAGAATGAGGAGGCCACCGAGTGGCACAATGACCGAGTCAGGAGGTGGCGGCGGCAGCAGCATCAGGTGAAGGTATTAACTAATAAAGTGTCAATCGCTAAAAAATAACTTTTATTAAATGTACTTAAAATGTGAATGGTTCAACTTCAGTGCAAACATGGATAAACCCTGGATCACACTAGTCCCAAGTGTGATTATTGTCTTACACACTGAGACAGAATCTTGGGTCTGTGTATAGATCAGGGGGCAAATCGGATGTCAGTGGGTGTGCAGAGTTAAAGCTTTCCAGCCCTAACACACACTTAATGCACTGACTAACAATAAGGTACAGATCTTTGAGATCATCTTTGATTAAACCCTATATCTCTCCACTAGTTCTACACAGAAACCGTAGCCTGCGGCATTGGGACGACGTAGCACGGCCGCCCTGTGCTGCTCCTAATAAGAAATCAGCCACCCCCCTGGGATGATCAAAGGCAGCGCGGGAGCCAATCAAGCAGGGACTTTGCCGAAAGCCAGCCCGCCCCTACCCCGCCTACTAGCTTTGTTGATTGGAGCGCCCAGGTATGTGTGTAGTACGGAGTAGCTGCAGGTGGCTTATTATTGTCATAATGACATCTGTCCCACTGGAATATAAGGCACAGGTGCCCACTTAACATATAGGTAAATAATGTAGATAATAAACGCACCCTAGAACGGATAGAGTGATACTGTAATTAATGGAGTGGTTATGTAACTACTGGCAAGGTAGAATAAACCATGGTAGTAAAAAGATTGCTGCATGGCTAAGCTCAGGCATTATGAATGTAGGCATCTGATCAACATAAACCTATCTACTGGGAGATAGGAGGAGGATCTGGATGACGTGCGCCTCTTAGCAGATCTGTTGGAGGAGGGTCAGAGACCGATCGGCACAGGACCTTTCACTGACCTGAAACCCGCCTCCCAAAAAAGCCCACCGATCAGTGATTACTCCCCTCTGGATGCCTTTCTCATGGTAACAGAAAAATTAAGAACACTACATGTACGAGCGCAGGGATCTAACAACCTGACCCCAGCTGAATCAGCAGCTTTGATACTGCTACAAAATGTGACGCAGATCATAATAAAACCCTCAGATAAAGGAGGGAATGTAGTGGTTCTTGAAAGAGAAGCATACAGAGAGATGTTCCTACGCATCTTAAACGACAGGTCATGTTACGCCAAATTGGATTCCAACCCCACCGGCAACTCCAAGAAAAAGTTGGCAAATATACTAAATGAGGCCAGAAAGGAGGGATTGATCAGTAAGACCGAATATGCTTACCTTTTACTTAATAATCCGATTACACCATTATTTTATAGTCTGACAAAGATACACAAAGGGGTTAAAGGGAACCTGTCACCTCCCAAAACCATCCCAAGCTGTACCTGCGTGTAGCTAGCAGTGTGTTTCTGATAATGCCTTTCTTCCTAAAGGCAGATGCAGCAAAAGTACCGAAAACGTAGTTTTATCCCCTGCCCAGCGCGCTTCTCCACACATACTTGAAGTCAAGGAGGCAGCGGCCTCCTTATTTCAAGTCATGGTAACCGCGCACCCTTCCCTGCCTCTTTGCTGTGACTGACAGCGGTTATGCAGAGAGTTCGGCAAAGCCAGCCGAACTGCCATCTGTCAGGGGATAAAACAAAGTTTTCAGTACTTTTGCTGCATCTGCCTTCAGGAAGAAAGGCATCATCAGAAACACACTGCTGGCTACACGCAGATACTGCTGCCAGCTTGGGATGGTTTTAGGAGGTGACAGGTTCCCTTTAATCCCCTGAAAGGCAGACCTATAGTGTCTAGGAGTCAGGAGCCTCACTGATAGTGTTGATCACGAATATTCGAATTGCGAATTTTTATCGCAAATATAGGTACTTTGAAAATGTGCGAATATTTAGAATATAGTGATATATATTCATAATTTCAAATATTTTATATTTTTTTATTGTGAATTTTCATAATGCAAATTTTTATCGCAAATTTTTCAATTGCCGAGTAAAAACATGATTCCTCCCTGCTTCTTGCTTGTGGGCCTATGACTCATTGTCCCACAAGCAAGAAGCAGGGAGGAATCATGACTTTAAATGGGAAAAATGATAAATATTCAAAAAAACTAATATATCGAATATATTAGTTTTTTTTTCGAATATTCGCAATATTCTAAAACAAGCATATATAGCAATATAGCGAATATTAACCACTTCAGCCCCCCTAGCTTAAACCCCCTTAATGACCAGACCACTTTTTACAATTCTGCACTACACTACTTTCACCGTTTATTGCTCGGTCATACAACTTACCACCAAAATGAATTTTACCTCCCTTTCTTCTCGCTAATAGAGCATTCATTTGGTGGTATTTCATTGCTGCTGAAATTTTAACTTTTTTTGATATTAATCAAAATTGACCGAACTTTTTGCAAAAAACAACATTTTTCACTTTCTGTTGTAAAATGTTTCAAATAAAACTCCATTTCTACATACATTTTTCTCTAAATTTATTGTTCTACATGTCTTTGCTAAAAAAAATGCAATAAGTGTATATTTATTGGTTTGGGTAAAAGTTATAGCGTTTACAAACTATGGTACAAAAAAATTTATTTACACACTTTGACTATCTGAGAACCTGTCATGTTTCCTGAGGTTCTACAATGCCCAGACAGTAGAAACACCCCACAAATGACCCCATTTGTAAAAGTAGACACTCTTAGGTATTTGCTGATGGGCATAGTGCGTTCATAGAAGTTTTTATTTTTTGTCACAAGTTAGCGGAAATTTTTTATTTTTTTTTCTTACAAAGTCTCATATTCCACTAACTTGTGACAAAAAAAATTAAATTTTACATGAACTCGCCATGCCTCTAACAAAATACCTTGGGGTGTCTTCTTTCCAAAATGGGGTCACTTGTGGGGTATTTATACTGCTCTGGCTTTTTAGGGCAGTGTTTCCGAACCAGTGTGCCTCCAGCTGTTGCAAAACTACAATTCCCAGCATGCCCGCACAACCAAAGACTGCCCGGGCATGCTGGGAGTTGTAGTTTTGCAACAGCTGGAGGCACACTGGTTGGGAAACACTGTTTTAGGGGACCTAAAGCGTGAGAAGTAGTTTGGAATCCAAATGCGTAAAAAATGCCCTGTGAAATCCTAAAAGAACTCATTGGAATTTGGGCCCCTTTGCGTACCTAGGCTGCAATAAAGTGTCACACATGTGGTATCGCTGTACTCAGAAGAAGTAGGGAAATGTGTTTTGGAGTGTATTTTTACATATACCCATGCTGGGTGAGATAAATATCTCTGTAAAAGACAACTTTTCCCATTTTTTTTAATACAAAGTTGTCATTTTACAGCGATATTTCTCTCACCCAGCATGGGTATATGTAAAAATACACACCAAAACACATTGCCCTACTTCTCTTGAGTACGGCGATACCACATGTGTGACACTTTTTTGCAGCCTAGGTGCGCAAAGGGGCCCAAATTCCAATGAGTACCATTTAGGAGGGCATTTTTAGGCATTTGGATTCCAAACTGCTCCTCACGCTTTAGGGCCCCTAAAATGCCAGGGCAGTATAAATACCCCACATGTGACCCCATTTTGGAAAGAAGACACCACAAGGTATTTTGTGATGGGCATAGTGAGTTCATGGAAGTTTTTATTTTTTGTCACAAGTTAATGAAATATGAGACTTTGTAAGAAAAAAATAAATAAATCATCATTTTCCGCTAACTTGTGACAAAAAGGTATTCTGTGAGGGGCATGGCGAGTTCATAGAAGTTTTTTTTTTGCCACAAGTTAGCAGAAAATTATATCTTTTTTTTTCTTACAAAGTCTCATATTCCACTAACTTGTGACAAAAAATAAAATTTTACATGAACTCGCCATGCCCCTCACAAAATACCTTGGGGTGTCTTCTTTCCAAAATGGGGTCACATGTGGGGTGTTTATACTGCCCTGGCATTTTAGGGGCCCTGGGCCCTAAAGCGTGAGAAGAAGTCTGGAATCCAAATGTCTAAAAATGCCCTCCTAAAAAGGTACTCATTGGAATTTGGGCCCCTTTGCGCACCTAGGCTGCAATAAAGTGTCACATATGTGGTATCGCCGTACTCAGAAGAAGTAGGGCAATGTGTTTTGGGGTGTATTTTTACATATACCCATGCTGGGTGAGAGAAATATCGCTGTAAAATGACAACTTTGTATTAAAAAAAATGGGAAAAGTTGTCTTTTACAGAGATATTTATCTCACCCAGCATGGGTATATGTAAAAATACACTCCAAAACACATTGCCCTACTTCTCCTGACTACGGCGATACCACATGTGTGACACTTTTTTGCAGCCAAGATGCGCAAAGGGGCCCAAATTCCAATGAATACCTTTAGGATTTCACAGGGCATTTTTATGCATTTGGATTCCGTGAGGGGTATGGTGAGTTCATGTAAGATTTAATTTTTTGTCATAAGTTAGTGGAATATGAGACTTTGTAAGAAAAAACAAAAAAACAAACAAAAAAAATATCTATTTCCGCTAACTTCTATGAACTCGCCATGCCCCTCAAAAGTGATCTTTATAGCGCTGCAGCGATTTTACGGTGTTTTTGCAGTAATCAGAAAAAAAAATCCTGTCACTGCGGTGGGGCGGACTGAACGCAAGGGTGCGCACAAGATCAGGCCTGATCGGGCAAACACAGCGTTTTTGTAGAGCCTATAGAACATGTCCTATTCTTGTCCGCACATTGCCGGTGTCCATGTTTTGCGGATCCGTGGATCTGCGGATCCTCAAAACACATATGGACGTCTGAATGGAGCCTTACAGGGGGGTGATCAATGACAGGGGAGTGATCAGGGAGTCTATATGGGGTGATCAGGGGTTAATAAGTGACCGGGGGGTAGTGTAGTGTGGTTATTGGTGCTACTTACAGAGCTGCCTGTGTCCTCTGGTGGTCGATCCAAGCAAAAGGGACCACCAGAGGACCAGGTATATTAGACGCTGTTAACAAAACAGCATCTAATATACTTTTTTAAGGTTAAAAAAAATAATAATCGCATCTACAGCCTGCCAGTGAATGATCGCTGCTGGCAGGCCGTGCGTTCATGCGAAATCACGGCTCTCGCGGGATGACGCGCCAAGGAGGAATAACCCGGCCACCCGCAGGACGCATCCCTGAGTTAGGCTGTCGGGAGAAGGTTAAGAAAAAAACTAATATAGAGCAATTTAGCTAATATAGTGCAATAATCTTCTTTGTCTAATAAAATAATTTTTTTCTCATCTGAAGTTCATATTGGAAAAAAATTACAACTATAAAAAAAAGATAATAGCACTATATTAGCTAAATTGCTCTACATTCGTTTTTTTCAACTATGCGCTGTATTGCTATATATTCTTGTTTTAGAATATTATGAATATTCGAAAAAACATATATATTCGATATAGGGATATGACTCATTGGCCCACAAGTCAAAAAGCAGGGAGGAATCATGTATTTGCTCGGCAATTGAAAAATTTGCAATAAAAATTAGCATTACGGAAATTTGCATATTACACGATCATTGCCTTGTCGATTTTTCGAGTAAAAAATAAAATTGTAGAATATAACGAATATTCGAATTCGCGATTATTCGCCGAATATTCTACAAAATATTTGCAAATTTGAATATGACCCTTGCTGCTTATCACTACTCACTGAGAAGATCAGCAACTATGTGGATATAATTCTACGTCCCTTTGTGTTGAGCCTACCCTCTTATGTGAGGGATACCACCGCTGTACTAAAGTGCTTCAATTATGTAATGTGTGACAGGGGAACCCTGTTAGCCAGTTTAGATGTGGAGGCCCTCTACAGCTCCATCCCACATGGGAGGGGGTGTGAAGCTGTAAGGGCCTTCCTGGCAGAAAGAGGTGCAAACTTGAGATCACACAATTAATTTGTAGTTAGGTTGCTGATCTTTGTTCTGCAGAACAACATATTTTTGTTTGGCAGACAGATCTTCCACCAGCTCAGGGGAGTTGCGATGGGCAGTCCCTGTGCCCCCACATTCGCTAACCTCTACCTGGGCTGGTGGGAGAGAGAGGTTGTCTTTGGAGAAAGCAAGAGTTGATGGACCTCATACATTACATTGTGGCTGAGGTCCATCGACGATATATTCATCCTGCTTTTAACAACTTTGTGTCAGCCCTCAAATGTAACGACTTGGGTATATTTTTTACCAGTGAGATCCATGACACTAAACTAGCATTTCTTGACCTTTCCATTCATATTGGCTCTGATAGAAAAGTCAAAACAGCCACTAACACGCTACTTAAATGGGAAAGTGGTGATCCACTCCCGCTAAAGTGTGGTATTCCCAAAGGACAATACTTGACAGCTAGACGTAATTGTTCTGAGTGGGCTGCCAATGAGCTTAGGGTCAGATTCAGTCAGAGGGGGTATCCGGCAGAGCTGCTTAAACAGGCGTATCATCATGTGGCTTCCTGTAACAGAGAAAGTCTTTTACATCCCAAAACAACCATGACAAATGATTCTAAAATGCGAATTATTGGGATGTTCGATGTAGCGCACGTACAGGACAGCTGGAGCCTTCTTAATTCGGACCTGGTTGTGGGGCACCTCGTGGGGGACTATCGGTTGATTACATTCCGACAAGTTAGTAATCTGAGGGATAAACTTGTCCATAGTGTTTTCTCCACCCCTGTGTTGGAAACCTGGCTAGTGGCTACCTAATAGACCACCGGCCACATACAACTGTAGTGGTTGCTTGGCATGTAAAGTGATTAAGAAAAGAAGATTGGTTGAGAGCACCACCACCAAGAAGAGACACACGATTCGGTCTTTTATAAACTGAAGGACCGTTGGCGTTGTATATGTAGCAACTTGCATTTGCAATCTACAATATGTGGGTAAAACAAAGCGAGAATTTAGGCGCCGCATTGGGGAACATCTGCAGGAAATTGTGAATCAAGCTGATACCCCGATTGCTCCACATATGCTCAAATTTGACCCTGATAGAACCGATTGTATCGTATTTCAGGGTATTGAGCATAAAAAATTTCTGCGCTGGGAAATTATGCAAACAACCTCCTCCTTAAAAAGGAGGCCCAGTGGACCTTCACTTTGCAGACCACCAAACCCCACGGATTAAATCAGTTTTGTCTCATACACCAGTTTTATCCAGTGACAACCATTTGTTTTGTTTATCATTCACAGACATATTGTTTTTTCCCCTTTTATGTCACTTTGGCTACACGTTAATCCCGTCTACTGTCGTCATATGTGACATTAATTCTCTCCCAGTAGATAGGTTTATGTTGATCAGACGCCTACATTCATAATGCCTGAGCTTATCCATGCAACTACCATGGTTTATTCTACCTTGCCAGTAATGACATAGTCACTCCATTAATTACAGTATTGCTCTTTTCCGTTCTAGGGTGCTTAGCAGTATCAAAGCTGCTGATTCAGCTGGGGTCAGGTTATTAGATCCCCATGCTCATAGATGTAGTGTTCTTAATTTTTCTGTTATCATGAGAAAGGCATCCAGAGGGGAGTAATCACTGATCGGTGGGCTTTTTTTGGAGGCGGGTTTCAGGTCAGTGAAAGGTCCTGTGCCAATCAGTCTCTGACCCTCCTCCCACAGATCTGCTAAGAGGCGCACGTCATCCAGATCCTCCTCCTATCTCCCAGTAGATAGGTTTATGTTGATCAGATGCCTACATTCATAATGCCTGAGCTTAGCCGTGCAGCAATCTTTTACTACCATGGTTTATTCTACCTTGCCAGTAGTTACATAGCCACTCCATTAATTACAGTATCGCTCTATCAGTTCTAGGGTGCGTTTATTATCTACATTATTTACCTATATGTTAAGTGGGCACCTGTGCCTTACTTTCCAGTGGGACAGATGTCATTATGACAATTATAAGCCACCCGTAGTAACTCCGTACTACATACATACCTAGGCACTCCAAATCAGCAAAGCTATTAGGCAGGGTAGTGGCGGGCCAGCTTTCGGCAAAGTCCCTGCTTGATTGGCTCCCGCGCTGCTTTGATCAGCCCAGAGGGTCTGGTTGATTCCTCATTAGGAGCAGCACAGGGCAGCCGTGCTACGGCAGTCCCAGTGACGCAGGCTACGTGGCTGCAAGCTAGACAAGAGAGAGTGCAGCTACATCTATATCTGTATGTTTGTTTGTGCGTGCCGGCTTCCTAACGCTATATATATGCTCTTGATGATTAAGCTGCAATATATGGCAGCTAAGAAATGCATCGATAATGTGATATGATTAGAGGTGCACTAGCCAATTATGACACAGCGACATTATTAGCAAGAAAGCAGCATTACAGAATAGCCGGTTTCTGTGTACAACCAGTGGAGCAATAAAGGGTTCAATCACAGATGATCTCAAAGATCTGTACCCTATTGTTAGTCAGTGCATTAAGTGTGTGTTAGGGCTGAAAAGCTTTAACTCCACACACCCACTGACATCCGATTTGCCTCATGATCTATATACACAGACCCAAGATCCTGTGTCAGTGTGTGAGACAATATTCACACTTGGGACTAGTGTGATCCAGGGTTTATCCATGTTTGCATCCTCATTTTTATGTACATTTAATAAAACTTTTTTAGCGATTGTGTCTGTGAAGGTTCTCATTTATCCAGGTCATGGTATATCTGTAAAGAATAAATTAAGGCAACTGGACTTACTGCAGATTTCTTGAAAACGTTTCACTCATTCTTCCAACGAGCTTTCTCAATTCTGAGTTGAGAAAGCTCGATGGAAGAACGAGTGAAACATTTTCAAGAAATCTACAGTAAGTCCAGTTGCCTTGATTTATTCTTTTCAGATATTTTTTTTAGCGATTGACACTTTATTAGTTAATAGTTTAGCGTTGGTCATCGCCCACTGATCCCAGTATTTAAATTAGTGAATCAGCATCAGGAGAAGGCCACCGAGTGGCACAGTGACCGAGTCTGGAGGTGGCGGCAGCAGCAGCATCAGGCGGATGCCACAGAGTGGCAATGTGAGGTGACATAGTGTGGATATGGCAACAGCAGCATCAAAATACCACAGAGTGGCAAGGTGACAGTGTGGATATGGCAGCAACAGCAGGATACCACAGAGAGGCAAGGTGACATAGTGTGTAGATGGCAGCAGCAGCATCAGGAGACCAAAGAGTGGCAAGGTGACATAGTGTAGATATGGCAGCAGCATCAGGATACCACAGAGTGGCAAGGTGACATAGTGTGGATATTGCAGCAGCCCCATCAGGATACCACAGAGCGGCAAGGTGACATTGTGGCATCCTGATGCTTCTGCCATATCCACACTATGTCACCTTGCCACTCTCTGGTATCCTGATGTTGCTGCTGCTGCCATATCCACACTATGTCATCTTGCCACTCTGTGGTCTCCTGATGGGGCTGCTGCCATATCCACACTATGTCACCTTGCCACTCTGTGGTATCCTGATGCTGCCATCTCCACACTATGTCACCTTGCCATTCTGTGGCATCCTGATGCTGCTGCTATATCCGCACTATGTCACCTTGCCACTCTCTGTTATCCTGATGCTGCTGCCATATCCACACCATGTCACCTTGCCACTCTGGTCTCCTGATGGTGCCTCTGTCATATCCACACTGTGTCACATTGCCACTCTGTGGCATCCTGATGCTTCTGCCATATCCACACTGAGTGGTAAGGTGACATAGTGTGGATGCGGCAGCAGCAGCATCAGGATACCGCAGATATCACAGAGTGGCAATGTGACATAGTGTAGATATGACAGAAGCACCATCAGGAGACCACAGAGTGGCAAGGTGACATGGTGTGGATATGGCAGCAGCAGCATCAGGATAACAGAGAGTGGCAAGGTGACATAGTGCAGATATAGCAGCAGCAGCAGCATCAGGATGCCACAGAGTGGCAAGGTGACATAGTGTGGCGATGGCAGCAGCAGCATCAGGAGACCACAAAGGGACCCAGTGACAGAGTGGGGCCGTGGGTGGCAATACCAGTACCCGCTGCCGAAGGTGGGTGAAAGAAGGAGCACTTGGTATCAGATTTGTGTGGCATCAGGCGGATGCGAGAGGATGGACGATGGCGCAGATAGTCAGCAGCCAACTGACTACATAGGATGTCTCTGTAGTACTTCAATTTGTCCTACCTCTCAGTGGGTGTAAAAAAGGCCACTGTAGCGAGGGTCCAACAAGGTGGAGAGACAGAAGTTATCCCTCTGCTGAATGGTGACAATTCGGTTGTCACTACGCAAGCAAGTGAGCATGCATCGGGCAATTTGTGCAAGCGACTCGGAGGGACTCCCTGCCTCCATCTCCACTGCATACTGCCACAGTGTGTCTGGGTCCTCTGTCTTGTCTTCCTTATCGCCCTGTAGCTCCTCTGGCTGCTCCTGCCCCTCCTCTCCTGTCACCTGAGTAGAAAAACCACCCATTTCGCTACACATTGCTTGTGCATGAATGTCCTCCTCCTCCAGTTCAACCCCCACAGGGTTCATGTAGCCGTGAGATCTCGGCGCCACATCTCCAGTGCCCTGACCAGCCATTGTTACCAGCATCTGTTCCAGGACATGAAGCAGTGGAATGACGTAGTTCTTCCCGAAGTCCTGGCGAGTGACAAATAACGTAGTGTCCTCAAAGGGGCTGAGCAAATGGAAGGTGTCATGCATAAGCTGCCACTGGCTGACATCGAAGTTGCACAGGGGAATGCTTCTATCCGCTTGCATCATCAAGAAATCGTTGATGTCCTTTCTCTGTTTGTATAGTCGGTCCAACATATGGAGGGTAGAATTCCAACGGGTGGAAACGTTGCATATCAGCCTATGTTGGGGGATGCCATTCTGCCGCTTCAGCTCGAGGGTGTGCTTTGCGGTGTATGAGTGGCTGAAGTGCATGCAAAGTTTCCTGGCCATTTTTAGGATGACTGGCAGATGGGTGGAAGACTTTAAGAACCGCTTGACAACCAGATTGAAAACGTGTGCCATGCAGGGCGTATGGCTCAACCTTCCTTGACGCAGCGTCGACACCATGTTCTTTCCGTAGTCAGTCACCATGGTTCCGAATTTCAGTTGTCGCAGAGAAAGCCAGGATTCAATTTCTTGATGAATCACAGGGAGCAGTTCCTGCCCTGTGTGGAAAGGGAGGGACTGCAGCACCAACAACTTTGGCAGAAGCACGTTCAGCTTCTGCGCCGTTAGATTTGTGCACGCATTCTGTTGTCTCTTGGCAATCGCTTTGGTGATCAATTGCTAACGGAGTGACTGACCAGGAGTAGGAGGAGCAGGAGAAACAGGAACAGCAGACGATGGAACGACAGACAGCTCCCTTTGACTGAGGTATTGGAGCCTTCTGCATGAAATCGGGTGTGGCAGGCTGGACCACTGAGTGATGCAGCGGTTGCTGCGGCAGGCTGGACCACTACATCGGAGCCACGGATCTCCCAGGCCACTTTATGGTGACACTATATGTTGAAGCAGGGCTGTGGTGACAACATTGGCACCCTGGCCACGCTTCACCTTCTGCCCACATATTCTACATATGGCCATGTTGACCGCCTCCGGCGCCTTCACAAAAATCTGCCACACCGCCGAGTACCTGATTTTCCCTCCAACACTACTCACTGGCTGACTGCTACCGCCGCTGCTCCCGTTGACCCGTGCACCACTCCTTTCCGGGCAGGTAGGCTGCTGCAAAGCGCGTGGTCTACACCGTGCTAGTTTGGCTCCCAACCTCCAACTGCTGCCACCCTACTGACTCCCGGCCACGCTAGCGACTTGCTGGCTCCGCTGCTGCCTCACGAGCAAGCTGCCACCCTCTTCTCCTGATGATGATGAAGCCACTTCTGCACTCGGCTCCCAAGTGTGATCACATTCATCATCATCGATAATGTCTGCACGTCACTGATGTCCTCCTCAATGGTCTCTGGGTCAGGAGCCTGAATGCTCGCGACACCACATCCAATGCAACTCTCCTCATCACTACTTGCCCGCCTAGCGGAGGAAGCGTCGGATGTCTCCTCCAAATCTTGGCTGGGCAGTAGCTGCTGATTATACAGCGAGGACGAGCTACTAGAGGACAGTGGAGCTGAGCCCACAGCATAAAATACCTGTTTGGGTGGTGGAACAGCAAAGAACAGAAGCAGGTTAAGGGCAGGTGAAGGCACAGGGCCTGCTCCCGGGCCATGCCAACTAAGGGTCTTGTCTGAATGTCACTTGGGACAAGTGTTGGCTGGGGGTGTCTGATGTCACTTGGGATAAAGTGGATGAGCGAGTTAACCAATCAAGAACCGCTGGGTTGCTAGTCAAGACACAACCACTACATGACACCAGGAGCTCAGGCCTCTCGCTGCGACTCCTCCTGCCACGCCACCTTACTCTGCTGCGATCTATGCCTGCACCAGAAACATTTAAGCCTCTGCCACTCCTCTGTGCATGCCCTGGCACTTCTCTGTGTGACATACTTGTAGCTGAACTAAATAAATTAAAAGCCAATTTAAACACTCCTAAAAGCGACAAATATATTTATATTTTTGTATTGAAATAAGCCACTAAACGCTTTCAACAGAAAAAAAAATTAACAGTGCAGTGTGTATATATTTTTCTTGTAGTACTGAAATACAGAAAAAAAATGAAACAGTGAAGTGTGTATATATATTTCTTGCAGTACTGAAATATGCCCCTATATGCTTTCACCAGAAAAAAAATTAAACAGTGCAGTGCATACATATATTTCTTATAGTACTGAAATATGCCCGTATATGCTTTCACCAGGGGGACCCACACAGGGCCGACTTCAAAGTGGAAAACGTCTCTTCCGTCTGATGATCCCAGCGAACCATCACATACTTACAGTATGTCCCTTCAAAAGTCCTGTCAATGGGGCGGCTATCATAGCAAAGTGGGGGACGAACCTCATGTAATAGCCCGTCATCCCCAGGAACGACTTTACTTGCCTAGAGGTGACAGATAGAGGCGATACAGAATTGAGCCTGAATTTGTTTACTTGGGATTTGATGACTTTACGACCAATGACATCCCCTAGGTATTTAGTCTCTTCTAACCCTATTGCGCACTTGTTTGGGGGTTAGCGGTCAAGCCAGCTTTCCTAAGGGAGTCCAACACTGCCTGTACCTTAGGTAGGTGACTTTCCCAGACGGTACTGTGGATAACTATATTGTCCAGGTATGCCAAAGCGTACCGATGATGTGGATGGAGTACAATGTCCATTAGCCTTTGACACGTGGCAGGAGCGCCATATAGACCAAATGGTAATACCTCTGGTGTGATGAAAGCAGTTTTCTCCTTGGCAGCCTCCGTCAAGGGTACCTGCTAGTACTCTTTGGTAAGTTCCAGAACCGAGAAATACCGCTTGACCTAAATTCTCAATAAGCTCATCCACTCGGGGCATGGGATATGCGCCAAACTTGAAAACTTCATTAAGTTTGCGGAAGTTGTAACGTCCTGTCCAGATTGGGTATTAAGACTATCGGACTAGCCCATTCACTTTTTGACTCCCCGATGACGTCTAGCCGCAGCATTAGCTGCACTTCCTCCGAGATGGCTTGTCGCCGAACCTCGAGTACCTGGTATGGCTTTAAACGCTTTTGCCTGAGGCTCAATGACAATGTCATGCCGGATTGCGGATGTGCGCCCAGGGAGGTCAGAGAACACATTTGTGTTCCGACTAATGAACTTCCTGGCCTCCTGATCCTGTTTAGAAGAGAGGCTGTCAGCAATTTTTACTGGGGTCTGCCTATCTTTCCAAGGTTTTAGTAAATTAACATGGTAAACCAGCTCCAACTTTCGCCGCCCTTGCTGGTGTACCTTGTAATTTACCTCTCCCACTTTCTCGAGTACCTCATAGGGCCCCTGCCACCTGGCCAGGAACTTACTGTCCAGTGTCGGTACCAGAAACAAAACCTGATCACCTGGGTTAAAATTCCGAACCCGAGCCTGGCGAGTATAGACTCTACTCTGGACTCAATGAGCTGCCTCTATGCGTTCCTTAACCAGTGGCAACACTGTCTCCATCCACTCTTGCATCTGAGTGACATACTCAATCACACTTTTATCACACTGCGAACATGAGATAGGGCAGTAGAGGATCCCAATCCCTCCCATCTTTAGACACCACCCGCTTTAACATGTTTTTCAAGGTTTGATTAAACCTCTCTACCAGGCCGTTCGTTTGCGTGTGATAGATGTAACGGTCACGTATACACACACACAGGGGGGAGGATAGTGACCACTGCGCTCCACCCTCACCCCTGGCCCTGCCTACTTGACTCACGAGTCCTGATGACAGGAGACAACTGGACGGCAGTCCCTAACTTAGGATACGTGCGGGAAAGACAGACGAGACAAATAACGGATAGTGAACGGACCGGGTAAAAACCAAGAGGACAACGCAGTACAGAGGAATAAGCAAAGAAAGGTCAGGAGAAGCAGGGGTCATAAATACCAGGAGAGTCGAGAAGAACCAAAGGTGGTCCGCAAAGAATAGTCAGGTGGAAGCCTAGGTCAATATACCAGGAAGGCTGCGCAGTACAGGAGGAGCAGGCAAAGGATCGTCAGGGGACAGTTTCAGGTAATTACACAGGTATACAACAACTGCCAGGAACCTAAATTAGCAGGCAACCTGTGGCCAGCAGGCTGCCTGTATTTATAGTGGGGAGTGAGGGTCATGTGACGTGGCCAGCGTCACATGACCGACAGACCGACCAGTTGAGCACCGAGTGATCAGCTTGGCGCTCAAGCCAGACCTAGGAGCAGGGAACCTCCCAGCTAGCAAAGCTGCCCTGGGAACGAGGTCAAACACAGATCCTCGCTCCCGAAGCAAAGCAGCAGGTCTGCTGCTGATGGGAGACCGAGTGCGCCTTTGGCACCCCGTTACAATAGACGGAAATCCGTAACTGTTTGATCTGTAGTAGTTTACTGAGTTCCCTCATGACTTTTGACATAAAAGTGGTCCCCTGGTCGGTCAGAATCTTTTTAGGTAGGCCCATTCGGAAAACATCGCCATTAACTCTTTGGCTATGAGTTTGGCAAGGGAATGTCGCAGCGGTACCGAGTGGCATAGTCCAGGACTACCAAGATGTGTTGGTGCCCTCTAGCAGACTTTGGTACTGTGCCTATGAGATCCAAAGTGATCTGCTCAAATGGAACCTCAATAATCGGGAGAGGGACCAGGGGACTACAGAAATGTGGCTGGGGGCTGGTTATCTGACAGGTTGAGCAAGACTTGCAATACTCTTCCACCTCTCTGAACACCATGGGCCAGTAAAACCACTGTAGAATCCAGTTCTGCATTTTCTGCTGGCTCAGGTGTCCCCCAAAAACAGGTTGGTGGGCTAACAAGAGCTTGCGATACACCTTGGGCACCAATAACTGTTCAATATGCTCACCCCGTAGTTGATTTACCCGTTACAGCATCTCCTGCTGAACCACAAAACGGAGGAACATAGATTCGGCCCCCAGTTGTGGCGGCTCACTTTCAACTACTACATTTTTCCAGGCCCGGGATAGAGTCGGATCCTGGTGCTGTGCTGTACTAAAATTGTCTCCAAAGACGTTCAGGTCTGCCAACTCCAGACCCGGCGGAAAATCCTCCACATCTCCCACCATTACATTCAGTGGGGTTGGCTCCCCCCTTCCACCACAGTATCGGCCACCCCTACTTCTGGCCCTTCGGCCTCAGGTTCTGGTTTCCCCCTGAGCAAGGCCATTCTATTGGGGCTACTCCTGCCCCATTGGTATCGGTGACTCTCGCCTCAGGCCACAGTGACGGGAAACTGGGGAAGTGTCTCCCAATTATTAGTTCATAATTTAACTTTGTGGCAACGGCCACCTCATGAGTCCACCTGCCGGCCACCGTGGATAGAGACACCAGGGCGTGGGATAGTCCTTTAAGTCTCCATGGATGCACACAATGCCAAATTTTCTGCCAGTATAATCGGCTCTTACCAGGGACACCAGGCTTCCGTGAGTCCAGCAGCGACACCGCCAGGGTATCTCCCACTTGCAACTGGCACAGGTGACTATTGTCTATTGTCCCGGGGGTACCCGTTGCACACAGCCTCCTGGCATACATTGAGAGGCGGTAGCCATAGTAAGTGTCCATGAGTTCCCCTCGATGGGGACAGTCGGCCCTTATGTGACCAGGCTCTTGACACCACCAACAGACCATCGGAGCTGGGTCTGTAGAGAGTATATCCCGAGCGGGTTTTGTTGTCCTTAGACGCCTGGTCGAGGGTGGAGATTTCCGGGGTTTAACTTCCTTCCACCAAAAGAACCCCCTGTAGATTTCTGGTGGCCTCATAGCGATCCACCAGGTCGACCATCTCTAGGGCATTACCAGGGGACAACTGGCTGATCCAGTGCTGGAGAGGGTACAGCAAAGCCCTCCAGAACACATCAGCCAACAGAAGGTTCAGCATAGCAGTGGGACTCAGTACGCCAGTCTGCAGCCATTTTTGCAACCGGTGTAGCAGATTATAGTACTGCGGTCTGGCGGATTCAGCCGGGTTAAATTCTCACTGATGGACCTGCTGGGCCCAGACCAATATATTCACCCCCAGTCTTGCTAGAATCTCATCGGGTAGTAGGCTGCTTGATCATCTTGTAGTTCGAAAAACACCTGCTGGGATCCAGACGCCAGGAACGGAGAGATGACCTCAGCCCATTGGTCTAGGGCTAACTTCTCCCTCACGGCCACCTTTTCGAATACTGCCAGATAGGTCTCAACGTCGTCCGAGGGGGGTCATCTTAGTGATCGCCGCACGGGCAGCTTTCCGGGCATCGTGGACGTTCTGGGACGCTCCTGCCCAGTGGCGTACCTTCTATAGAGGCAGACCACGCAACTGCTATGGGGCCCCTGAAGGAAGGGGGCCCGCATTGGGGGATAGGCCCCACCCACTAATCACAGTTGTATTGCTAGCTACCTGTGTAAAAAGCGAATGTAAGAAGTGGAGAAGGACCTTTGGTGATGTCATCAACCATGTGACCAGAGCAGGGAGCCAAGGAATAGCAGAGCAGCAGAAGTCTAAAGGACCTTTGGTGATGACATCATATGACCATTGCAAAGAACTGGTGAAAGACCTATGGGATGTCGATGTGAGGCGGCGGAGCTTCTGTGTGCTGCCTGAAGTAGAGGTTGGTGGTGTCCTGGGATAAACTACATAACATCCTAGGAGAGCTGGGAGTTTTAGTTCTGTCCTATTATATCCCTCTCCATGTAATTTCAGTTTTTACGAACACTGGGGAAATGCGTTGGGACAAACATCTAAAAAGGGACAAGAACAAGAACTGAAATTTCCATTGGCAGGGTTAAAGTAGGTAACAGTGAGGGCTTAGCCACCGAGAAGTGGGGTCGCCCCTTTCGGGGCGGATGCTCCACCTCTAGGCAGGCGTAATGTTAAGGGACACATTAGCGATTTTTTCCCCACTCGCCCTGTCCTGACTTCACCTCTCGTATATCTTTTGGCCAGGTCCACGGTTTCCAAACTGTAAGTTGTCAAATTTTTGTTTATTGGATTGTATTATCCTGGACACGTCAAATGTAAGGCTTTGTCTTATTATCTGACATTTTTCATGATTATTATTATTATATAGTATTATTTTAACATTTAAAAGTAAAAGTTATGTTTTATATGAAAAGTCATTTTTCTCTGTGATATTCCGATTTGTTACTTTTCAAACCTTATAATTATTAGTGTTGAGCGCGAATATTCGAATATCGAATTTTTTTCGCGAATATCGGCACTTCGCTAATTCGCGAATATTTCGAATATAGTGATATAAATTCGATATTTCGAATATTCGTTTTTTTTTTTTTTTTTTTTTTTTTTTTATTGTTATATTTTTTTCTTTCCCACTTCCCTAAAGTTGTTCTTACCTGTCCTTTGGATTCCTGGCTTCCTGGCTGCTCCAGTCAGTGCCCGTTGCCGCTTCTGCCGACTTCCATGCTCATGGAGCGTCCCCAAGCCATTGAAGCCATATTCCATGCTTATGGAGCGTCCCCATCACCATGGGAACATCTCCATATACTAGAATGTACTGTCGGATTTGAGAATTACGTTGAAATCGCAATTCGATTTTTTCAAGTTATAAAATTCGAATTTCGATTTTAACTTAGCACTGCTATATGCCATATTAGTTAGCCTAATATGGCATATAGCAGTGCTAAGTTAAAATCGAAATTCGAATTTTATAACTTGAAAAAATCGAATTGCGATTTCAACGTAATTCTCAAATCCGACAGTACATTCTAGTATATGGAGTCGTTCCCATGGTGATGGGGACGCTCCATAAGCATGGAATATGGCTTCAATGGCTTGGTAGAATTAGCGAATTGACGAATATATTCGTTATATTCCACAAAACGAATATAACGAATGTATTCGTCATATATCACAAAACGAAGATAACGAAGTATTCTGCATCTTCATTTTAGCTACCTATTCATCAATTTCACTAATTCTAGCAATGATATAGGAAAGTTAACTATAGAGACAGCTAAGTATAATTCGCTATGCGATTATATGACTGCTTTTTTTTATAAATAGTATAATTATAATAATTATCAGGTATTATAATTATTCTATTTATTTAAAAAAAAAAGCAGTAATATAATCGCATAGCGAATTATACTTAGCTGTCTCTATAGTCAACTTTCCTATATCATTGCTAGAATTAGCGAAATTGATGAATAGGTAGCTAAAATGAAGATGCAGAATACTTCGTTATCTTCGTTTTGTGGAATATGACGAATACTTCGTTATCTTCGTTTTGTGGAATATGACGAATATATTCGTTTTGTGGAATATAACGAATATATTCGTCAATTCGCTAATTCTACCAAGCCATTGAAGCCAACCATATAGTAAACCAGGTCCAAGTTGGAATCGCAATTCGATTATGTCAAGTTATAATAATCGAATTTCGATTTTAGCTTAGCACTGTTATATGCCATATTAGGCTAACTAATATGGCATATAGCAGTGCTAAGTTAAAATCGAAATTCGATTATTATAACTTGAAAAAATCGAATTGCGATTTCAACGTAATTCTCAAATCCGACAGTACATTCTAGTATATGGAGATGTTCCCATGGTGATGGGGACGCTCCATAAGCATGGAAGTCGGCAGAAGCGGCAACGGGCACTGACTGGACAGCTAAGTTTAATTCGCTATGCGATTATATTACTGCTTTTTTTTTAAATAAATAGAATAATTATAATACCTGATAATTATTATAATTATACTATTTATAAAAAAAAGCAGTCATATAATCGCATAGCGAATTATACTTAGCTGTCTCTATAGTTAACTTTCCTATATCATTGCTAGAATTAGCGAAATTGATGAATAGGTAGCTAAAATGAAGATGCAGAATACTTCGTTATCTTCGTTTTGTGATATATGACGAATACATTCGTTATATTCGTTTTGTGGAATATAACGAATATATTCGTCAATTCGCTAATTCTACCAAGCCATTGAAGCCATATTCCATGCTTATGGAGCGTCCCCATCACCATGGGAACGACTCCATATACTAGAATGTACTGTCGGATTTGAGAATTACGTTGAAATCGCAATTCGATTTTTTCAAGTTATAAAATTCGAATTTCGATTTTAACTTAGCACTGCTATATGCCATATTAGGCTAACTAATATGGCATATAGCAGTGCTAAGTTAAAATCGAAATTCGAATTTTATAACTTGAAAAAATCGAATTGCAATTTCAATAGGAGAGTAGCCTTTAAGTTAAAATCGAAATTCGATTATTTAAATCGCATATTAATCGCGATAACAAGAATAATGACGAATATTCGATTTCGACGAATATAAAACGAATATTCTATCGAATATTCGCGAATTTCGTCGAAATCGAATATGGCACCTGCCGCTCATCACTAATAATTATTGAAAGGATAGCCGTCATAGGAACACAACAATGAAAATCACTATTCCGGATCTGGCAGTTCATGGACGTCAACATCTCACGGATCTCACTGACCATGATGAGATCTGCAATGAGCAGAATATGGGGTAACGCTGATGCCACTTATGCAGTGTGCCAGGATACGGGTGGATAATAGTCTATATTTGTTTGTGACGCCAATTGCAGCCTGCACAGAGTACTATCCAAGGGCCCTTGGAAGTGTTATAACGCACGTCCCAGATTAAGAATGCCATAGTGGTGTAATGGCCTTTAATGTCTCTATAGGGTAGTGGTAATTGTGTCAACGGTGTCTCCTACCTGGGTACGGCTGGACTCCAGGCTGACTTGCAATAAACTTGATTGTAGTGATAGTAGGAGTAATAGAGGAATGTTGGAGCAGAAATGATGTCCAGACCTTTAGCTGAAGTTCAAACTTTTCTTTACTGTATACAGCAGTATACAGCTTTGGTCTCTGGTCCCAGCAGGTTTTAGCAATCCTTGGCAGGAATAGATACTTATGCTTGCTATGTGGGGAGCTTGCAGGATAAGTCGTCTGCTTGGTAGCTCTGTAACTGTGGCAGGAACTAATCTTCTGCTTTGTGGGGACAGACTAGCGAAGGAGGAATGGCTTCTCCTAGGTCTCTGGACTTAACTCACAAAAGGATTCTCAGGGGATGCTTTCTTCCTGGAACTCTGGATGTTGTCTGTCGTACTCTGCTTCTTTCATCCAGCTGAGACTGCAGATGCTCAGCCTTAGTATATGATCAGGTCTCAGCCGAGACAAGATCCTTGCTGTCTTCCCTAAGCAGGGATCTCCTACACACACCCTACCCCTAGCAGGGGGTAGACTACACAACCTCTAACTTCCTCCTCCACCCATGCTGCAGGATGTGGGAACAGTCCACACCTCCACAGAGGGGGAGGAGCTAAGCTGGAATAATCCATTCCAGCCTAGATACACTAAACTGTGACTTGTACTTACCAATGCATTGCTGCCACCTGCTGGTAAACCTAGAAAATTACAAGGAACAATTGAATTTAACATGGTTTTTGTATGCACAGTTGTGAAGACATAATATAACTTACATCAGATGACAATGTAAAGGCTCTTAGAAGATAGTAGCGGGGTAGAGGCGTGTAGTAACACAACTCTGGGGTGTTACAGATCTGATGGGTTTTCATCTGTCAGGGTATAAAATTGTGTCCAGCATTTATGACCTGATCTGTGAATTAGCCCTCAATACAGAAGTGATCAAAGCTGAGGTGTGTTTTATGATGTTCTATAGCAGCTGAGGTGTGTATTATGAAGTCCTGCAGCAGCTGAGGTGTGTTTTATGATGTTCTATAGCAGTCGAGGTGTGTATTATGATGATCTGCAGCAGCCGAGGTGTGTATTATGATGATCTGCAGCAGCCGAGGTGTGTATTAGGAGGTTCTGCAGCAGCTGAGGTGTGTATTAGGAGGTTTTGCAGCAGCTGAGGTGTGTATTAGGAGGTTCTGCAGCAGTCAGAGAAACATTATTTGTGACTGGATTAAATCCTTTAGTTTTCTGTATCTGCACTTTGTAAAATGTCCCTGTCCTGTTCCTCTACCAGCACACATCGCACTGTGACCTGACTTTCCAGTCCGGACCTGACCTCTCACTGTCACCAATCCAAAATCCAGACCAGCTCCGTGAAGATATGCCCCAGGCCCTGTCTGCACTCTGCCAGCAGCACAAATAGTAAGTCAGCACTGGGGAGGAGGTGAAGCAGAAGCAGGCACAGTCCATGGGGGGAAGGATTACACTATATATAAAGTAGCAGCAGCGGTCACAATTCATCGGGTAAGGCGAGGTAGTCACTTGCGATCAGATTTTGGCATTCTGATCCAGCATTCCAGCAGAATATCAGATTCGCAAGATCCAGCATATGCCAAACACTGCTGGCATTTGCCGGATCCCATTCACAATCATGGGGTCATTCGAGATCCCACATGCAGAGGTGTTTTGCCCTTTGTTTTTGCCAGAATCTGCAACAGAGGCTTCTGCTGGAACCTCTGCAGTAGATGTGCATGTGCCCTAAGGGGTGTGATGGGTCACTCACAAGGGGGCCCAATTCAGATTCATGCCATGGGGCCCAGTGATTTCTATGTACACCCCTGCTCCTGCCGCTTGTAACGCCATCACATGCTGTAATAGCAGCTGGTTGGTTTCCTGCTGCTGCTTGTTAACCTCCCGCAGTTGCAAGTTAGCATCTATGAGGGCTTTCACGACCACCTACGTTTTGTCAGGGGACACAGGTTGTAACCTTGGCGGCTTGATATAAGACATACACCCGTGCCCGAAAAAAAATAACACTTTTCGGCCTTCAGGCCAGCCTCAATGCGTGTGCACGCATCCTCCACCAATTGTGGGGATTCGCTCTGGTAGGCAGGGTAAGTGGACGCAGAACAGAGGCAAAAAAACAGTTAGTAAAACAAAACTTCACTGTTTATTCACACACAGGGCTCGAGTCCTGCGGGAATGCGTGGGAAAAGCATTCCTGCACTTTTTTCGTAGCAGGAACGCCGTTCCTTTTCAGGGCAAAAGACCAGGAAGCAGTGAAGGCTTTTTACTCGCCACCTCCTGGTCCTCTGTAGGTAACGCCCTTGAAGTTAAAATATACCATATATACCGGATTGGAGAAAACTCCGATCTGATGGTATATTTTAAATCTGAGGCATTCCCATGGTGATGGGGACGCCCGGACGCTGCATCATTGGTGGGTAGACTTGTGCCCTCCCCCCGAACTTTCCAGTATTCAAAATCATTGGTGGGCAGTGCGCCCCCCGGCCCCCACCTCCATCATTGGTGGCAGCGGCAGCTCTGATCGGAGTCCCAGCAGTGTACTGCGCATGTAAGTATGGTGCTGACTAACTGACTATGGCAGCCAGGAGGTCAGTAGCGTCCTGGCTGCCATGGTAACTGATCGGAGCCCCAGCATTACACTGCTGGGACTCAGATCGGAACTGCCGCTGCCACCAATGATTGGGGGGGGGGCACTGCTCACCAATGATTTTAATACCGGGGAGGGCGCACTGGGGGCTGATGGAAAGGCTGATGGAGAGGCACTGGGGGCTGATGGAGAGGCTACTGGGGGCTGCTATGAGGCATGGAGCTCTTATCTGAGGTCTGATTGGGGGTCATTCATATTGGGGTCTGAGCTGAGGTGTTATCTGAGGTCTTATTGGGGTCTTAATAACATTGGGGATCTTATTGGGGCTGTTAGCTGAGGTCTGATTAACATTGGGGGTCTGATTGGTGGTCTGACCTGAGGTATAATGATTTTTTTTTTTTCCGGAGCAGCTTGGAGAAAAAAGGCCTCACAGTCTCCCACACTCCTTCTGCCCAGCCAAGCCAGCCAGCACCCCTGAGGCCAAGCCTGCCAGCACCCCTGATGCTAAGCCTGCCAGCACCCCTGAGGCCAAGCCTGTCAGCACCCCTGAGTCTTCAGAACTGTAAGTAAATTATATATAAGGGGAGCTTATAATATGAAAGAGACAAATTATATCTGAACAGACAAACAGTGCAAATTCCAGTTTTTGTTTACGTTTTATGTTGCACTGAATTTTCAGTGAAATTATATATATATATATATATATATATATACACATATACATATATATATATATATATATATAGAAACTTCAAAGAAGAGGCAGCACTCCAGGATGTCAGTAAAAACGACCCACTTTATTTCCCCTGTGCAACGTTTCAACTGCTCCTTGCAGTCTTTCTCAAGCATAACAATCAGTGTCACAGCATATATTTATACCCACAATCCTTAGTGAGTTAATTAACAGAGTGATTAACAATAACATGATCAATATCATATAAAAAACATGAATAACATACAAATTCTTTCCAAAATCATCTGTGAAATCCTGACTTCATATCATACAATAGAACCACGATTTTATACATAGTAAAACTTCATAGATCATATGTAAACATTGCCATATTCATAAAGTGCCTCGTGCTTTCAATTAACGTGATCACCTGCATGTGCTAATTATGCGGTCAAATTTTTTTAAAAAAAAACTTACAGCAAGGAGTAAGATTATGGCGGCAGCCGTCTCCGCGTCCCCATACCTCCACTGCGCATGCTCCATATCTTAGCAACCGGTGTCCAAACTCGGTGTCCAAACTCCCAGGCCGCGCTCTACAATGACGTCAGCCGTGACGTTCACACCAGCCGCCAAGCCCCGCCCCTGAAGCCTAGGGATGCGGGGGGACGCCTCCATGTCCGGCCCCCGGGTCACATGACTGATCATGGGAACCGTAGCCTGGCAACAGGAAAGCGCTCACCCCCAATACACCACAGCCTCCAGAGTTGGAGAGAACCAGGCTGTGAGGTTTGTATAGGGGAGAATGGAAACCACATATAGGGAGTGATCGGGTTGTCAATCAATCCTAATTCGATTCTTTATTATAAGTAATTATTGTAGATACAAGGATATCAAGCCGTAAATATCGGAGGATGTAATCCTAATATAGGGCATATTTGTCCTGGAGAATAGGGGGTGTGGTATACATGGACATCTCACAAGGTGATCCTCCATGCAAACCCGTAGGACCACAGGGTGCTGAGCGTTTTCACACCCTTCATCCCTGTAGCCTACATCCACCCCCCACATCCCCACATTTCGTAAATTCCTCCATTCACGACTCATCCATTTCATTAAATGTAAAGCCATAACTCCAACCCTACTCTCCCATGGGGCCTCCTTGAACGATCACCATCATCTTCTTCCGCCGTGATAATGTACTTGAAAAATAATAGAATCCCTTTCAGAGTTGAACCGTTCTGAAAGTTCTGAAAAAATAGAAAAAACAAATAGTTAAAATTCCAGACACCAAAAGTGATCACATAACCAAAAGAGCCAGAGGAAAGCAAACCCCAGGGAGTCACGAACAAAAAGAAAATAAAAAGCTCCAACAAACTACATTATATTCCATTTTAGGCCCTGTGGTTTGAGTGACTGTAGGCGGTGTATCCACCGCAATTCCCGTTGTTTAAGGGTCACTGTGCGGTCACCACCTCGTCTACCTCTTTGGACCTGATCTATGATTATACATTTCAGCTCTTTTTCCGTATGACCACGTTCTACAAAATGTTTTGGAACCGGTAGATCCAGTCTTTTACTCTTATCGAGAAGCGATGATTATTCAGACGTGTTTTCATGTCACATGTGGTCTCCCCCACATAGAAGAGGCCACATGGGCATTTCAGCACATATATGACATACGTGCTATCACACGTGAGATAGTGACGAATATCATATTGTACCCCAGTACCTGGGTGTGTGAACACATTACCCTCCATCATATACGCACAGTTCACGCACGTGAGGCACGGGAAACATCCCGTCCTTCTTGTGCCGAGAAATGTTTGTACCTTCTTCTTGATAGGGACATCAGCCTTCACCAGCCTGTCACGTAGATTGGTTGGCCGTCTATATGAAAGGAGTGGAGGCCTAGCTAGTAATTCAATCTTGGGAAAATTGCTCTGTAGGATAGGCCAATGTTTTTTCAATATATTGGCTATATCCTTACTCTGCTCTGAGTATGTTGATACAAATGGGATCTGCTTTGATTTCAGTTTCAGTTTCTTTCCCTCATCTCCCTGCGGGAGCTGTATTCTCCTTAGATGTTTGTTGAGATTTCTTTGTGGGTACCCCCTCTGTCTAAACTTGTTGACCATTTGTCCATATCTGACAGGCAAGTTTCCTGGATCCTGCACGATTCTCTTCACGCGCAGTAATTGACTGCGTGGTAAGGACTCGATACAGGGTCTAGGGTGACAACTTTCATACCACAATAATGTGTTACAATCAGTAGACTTGGTGAAGATGTCCGTAGACAATCTATCACCGACTATAGTCACCATTGTGTCAAGGAATTGGACCTGTTTACTGGAGTGTGTTAATGTAAATACAATCTCACTATCCATATCATTCAAATAACAGTGAAATTGTTCCAGAGATTCTGTATCACCTTGCCAAACGAGGAAGACGTCGTCTATATATTGCCACCACCCCAATACTTTGTTGAAGTGGTGGGACACATAGACAAGGTCCTCCTCGAGTGATGCCATAAACACATTTGCATACATGGGGGCCACAATGGACCCCATTGCGGTCCCACGTAATTGCAGAAAAAACTGCTCCCCAAACATAAAATAATTATGTCTCATGACCAGATTCAGTAGTTGAATGATAAAATCACGACAATCTCCAGAATAGTCACTACGTTCCAAACATCTTCTGACCGCATTAACTCCACGTTCATGATCTATAGATGTATAAAGACTGGTGACATCAAATGATGCCACCAGACATCCATCAGGCAATACCACGGTAGAGATCTTTTCCAAAAAATCCTCCGTGTCCCTGATATATGATTTTGTATTGATTGCATAAGTACGGAGTATGCGATCCAAGAAGATGGAAATGTGTGAGCAAATGGAGTCAATGCCCGACACAATGAGTCGTCCAGGCGGTTTTTTTTGGCAATACATAAATCATTGGCGTACGGGGATTCTCCATAAGTAAAAAGGAGTGCACACCTTCATCAATGATAACATGGTCACATGCCATATCTAATACACTTTTGATCTTTTTAATATATTCAAATTTTGGGTCACCTGGCAATTCCTTGTACACTTTTTGATCGTTACGTTGTCTCCCTATTTCTCCCATATACCAAGACGTGTCCATGACAACAACCGCACCGCCATTATCGGCCGGCTTAATGGTGAGGCTGTTGTCATGGCACAACTCCTCCAATGATCTAATGTCAGCTGAAGTCATATTCGGGTACCGCAGAGGTGTATCAAGGACCCCAGACTTGAGTCCACTGATATCCAATGTGACAGCTTTCATGAACGTTTCTACCGTATGATGATTTATTTGTGGTATAAAGTCACTCTTAGGTGACAGATTAACCTGTCCCAGAGTGAGCTCAGACCCACCTATAGCTGGACTATGGTCAGCTGGAGGTGGATGTTCAGAAAACCAAATTTGTAATTTGATATTCCTGAATAGACGTTGCATATCCACCTCAAGCTGAAACCAGTCAGCTTTTGTAGAAGGGCAGAAGGACAAACCCTTTGACAATAAGGCCATCTGTGCATGGGACAAGGGAACAGAGGACATATTTACCACCGTAGGTTTGGAAGTTAGAAGCTCATCCATCCCTACTGATCGTCCTTTCTGCGACGTGTCATTTGCTTCTGTGGTCTCTGGTTTTTGAACTTTTCTCCACTTGTGGTGCTTCCTCCCTCCCCGTCTGGTTCTTTTAATGTAGGTCCCTGGCCTAAAAAAGGCATCGATGAAGGTAGTATATTGTCCATTGTAGGTGCAGTTGTCACATTATTCTGTTGTTGTTACTGCTGATACTGGTTAGACTGTGGATATTGTTTCCTTGCTGTAGGACGATAGGGTGGTACCTGTCTCCTTTGTATATCATCCAGCCAGGTATATATTTTTCCTTTTGCGTAATCATCAGAATCTCTGAGCCATTTTCTCCTCTTAATGATCTCCTGATCTTTGACAAATCTGTCCAAATATTGAATACAATTTTGGTCATACCGATTCCACTCATCTGTATCAAGTAGTTGCTGGAGTGCAGTCTCAGTTTTTCAGAACTTTCATAACGGTTCAACTCTGAAAGGGATTCTATTATTTTTCAAGTACATTATCACGGTGGAAGAAGATGATGGTGATCGTTCAAGGAGGCCCCATGGGAGAGTAGGGTTATAGTTATGGCTTTACATTTAATGAAATGGATGAGTCGTGAATGGAGGAATTTACGAAATGTGGGGATGTGGGGGGTAAATGTAGGCTACAGGGATGAAGGGTGTGAAAACGCTCAGCACCCTGTGGTCCTACGGGTCTGCATGGAGGATCACCTTGTGAGATGTCCATGTATACCACACCCTCTATTCTCCAGGACAAATATGCCCTATATTAGGATTACTTCCTCCGATATTTACGGCTTGATATCCTTGTATCTGCAATAATTACTTATAATGAAGAATCGAATTAGGATTGATTGACATCCCGATCACTCCCTATATGTGGTTTCCATTCTCCCCTATACAAACCTCACCGCCTGGTTCTCTCCAACTCTGGAGGCTGTGGTGTATTGGGGGTGAGCGCTTTCCTGTTGCCAGGCTACGGTTCCCATGATCAGTCATGTGACCCGGGGGCCGGACATGGAGGCGTCCTCCCGCATCCCTAGGCTTCAGGGGCGGGGCTTGGCGGCTGGTGTGAACGTCACGGCTGACGTCATTGTAGAGCGCGGCCTGGGGTTTGGACACCGAGTTTGGACACCGGTTGCTAAGATATGGAGCATGCGCAGTGGAGGTATGGGGACGCGGAGACGGCTGCCGCCATAATCTTACTCCTTGCTGTAAGTTTTTTTAAACCACGCGGCCTATTGACCGCATAATTAGCACATGCAGGTGATCACGTTAATTGAAAGCACGAGGCACTTTATGAATATGGCAATGTTTACATATGATCTATGAAGTTTTACTATGTGTAAAATCGTGGTTCTATTGTATGATATGAAGTCAGGATTTCACAGATGATTTTGGAAAGAATTTGTATGTTATTCATGTTTTTTATATGATATTGATCATGTTATTGTTAATCACTCTGTTAATTAACTCACTAAGGATTGTGGGTATAAATATATGCTGTGACACTGATTGTTATGCTTGAGAAAGACTGCAAGGAGCAGTTGAAACGTTGCACAGGGGAAATAAAGTGGGTCGTTTTTACTGACATCCTGGAGTGCTGCCTCTTCTTTGAAGTCTCTACAACCATATTTGACCGAATTGCCTAAGGTCAGAGGATTTTGCACCCGACTACATCTACAAGTGCTGCTGTTCTTTCTTTGTATTGTCTATATATATATATATATATATATATATACAGTACAGACCAAAAGTTTGGACACACCTTCTCATTCAAAGAGTTTTCTTTATTTTCATGACTATGAAAATTGTAGATTCACACTGAAGGCATCAAAACTATGGATTAACACATGTGGAATTATATACATAACAAAAAAGTGTGAAACAACTCAAAATATGTCATATTCTAGATTCTTCAAAGTAGCCACCTTTTGCTTTGATTACTGCTTCGCACACTCTTGGCATTCTCTTGATGAGCTTCAAGAGGTAGTCACCTAAAATGGTTTTCACTTCACAGGTGTGCCCTGTCAGGTTTAATAAGTGGGATTTCTTGCCTTATAAATGGGGTTGGGACCATCAGTTGCGTTGTGGAGAAGTCAGGTGGCTACACAGCTGATAGTCCTACTGAATAGACTGTTAGAATTTGTAATTTGGCAAAAAAAAAAGAAGCTAAGTAAAGAAAAACGAGTGGCCATCATTACTTTAAGAAATGAAAGTCAGTCAGTCTGAAAAATTGGGAAAACTTTGAAAGTGTCCCCAAGTGCAGTCACAAAAACCATCAAGCGCTACAAAGAAACTGGCTCACATGTGGACCGCCCCAGGAAAGGAAGACCAAGAGTCACCTCTGCTGCGGAGGATAAGTTCATCCGAGTCACCAGCCTCAGAAATCACAGGTTAACAGCAGCTCAGATTAGAGACCAGGTCAATGCCACACAGAGTTCTAGCAGCAGACACATCTCTAGAACAACTGTTAAGAGGAGACTGTGTGAATCAGGCCTTCATAGTAGAATATCTGCTAGGAAACCACTGCTAAGGACAGGCAACAAGCAGAAGAGACTTGTTTGGGCTAAAGAACACAAGGAATGGACATTAGACCAGTGGAAATCTGTGCTTTGGTCTGATGAGTCCAAATTTGAGATCTTTGGTTCCAACCACCGTGTCTTTGTGCGACGCAGAAAAGGTGAACGGATGGACTCTACATGCCTGGTTCCCACTGTGAAGCATGGAGGAGGAGGTGTGATGGTGTGGGGGTGCTTTGTTGGTGACACTGTTGGGGATTTATTCAAAATTGAAGGCATACTTAACCAGCATGGCTACCACAGCATCTTGCAGCGGCATGCTATTCCATCCGGTTTGCGTTTAGTTGGACCATCATTTATTTTTCAACAGGACAATGACCCCAAACACACCTCCAGGCTGTGTAATGGCTATTTGACCATGAAGGAGAGTGATGGGGTGCTGCGCCAGATGACCTGGCCTCCACAGTCACCGGACCTGAACCCAATCGAGATGGTTTGGGGTGAGCTGGACCGCAGAGTGAAGGCAAAAGGGCCAACAAGCGCTAAGCTTCTCTGGAAACTCCTTCAAGACTGTTGGAAGACCATTTCAGGTGACTACCTCTTGAAGCTCATCAAGAGAATGCCAAGAGTGTGCAAAGCAGTAATCAAAGCAAAAGGTGGCTACTTTGAAGAACCTAGAATATGACATATTTTCAGTTGTTTCACACTTTTTTTGTTATGTATATAATTCCACATGTGTTAATTCATAGTTTTGATGCCTTCGGTGTGAATCTACAATTTTTATAGTCATGAAAATAAAGAAAACTCTTTGAATGAGAAGGTGTGTCCAAACTTTTGGTCTGTACTGTATATATATATATATATAGATACACACACACGTATATAAAAAAAAAAAAAAAAAAAAAAAAAAAGCAGCACACATCAAACACGGGTGCAAGTCCTCATAGGGGCCTGTTACCAAGGGTACAGAAGAAAAAAGGCAGCACTCCAGATTAGTGAAGAAAAGTGGACGGTTTATTCACCCATCTAGCAGCAACATATTAGCTCTCTCATTGGAGCCTTGGTCTAGCTGAATAACATGTGCATAGTGGCATACATAAATAGTGCAAACAATTTGCAGAATCACAAATCCATAATTAAGTAATAAAGTGCAAGTGCATCAAAATGTAGCAGCATTAAAAATACAATTCATCTATAATCATGATCATACCTAAATTAATTGTGAACATCATCATATAAATCGTATATCATCGATCACGCTATGCACTTTATATGACGATGTTCACAATTAATTTAGGTATGATCATGATTATAGATGAATTGGATTTTTAATGCTGCTACATTTTGATGCACTTGCACTTTATTACTTAATTATGGATTTGTGATTCTGCAAATTGTTTGACTATTTATGTATGCCACTATGCACATGTTATTCAGCTAGACCAAGGCTCCAATGAGAGAGCTGAAATGTTGCTGCTAGATGGGTGAATAAACCGTCCACTTTTCTCCACTAATCTGGAGTGCTGCCTTTTTTCTTCTGTATATACGTATATATATATATATATATATATATATATATATATATAACACAGAAAAAACTGCGGCACTCCTTGAAGTAGAAAAATGTGCAATTTATTCACACATGTCAGCAGAGACAACATTTCGGTTCTCTCCCAGAACCTTTTTCAAGTCAAGTGAACATAAAAAGTGCATATGTGCATATATAAATACATCATCACTTAGTGCCTAATTGATTCAACAACCAATACAATAGCAGTGCACTCCCCATTGGGGGTAAGCTACAACTCATGTGATCAGTTCCTAAAGTTAACATTGATACCAATCTATCCTAAATACATGTAGGTGAAGTTTTTTAAAAAAATATATATTTCATTGAAATCCTCGTAATTACGTATACGTGCATACAATAAAGTGAACAGTGCAATTAAAATCATGACTGTAATACCTTCTTAAAGAGAGTTATGGAGAGAAATATCGGGAGAGGCGTCTTCTCTTGTATGGAGGCTCGCGCCACTGTTCCGCGTCTGCTACTCCCCACTGCGCATGTGTCAGTCCCTCTTCCCTCGTGACGCCGTACATAACCACCCTGCGTCACATCTGGGCGGAGTCCCACATGATGACGCTTGATCGGCCGCCCCAGCACCATCCCCGCACGCACTGCGTGCGAAACTGAGCTGCGCCAGTCGCACCGAGCCGCATCACTGGTCTGTAAGCCGCCATCTTACATTAGGGCATTCATCTGGGCAAAATATTACAACTCTGTTTTCCCATAGTTCTTCTCCAAACCTCTAATCCGTTATAGGCAACAGTCCACATAACATTTTAAACAATGCCTACAGACAATTAAGCCACATGTATAACATGAACATGACCATAGCTTCTATTAATTCACTACATACAGTATGCGATACACATCAAATCACAGGGCTGTGAACTTGAGACTAGCTGACCATTTCTCCCGTTACCCTAAATTCAACGTTTAGCCCTTTTGGTTTCAAAGTATCTAGTCGGAAAATCCACTTAAGCTCAATTTTCTTTAATATGTTTAATCGATCCCCTCCTCTTACCAAGGGTTTAACGTGGTCAATGACCATAAATCTCAAGTCACTCTCCCTGTGATTTTTTTCTACAAAATGCTTCGATACAGGCAAATCAGTTCTTTTACTCCTAATGGACTGTCTATGGTTATTCAACCTGGTTTTTAACTCACATGTCGTTTCGCCGACATATAGCCTTTTACAAGGGCACCACAGCACATATATCACCCATGATGAGTCACAGGTGAGATAGTGCCTTATGTTGAAGATCTCTCCCGTGTCTGGATGTGTGAACCCTGATCCTTTCACCATCAGTTTGCAGTTCACACATCCAAGACACGGGAAAGAGCCAGTGCGCCTTGTCTTCAAAAATGTCTGTCTTACTTGTCCTTTTTCAGGTACTCTTGAGTGCACAACCTTATCCCTAATGTTCCCTGCTCTTTTATATGCCATCATAGGTGGATTCTTAAAGGCTGCAATATTTGGGTGTCCACTACTCAATAGCCCCCAGTGGCGCCTCACTATATTTTCAATATTGGGGCTCAACTCGTTATATGATGATATGAATGGCAATCTGTCATTCACTTGTCTTTGTTTGGGGACCAACAGCTCCTCTCTTGAAGCTTCTCTAGCTCTATCCGCATGTTTTTTCACTAGCCTTCTAGGGTAACCCCTATCAACAAAGGCTTGTGCCATCTTATTCATTGCCAAATGCATGTTCTCTTCCTTATCAACTATTCTCCGTACCCGGAGTAACTGACTAAACGGTAAAGAGTCCACCATCCTCCGTGGGTGACCACTTGTAAAATGCAATAATGTATTCTTATCAGTGGATTTAATATTCAAATCCATATGTAGCTGATCATCCTCAATATATACCTGTGTATCTAGGTACTGCACACGGTCAGCCGATGCCGTTAACGTAAATTGGATCTCCCTATCTAGAGAGTTCAAAAATACGTGAAAGTCCATCAGCTGATCCATGGTGCCACCCCAAATGAGGAAAATGTCATCTATGTACCTCCACCACGTCAATACTTGGTTGAAGTGGGGAGATACATAGACGAGACGTTCCTCAAATGACCGTACAAAAATATTTGCATAGGTGGGCGCGGCGTTGGACCCCATCGCCGCGCCCATCGTTTGCAAATAAAACTGTCCCTGGAACTCAAAGTAATTGTTCCTCAGAGACAGCTCCATCAATGCTAATACAAACTGTCGTGCTGGGGCGGAATAGTCCGAATATTGTAACATCTCAGCCACAGCCGACAGTCCCTTTTCATGGTTAATAGACGTGTATAATGACACTATGTCAAAAGATGCCAAAATCGCCCCTTTCGGAACCCTCGTTCCTTTAATCTTGGTGATGAAGTCTCCGGTGTCCCTAATGTATGACTTAGCACCCATAGCGTACTCCCTAAGTATTTTATCCAAAAAAACATTTATGTTTGACAGAATCGAATTCCTGCCCGAAATTATTGGCCGTCCCGGAGGATCGACCAACCTTTTATGTATCTTTGGTAATACATATATAGTGGGTGTAACCGGAGACTTCACCACCAAAAACTCTTTAAGTTGTTTATCAATGGTCCCATCCTGTACTGCAGCTGTTAGATGTGCATCAATTTTCCTGGCAATATCGAATCTGGGGTCCCTGACCAATGGTTCATAGACACCAGGTTCACGCAATTGCCTGTGTATTTCCTGTATATATCGAGAGGTGTCCATAACCACGATCCCACCACCCTTGTCCGCAGACTTGATGGTGAGATCGGGGTTACTGGACAAACTCTCAAGCGCAGACATTTCCTGTGCCGTAATATTTGGTTTAGTGAAGATTTCACCTTGGGTTCTTTTTCTTAGTATGGCAACATCTCTCTTGACCGCCTCTATAAAACACTCTAGGGCATGCGAATTAACAAGAGGAAAAAAATCACTTTTTAAATGCAAACCAAACTGTTGTAACGTCAATTGATCATCAGAATGATCAGTCTCATTAGTGTTAATGGCACCAGGGGAACTGGAGTCGAACCACACCCTCAGTTTTAAATTCCTGAAGAGGCGGTTCAAGTCCAGTTCCAACTGGAACCAATCAGGTTTAGCCTGTGGACAAAATGACAGTCCTTTGTTCAGAACTTTCAATTCATGCTCAGTCAATGAATAAGATGAAATATTTATCACCACATTCGACTCTACTTCTTCTTTGTTACATTCATCTGTCTGGAGTTGTTGGTCCTCATTAATCTCTGTGCCCTGGTTTTTCCCAGATCTCCTGTGTCGGACACCTCCCCTTCTTGTGGGGCGTCTCCCGTAGCGACACGTGGGCCTAAAAAAGTTCCAGGCTGGCTAGAGTTGAAATCATCATTTGCATCGTTGTTTCTCGCCCATTTATTTATTTCTTTATTCCGCTTTGGCATCTTTTTTGGCTGCGGACCCCGATCCGTGTGCCAAGGTTGTTCCCAAACATAGACTTGCCCAGACATATAATCATTTTGGTCTCTATGCCACTTAGACCTTTTGACTTCCTCAAGGTCTTTTCGCATTTTTTCCAAAAAAGACCGTTGTTTCTCCAAGAACACCTCTGTTTCATTAATAGATATTGTTACTTTAAGCTGTTGTTCAATATCCTGCAATTTGCTCTTTAGTACCAGCATTTCCTTCTGTGAAAACTCAATGTTGAGCAACATAATGTCCATCGCATATTTATTTGAAATGGCTTCAAAGCGCGTTCTGAATTCACCATCCTGTACAAACATATTAGGCTTCAGACGGGATCGCATCCCTCTTGGTATGCGCTTATTTTTATAATATTGCGCTAACGTAAGCGAATGCAACTCGGTGGATAACAATTTTTTGGTAACGCTTTCATAATCCCTCTTGATGTTAATAGCTGAGGGTATATTGAGGAAGGCAGCATCACCCTCCACGTTTCCCATGATCCTCTGTGCATCCACATTACTGTATGAAAAGACATGCGTGTCAATATCCCCTTGTAGGGGCGTACTACCTGAGATGTCGGTAGGGTCGGGTGCAGAGCCTTCAGTCGCCAATAGATCCATAACAAAAGGTCAGGCAGCACTCCTTAATATGCAGCTGAAGCTGTAGCGGTGCCCGCAGTGATCCCTCGATGCCCCCAAGGTGAAATCTTCACTAAACCAAATATTACGGCACAGGAAATGTCTGCGCTTGAGAGTTTGTCCAGTAACCCCGATCTCACCATCAAGTCTGCGGACAAGGGTGGTGGGATCGTGGTTATGGACACCTCTCGATATATACAGGAAATACACAGGCAATTGCGTGAACCTGGTGTCTATGAACCATTGGTCAGGGACCCCAGATTCGATATTGCCAGGAAAATTGATGCACATCTAACAGCTGCAGTACAGGATGGGACCATTGATAAACAACTTAAAGAGTTTTTGGTGGTGAAGTCTCCGGTTACACCCACTATATATGTATTACCAAAGATACATAAAAGGTTGGTCGATCCTCCGGGACGGCCAATAATTTCGGGCAGGAATTCGATTCTGTCAAACATAAATGTTTTTTTGGATAAAATACTTAGGGAGTACGCTATGGGTGCTAAGTCATACATTAGGGACACCGGAGACTTCATCACCAAGATTAAAGGAACGAGGGTTCCGAAAGGGGCGATTTTGGCATCTTTTGACATAGTGTCATTATACACGTCTATTAACCATGAAAAGGGACTGTCGGCTGTGGCTGAGATGTTACAATATTCGGACTATTCCGCCCCAGCACGACAGTTTGTATTAGCATTGATGGAGCTGTCTCTGAGGAACAATTACTTTGAGTTCCAGGGACAGTTTTATTTGCAAACGATGGGCGCGGCGATGGGGTCCAACGCCGCGCCCACCTATGCAAATATTTTTGTACGGTCATTTGAGGAACGTCTCGTCTATGTATCTCCCCACTTCAACCAAGTATTGACGTGGTGGAGGTACATAGATGACATTTTCCTCATTTGGGGTGGCACCATGGATCAGCTGATGGACTTTCACGTATTTTTGAACTCTCTAGATAGGGAGATCCAATTTACGTTAACGGCATCGGCTGACCGTGTGCAGTACCTAGATACACAGGTATATATTGAGGATGATCAGCTACATATGGATTTGAATATTAAATCCACTGATAAGAATACATTATTGCATTTTACAAGTGGTCACCCACGGAGGATGGTGGACTCTTTACCGTTTAGTCAGTTACTCCGGGTACGGAGAATAGTTGATAAGGAAGAGAACATGCATTTGGCAATGAATAAGATGGCACAAGCCTTTGTTGATAGGGGTTACCCTAGAAGGCTAGTGAAAAAACATGCGGATAGAGCTAGAGAAGCTTCAAGAGAGGAGCTGTTGGTCCCCAAACAAAGACAAGTGAATGACAGATTGCCATTCATATCATCATATAACGAGTTGAGCCCCAATATTGAAAATATAGTGAGGCGCCACTGGGGGCTATTGAGTAGTGGACACCCAAATATTGCAGCCTTTAAGAATCCACCTATGATGGCATATAAAAGAGCAGGGAACATTAGGGATAAGGTTGTGCACTCAAGAGTACCTGAAAAAGGACAAGTAAGACAGACATTTTTGAAGACAAGGCGCACTGGCTCTTTCCCGTGTCTTGGATGTGTGAACTGCAAACTGATGGTGAAAGGATCAGGGTTCACACATCCAGACACGGGAGAGATCTTCAACATAAGGCACTATCTCACCTGTGACTCATCATGGGTGATATATGTGCTGTGGTGCCCTTGTAAAAGGCTATATGTCGGCGAAACGACATGTGAGTTAAAAACCAGGTTGAATAACCATAGACAGTCCATTAGGAGTAAAAGAACTGATTTGCCTGTATCGAAGCATTTTGTAGAAAAAAATCACAGGGAGAGTGACTTGAGATTTATGGTCATTGACCACGTTAAACCCTTGGTAAGAGGAGGGGATCGATTAAACATATTAAAGAAAATTGAGCTTAAGTGGATTTTCCGACTAGATACTTTGAAACCAAAAGGGCTAAACGTTGAATTTAGGGTAACGGGAGAAATGGTCAGCTAAGTCTCAAGTTCACAGCCCTGTGATTTGATGTGTATCGCATACTGTATGTAGTGAATTAATAGAAGCTATGGTCATGTTCATGTTATACATGTGGCTTAATTGTCTGTAGGCATTGTTTAAAATGTTATGTGGACTGTTGCCTATAACGGATTAGAGGTTTGGAGAAGAACTATGGGAAAACAGAGTTGTAATATTTTGCCCAGATGAATGCCCTAATGTAAGATGGCGGCTACAGACCAGTGATGCGGCTCGGTGCGACTGGCGCAGCTCAGTTTCGCACGCAGTGCGTGCGGGGATGGCGCTGGGGCGGCCGATCAAGCGTCATCATGTGGGACTCCGCCCAGATGTGACGCAGGGTGGTTATGTACGGCGTCACGAGGGAAGAGGGACTGACACATGCGCAGTGGGGAGTAGCAGACGCGGAACAGTGGCGCGAGCCTCCATACAAGAGAAGACGCCTCTCCCGATATTTCTCTCCATAACTCTCTTTAAGAAGGTATTACAGTCATGATTTTAATTGCACTGTTCACTTTATTGTATGCACGTATACGTAATTACGAGGATTTCAATGAAATATATATTTTTTTTAAAAACTTCACCTACATGTATTTAGGATAGATTGGTATCAATGTTAACTTTAGGAACTGATCACATGAGTTGTAGCTTACCCCCAATGGGGAGTGCACTGCTATTGTATTGGTTGTTGAATCAATTAGGCACTAAGTGATGATGTATTTATATATGCACATATGCACTTTTTATGTTCACTTGACTTGAAAAAGGTTCTGGGAGAGAACCGAAACGTTGTCTCTGCTGACATGTGTGAATAAATTGCACATTTTTCTACTTCAAGGAGTGCCGCAGTTTTTTCTGTGTTATATTGCTGGTCCTGGATCGAGGGATCACTGCGGGCACCGCTACAGCTTCAGCTGCATATTAAGGAGTGCTGCCTGACCTTTTGTTATGGATATATATATATATATATATATATATATGTGTGTGTGTATAACACGAAGAAAATGGACTGCACTCCAATTAAAAGTGAAAAATAGTGAACTTTTATTCACCCATATTGTGGCAACTTTTGCGACGTTTCGGCTCACAAGAGCCTTCTTCCAGGCTGGAAGAAGGCTCTTGTGAGCCGAAACGTCGCAAAAGTTGCCACAATATGGGTGAATAAAAGTTCACTATTTTTCACTTTTAATTGGAGTGCAGTCCATTTTCTTCAAGTTACATTATTGGGGTGTTGCCGCGGCCCCTGTGGACACTGCACCCGCTTCCTGGTTGGTGCTCCCGCTGGACTTTTTTTACTATATATATATATATATATATATATATATATATATATATATATATATTATTTTTTTTTAATTATTTTTTTGGGGGGGTGTTGGGTGGCAGTGGATCTTGGGTGAGTTCCCACACTTTGTTTTCCCCAGGACTTGACCCCTGTTCACACACAAGGCAAAAACAAAGTAATATTTTTCTGTTTTAGTGTTAGTTCCCACAAAGGAAAGTCCAAAGAACAAATCAGCCCTCTAGCACGGCACCATGCCTCAGGTCCCAAAACAGAGACACCTTGCTGCTGAGCCCAGCTGTCTTTTAAGGACAGCTAGATGTTGTCAAAACCCGGACCAGCACTTAAAATCCAGTCCAGTGTTTGACCCCACCTGGCTGCAAATCAGCCCAGCAGCACACACTGGGAGGAAAATGTCTGTCCTCCCAGACCATACCCTTCACTGTGTCACAACATTTATGTTTCTCTTGATGCATCCCATTATTCTATTTGCATTGGCAGCAGCTGCCTGGCATTGGTCACTAAAGTGAGATTTACAATCCACTAATATGCGTACATCTTTTTCAATTGCAGTTTTACTAAGTGTACATTTGGGTTCTCCTAGGCCAAAGTGTATGACCTATCATTTATCCACAATAAATTTTCGGCCCAAGCCTTCAGCTTCCCCAAATCTCTCTTTGCAACGTTATATTGTTCACATCTGTGTTGATTACTTTGCAGAACTTGAACAAATCTGAATTTTGCTGAACTTGAATGATTTGAACGAATCTGAATATGAATTTTCTTGCGCCGAGGAAAAGCATATAGCAGAAGAAGGGCTCCCACCTGTAGGGCAGGAGAGCGCTGGGGTTGGAGACGTGGGTATGCCCGAGATGATAATTATTTTGTGTTTACTGTCAAATAACCTGCAGGAGATTACAGACAAGAACAGCAATAATGTGCATATTGTGCCCCACCTAACCAGCCAAACCGCATACCAGTAGAAGTCCCTGTTTAAAGGTGCATTAAAGGTGTCACGGGGCCATTAACAATGAAGAAGGACAAAACAGAGTGGTCTTCATTATTAAATGAAAGGCAACTGCAGGCTTATTGGTAACACACTCGCCCACAGCAGCCCGTACCCTAAGGCAGAATGAGCTGGGTATACCTGATTTATAGCATTCTTGGCTAACTTCTGTGAAGTTGTAGGGTGGTCCTACTCAGTGATTGATGGGTATCTCCCTATGTACAGTCATAGAAGTGAGGATGTCAGTCACTGTGTAGAATCACCCATTAGACTCCTAGGAGATTTAAATGAATAAAATACCAGTTATACAGAATATTTTTACACAAATCGATATACAATAACGGTATAGTGAGTTTAAATTATACCACTATAAAACGGCCAAATGATGTGGCCGTGCAGTACCACAAACAACATGGTAATCAACACCCAAATAGTGCCAATATTTAGTATCTATATGACAGTGTTGTATATAACTCAAATCAATCTACCATAGAGTACCTAAATAATACCCCTCTAAAGTCCACAAAGATACCATCAAAGACAACCACTTAGATTCTCTTTAAAAAGTGGCTCCAATAATATAGAGAATCTTCATATACTGCATATTTTACAGTTGAGCAGATGTTGTTGATTCATTGCCAGAGTTTGATTTGCTCTTACAATATTCATAGATGACCTGGCTGATGAATTAGCCAAACAGAAGGAGAAGTTCTCGTCTCGGATGCCAGAGCTATCTTCCTTCTTTCTGGGCTATTCAGGACTTTTGTCAACTTAGTTTTTACAGTAGTTTCCTCTTTAATATCCTTTATGGTATATGAAAGGTGTAGTAATAAGGCAAGGAAGAAGATTCACTGTTATAATCACAGAACAGGGAAATAAGGTTGGAAATCAGTATAGCAATATGGCAATCAGAATAATCCCCATCTCCAGGAATCTAGTACCCAATCTTATTACTTTCAGGAAAGGCATCCAGGTTCTTTATGAATGTGGTCAATGAATCATTCATCACTATTGATGGTGAACCCTTCTTTCCTGTAGAAATAGAGCAGGCATCCTCAAACTGCGGCCCTCCAGATGTTGTCAAACTACAACTCCCACAATGCCCTGCTGTAGGCTGATACCTGTAGGCTGTTTGGGCATGCTTGGAGTTGTAGTTTTGCAACAGCTGGAGGGCAGCAGTTTGAGGATGCCTGACATAGAGGATGCCCCTTTGGTTTTGGATGATAGTTAAAAAGATCAAAGGAATTTCTCTGTACTGTCCAATCGAAACTAGATGTTCCCTAAGCTGTCTTTTTTGACACAGTGAACAAACTCAAGTTTGGGACTACAATCCACCCTTTCCCTAAATTACTTTGGTCGCCCTCCTCTGCACCCGCTCTAGTTCAGTTATGTCCTTCTTCTATACCGATGCACAAAACTGTACCCAATATTCCATATGTGGAATGATTTATATAGAAGCAGGACTATGCATAGTCATAAGCATTGTGGGGATCTGCTCTGGTAGGCAGGGTAAGCGGACGCAGAGCAGAGGCAAAAAAAAATGTTTGTAAAACAAAACTTCAGTGTTTATTCACACACAAGGCAAAAACAAAGCGACATGTTTCAGTCTTGGTGTTAGTTCACACAAAAGAAAGTCCAAAGAACAAAACAATTACCTTGTTAGCAGTTTTTCACCAGCGGTCCACAACAGGCTTTAGGGGGCCTGTTTCCCCGCATGCAGCTCTCAGCCATCTAGCACAGCACCATGCCCCAGATCCCAAAACAGAGACACCTTGCTGCTGAGCCCAGCTGTCTTTTAAGGACAGCTAGGTGTCAAACCTGGACCGACACTTAAAATCCAGTCCGGTGTTTGACCCCACCTGGCTGCAAATCAGCCCAGCAGCACACACTGGGAGGAAAATGCCTGTCCTCCCAGACCATACACTTCACTGTGTCACCTACCCCCCCTTTGTTCAACCCTGAGGGGGTGAACACTCACCAGACAATGTACTTGGGACTGGGCATCCGCGTTTTCCTGTAACCGGCCTGCCCTGTGTTCCACTGTAAATTTAAAGTTCTGTAGGGACAGGAACCATCGGGTGACCCGGCCATTTCTGTCTTTGGCCTGGCTCATCCACCTGAGAGGGGAGTGGTCGGTCACCAAGCGGAATTTTCTCCCGAACAAATAATAGCAGAGAGACTTGAGTGCTCACTTGATAGCCAGGCACTCTCTCTCCACTATACTGTACCTGGTCTCGGCTGGGGTTAGCTTACGGCTGAGGAAGACAACAGGATGCTCCTCCCTGTTGACTTCCTGACACAGTACAGCACCGAGGCCCACCTCGGAGGCATTCGTCTGTACTATAAAGTCCCGCTTGAAGTTGGGTGTCACCAAAACCGGGAAGCCACACAGGGCCGACTTCAAAGCGGAGAACGCCTCTTTCCTCTGTCTGATAATCCCAGTGAACCATAACATACTTATATTCCTTCAAAAATCCTGTGAAGGGTGTGGCTATCATAGCAAAGTGGGGGACGAACCTCATGTAATAGCCCGTCATCCCCAGGAACAACTTTACTTGCCTAGAGGTGACAGGTCGGGCCAATTCCGTATAGCCTCTATTTTGTTTACTTAGGGTTTGATGACTTCGCACCCAATGACATACCCTAGGTATTTAGTCTCTTCTAACCCTATTGTGCACTTTTTTTGGTTAGCGGTCAAGCCAGCCTTCCTAAGGGAGTCCACCACAGCCTGTACCTTAGGTAGGTGACTTTCCCAGTCGGTACTGTGGATAACGATATTGTCCAGGTACGCCAAAGCGTACAGATGATGTGGACAAAGTAAAATGTCCATTAGCCTTTGAAACGTGGCAGGAGCGCCATGTAGACCAAAGAGTAATGCCTTGTACAGATACAGCACCTCTGGTGTGATGAAAGCCGTTTTCTCCTTGGCAGCCTCAATCAAGGGTACCTGCTAGTACCCTTTGGTAAGTTCCAAAACAGAAATACCGGGCTTGACCTAACTTCTCAATAAGCTCATCCACTCGGGGCATGGGATATGCGTCAAACTTGGAAACCTCATTAAGTTTGCGGAAGTCGTTATAGAATCGTAATGTCCTGTCCCGCTTGGGTATTAAGATTATCAGACTGGCCCATTCACTTTTTGACTCCTCAATGACGTCTAGCCGCAGCATTAGCTGCACTTCCTCCAAGATGGCTTGTCACCGAGCTTCAGGTACCTGGTATGGCTAGAACCAGACTTTTGCTTGAGGCTCAGTGACAATGTCATACCGGATTGTGGAAGTGCGTCTAGGCCAGTGGTGCACAACCTTTTCTGGTTGGGGGCCACATTGTCAGCCTACACCAATTCCAAGGGCCGAAAATAAAACTTAAAGGGGTATTACCAACTGAAATACTGTTTTTGGCATATTGAACATACAGTATATTCTATAAATGTTTAGTTACAGTTCCAGGACTCCCATCTAATAGGAGAATACATGAAAGATACATGTAAAAAGCCATAAGACATAGACATACATGTCTATTAGCAGTTGTTTGGGGGCCGCACAGAATGGTATCGAGGGCCGCATGTGGCCCCCGGGCCGCAGGTTGTGCACCCCTGGTCTAGGCCTCCTTTAGAGGAGAGACTGTCAGCAATTTTTACTGTGGTCTCCCTATCTTTCCAAGGTTTTAGTAAATTAACATGGTAAACCAGCTCCGGCTTTCGCCGCCCTGGCTGGTGTACCTTGTAATTTACCTCTCCCACTTTCTTGAGTACCTCGTAGGGCCCCTGCCACCTTGTCAGGAACTTACTGTCCAGTGTCGGTACCAGAACGAAAACCCGATCACCTGGGTTAAAATTCCGAACCCGAGCCTGGCGAGTATAGACTCTACTCTGGGCTCACTGAGCTGCCTCCATATGTTCCTTAACCAGCGGCAACACTGTCTCCATCTGCTTTTGCATCTGGGTGACATACTCAATCACACTTTTATGCGGTGTGGGTTGTTGTTCCCACACCTCTTTGGCTATGTCCAACAGACAATGCGGCTGTCGGCCATACAGCAGTTCGAAAGGTGAGAACCCAGTAGAGGCCTGGGGCACCTCTCGCACTGCGAACATGAGATAGGGCAGTAGAAGATCCCAATCTCTCCAATCTTTAGACACCACCCGCTAACCAACAAGAGCTTGCGATACGCCTTGGGCATCACCAACTGTTCAATATGCTCACCCCGTAGTTGATTTACCCGTTACAGCATCTCCTGTTGAACCACAAAACGGGGGAACATAGATTCGGCCCCCAGTTGTCGCGGCTCACTTTCAACTACTAGCACATTTCCCAGGCCAGAGATAGAGTTGGGTCCTGGTGCTGTGCTGTACCAAAATTGTCTCCAGAGACGTTGAGGTCTGCCAACTCCAGATCCGGTGGCAAATCCTCCACATATCCCACCATTACATTCAGTGGGGTTGGCTCCCCCCCTTCCACCACAGGGGAGGCCACCCCTACTTCTGGCCCTTTGGCCTCAGGTTCCCAGAATTCCGGTTTCCCCCCTGAGCAAGGCCGTTCTATTGGGGCTTCTCCTGCCCCATTGGTATCAGTGACTCTCACCTCAGGCCACAGTGAAGGGAAACTGGGGAAGTCTCTCCCAATTATTAGTTCATAATTTAACTTTGCGGCAACGGCCACCTCATGAGTCCACCTGCCGGCCACCGTGGATAGAGACACCAGGGCGGTGGGATAGTCCTTTAAGTCTCCATGGATGCACATGACGCCAAATTTTCTGCCAGTATACTCAGCAGGCCTTACCAGGGCAGCTCTTACCAGGGACACCAGGCTCCCTAAGTCCAGCAGCGCCACTGCCAGGGTATCTCCCACTTGCAACTGGCACAGGTGACTATTGTCTATTGTCTCTGGGGTACCCGTTGCACACAGCCTCCTGGCATACATTGAGAGGCGGTAGCCATAGTAAGTGTCCATGAGTTCCCCACGATGGGGACAGTCAGCCCTTATGTGACCAGACTCTTGACACCACCAACAGACCATCGGAGCTGGGTCTGTAGAAAGTATATCCCGAGCGGGTTTTGCTGGCCTTAGACGCCTGGTCGAGAGTGGAGATTTCCTGGGTTTAACTGCCCCCCCCCCCCAAATAGAACCCCCTGTAGATTTCTGGTGGCCTCATAGCGATCCACCAGGTCGACCATCTCTAGGGCATTATCAGGGGACACCTGGCCGATCCAGTGCTGGAGAGGGTATGGCAAAGCCCTCCAGAAAACATCAGCCAACAGAATTTCCAGCATAGAGCAGTGGGACTCTATGCTGGACATAATACTGCGGTCTGGCGGGTTCAGCCGGGTTAAATTCTCACTGATGCCCCTGCTGGGCCCAGACCAATACATTCACCCCCAGTCTTGCCAGAATCTTACCCTTTACGGTCGGGTAGTCGCCGCTTGATCATCTGGTAGTTCGAAAAACACCTGCTGGGATCCAGACGCCAGGAACGGAGCGATGACCTCAGCCCATTGGTCTAGGGCTAACTTTACCCTCACGGCCACCTTTTCGAATACCGCCAGATAGGTCTCAACGTCGTCTAAGGGGGGTCATCTTAGGGATCGCCGCACGGGCAGCTTTCCGGGCATCGTGGACGTTCTGGGATGCTCCTGCCCAGTGGCGTACCTTCTATAGAGGCAGACCACGCAACTGCTATGGGGCGCCTGAGGGAAGGGGGCCCGCATTGGAGGATAGGCCCCGCCCACTAATTACAGTTGTATTGCTAGCTACCTGTGTGAAAAGTGAATGTAAGAAGTGGAGAAGGACCTTTGGTGATGTCATCAACCATGTGACCATTGCAGGAAGCCAAGGAATAGAAGAGCAGCAGAAGTTCAAAGGACCTTTGGTGATGTCATCATCATATGACCAGTGCAAAGAACTGGTGAAAGACCTATGGGATGTCGATGTGAGGTGGCGGAGCTTCTGTGTGCTGCCTGGAGTAGAGGTTGGTGGTGTCCTGAGATAAACTACATAACATCATAGGAAAGCTGGGAGTTGTAGTTCTGTCCTATTATAACCCTCTCCATGTAATTTCAGTTTTTATGGACACTGGGGAAATGCGTTGGGACAAACATTTTAAAAGGGACAAGAACAAGAACTGAAATTTCCATTGGCAGAGATAAAGTAGGTAACACTGAGGGCTTAGCCACCTAGAGGCGGGGTCGCCCCTTTCGGGGCGGATGCTCCGCCTCTAGGCAGGGGTAACGTTGAGGGACACATAAGAGATTTTTTCTCCCTCCCCCTGTCCTGACTTCACCTCTCGTATATCTTTAGGCCAGGTCCACGGTCTCCAAACTGTAAGTTGTTGAATTTTTGTTTATTAAGTGTTCTTGCATAGCAAGACCACTTAATGTTACCTCACATATATATTCTTATTCTTATTATTATAGCCAAATTTGCCACCCTAACTCCTCCCACAGTTTTTACACTACATAGACAAAAATTTAGCAAAACAAGCAGATTGTTCCCGATCGGATTGCTATTACTTTGTGGAACGTTTTGCCGAATGGTTCACGGAATATTGTGGTTCTTGTGGCGAAAGTTGTCCCATAGGAATGAATGGCAAAGCTAGAGTGGGCCACACAGAATCAATCAAATTCTCCCCATTGACTACAATGAGACGTTCAAATTGCTACTCCTCCCACAGATTTAGGAGTATCAATACCGAACTTTGCACTCTTGGTTGGCACATACCCGAGTATCTTGCTTGTGCTTTGTTAACCGATCCCTCCCTCCGGGCCCCTGGGGCGGGCCCCCGAAAACCTCTTTTTTTCTCCCATAGAGTTTTATTGGAAAAATGCAAACGTTTGTCACTCATACAGCATTTTGGGGACATTAAAAAGTGGGCGGAGCTACAAACAACCAATCAGATTTTCCCTATTGACTTAAATGAGAAAATTTTAAATTGCTGCCATTTCAACATTGTTAATGGCAGGGTTGTTAAACTTAATATATTCGGTTAATAGGTGACTAGAATTCAAATGTTTTAAAGTGGGCGGAGTCTACAACGGCCAATCAAATTTCAGCTATATGTTTTAATGGGAAAATTTAAAACTGCCGCTGCTCTTAGACTGTTAATGACAGGATCCCCAAACTTGGTACAGTTGGACAATTTAGGATTAGGATTAAAATTCAGAAAAGTGGCAGGGCCAAAAACAACCAATCAGATTTCTTTGATTGATTTCAATGGGAAAATTATTAAATGCAGAAAATTGAAAAATGCTGCCATTATTGATGTCAGTGGCTTCAAATCTCAGAAATCAGGTCATAGATCACTTTGGCTTCAAAAATTGAAAAAGTGGGCGGAGCCAACCACAACAAATCAGATTTTCCCTATTGACTTCAATGATAAACCTTTAAATTGCTGTCATTCTCACAATATTTAAGCCAGAATACCCAAACTTGGCACCGTAGGTCATTGGGTGACTGGGGTAAAAAAAAAAATTAAAAGTGGGCGGGGTCTACGATGGCCAATCACATTTCAGCCATTTGTTTAAATGGGAAAAATTAAAACTGCCGCTGCTCTTAGACTTTAAATGGCAGGGTTCTGAAACTTGGCACAGTTGGTCACTGGAGGACTGTGCCAATATTTACCTCATTTTGGGGATGCTAAAAAGTGTGCGGAGCCACAAACAACCAATCAGATTTTCCCTATTGACTTCAATAAGAAACCTTTAAACAGCTGTCATTCTCACAGTATTTAAGCCACAGCACCCAAACTCGGCAGGGTGGGTCAGTGTGAGATAAAGGTCAAAATTTATAAAAGTGGGTGGGGTCTACAACGGCCAATCAAATTTCAGCCATGTGTTTAAATGGGAAAAATTCAAACTGCCGCTGCTCTTAGACTTTGATTGGCACAGTCTTCAAACTTGGGGCAGTTGGTCTCTGGAGGAATGGTATAAAAATTCAAAAAAGTGGCTGGAGCCACCAACAGCCAATCAGATTTCAAGCCAACATCTTGTGGTTTCTTCAGAAACGACACATTCTAGTTCTTATTCTTATTATAGCCAAATTTGCCACCCTAACTCCTCCCACAGTTTTTACACTACATAGACAAAAATTTACCAAAACGTGCAGATTGTTCCCGATCGGATTGCTATTACTTTGTGGAACGTTTCGCCGAATGGTTCACGGAATTTCGTGGTTCTTGTGGCGAAAGTTGTCCCATAGGAATGAATGGCAAAGCTAGAGTGGGAGCTGGCAAAAGCTGAAAAATCAGGACATGATTTCTAAACTGCCACCTCTCCCTCATTTTCAGGCCCACCTACACAAATCTTATATCAAAACGTTCAGCTATCCCTGCTGCCACTAAAAATGTCCACGGCTAAGCAATCCACATTTTTCCCATTGACTTTGACAGGGAAAATTTTCTAATTGCTCCCAGTCGCACAGATTTGAAACTAAAGTCACCAAACTTGGGTCACTTAGTCATGTGGTCCGACCCTTAGGTGCACCCACTCCGACCCTTAGGTGCACTCACCCTAGTCATTAGGTGCACCCACCCCAACGCTTAGGTGCACCCACTCCGACCCTTAGGTGCAACCACCCCAACGATTAGGTGCACCCACCCCGACCCTTAGGTGCAACCACCCCGACTTTTAGGTGCAACCATCCCGACCCTTAGGTGCACCCACTCTGTCCCTTAGGTGCAACCACTCCGACCCTTAGGTGCAACCACCCCAACGATTAGGTGCACCCACCCCAACCCTTAGGTGCACCCACCCGACCCTTAGGTGCAACCACCCCGACTTTTAGGTGCAACCTTTCCACAGTTACTCCAGCCAATCCAACCACACAACAGTTACTCAAGCCACTCCACCCAGTTACTCCGCCCACTCCAGTTGTAAGCTACTGGTGGAGGCAAGAACACTTCACACAATTTCCCCAGAAATTGTAGCTTTTCTAGTTGGATTGTATTATCCAGGCCACTTCCAAAGTAAGGCTTTGTCTAATTATCTGACATTTTTCATCCAATCCAATAAACAAAAATTCGACAACTTACAGTTTGTATATATATATATATATATATATATATATATATTGGGTATTATTTTAACATTTAAAAGTAAAAGTTACGTTTTATATGAAAAGTCATTTTTCTCTGTGATATTCCAATTTATTACTTTTCAAACCTCATAATTATTGCAGTGATAGCCGTCATAGGAACACAACAATGAAAATCACTGCAATTCCGGATCTGGCAGTTCATGGATGTTGTACTGTCTTCTCTTCACTAACTATTGCATAGTTTGTTAATATGTGTGTTCATATGTCTGCCTTCAGCACCATCTAGTGACCTTTAACTGTAAGTGCATCTTCTGCCTTGTTAAACTATGCATATTAATTAGGTCACCTGACTTCCTGCTCACAGTGCTTTCTGGGAAAGAGACAGGCACCTTCTTCCTTTTTCCCTTCACCTCATGGAAGGAGCAGCTGCACATTGTGTGTCTCTTACTAAAACATCGTCGGTAAGGGATTAATTCATGTTTTTGCATACGTTTTGTGTACATTGTGCTGTATATTCAGTTCTTGTATGTTCATTTTCTTATAGTTTACCTTATCTACTGCTGGTTAATAAAAACTACAGACTACAGAAACAAGTCTCATCTTATTAACTAGTAGAATGGTGATGTCTGCCTGTTGAACTGCATATAGACCCCAGGGGTACATGTTGTGAGAACAGGACAGTAAACAACGACTTCTAGCGAGAGAGATGCACCTGACTACACAGAAGTCTGTTACGGTCCACGCAATATCTGCAAACGAACACCACAGCAACTTCTATACAGTCGAGTGCTGCAAGGGAACAGCCACTTCAAGCAATGTAGACACATTTGATTGCATACTGTGACTGCTCTCTAAGCACAGCGACCGGCATTCCACAGCACAGTAGTCTCCATGCAGTTAAGTGTCTTCACCAACACCATGTCGCGTAGCACAGTATCAAGCTACAAGACAAGATCAGAGAAAGATGGTTCCACCAAGTCGTCTTCCGTTAGCAACGCTGCTGCATCGCCCACGCAAAAGCAGAAGCCGCAAAGGTCAAAGCAGCCTTTGCCGAACAAGAAATGAAGATGAAAGAAGAAAAGGCACAGTTACAGGCATTACTAGAAATGCAAAAAGTCCTCTTAGATGCAAAGCTAGAGAAACTCTCTGTAGAGAAAGAAATGGCAGCCGCCATAGCTGAAGCAGAGTTCTTGGAAGCAATGGAATATCCAAAAATTGAAAGTCACCGCAGTGTGCTTAGTCCCGCAAGATCCTGTACGACGCACTTCAGAGTACGTCCGTCAACACTCCAGACCAAACAGCAATGCTGTTCCATTCCCTGGAACCAAAGATGTCACCTATGCCACAGAGGAATCATACCGTCCAAAAAGAAAGAGTCACGCTCAGAACCCAGTCCTACAAACAAGAGAGCCCAGAGCCACGTGACAAAACTCCAGCTAACTTCCCTGCACACCAAGGAAGCCAGCTTCCAGTCCAGCCTGCAGAGCCACCTTGTCCCACAAGACAGTATGACATAGGCTGGCCTAAGTCAGAGACTCCATACAGGTATGATCACCCACCACACTCTCACTGTAACTTTCCACCTCCAACCAACCTTAGTAGTAACCAGAGCGCAGCAGACTTTGCCAGGTTCTTTACTAAAAGAGAGCTAGTTACAAAGGGACTGGCGAAGTTCAGTGATCGCCCTGAAAACTATAGAGCATGGCGAGCCTCCTTTTATAACATTGCAAAAGACTTGGGTCTGTCATGTAGTGAGGAGATAGACTTACTTGTAGATCGGCTTGGAAAAGACTCTGTAGAACATGCCAAGAGAATCAGGGATATTAATATAAGCTACCCAGAGATTGGCCTAAAAAGTGATCTCGGATAGACTAAATGAATGTTATGGTTCTGCGGAGGTCATAGAGGATGCGTTGTTTAAAAGAATTGACGAATTTCCTAAAATATATAGCAAAGGGCTCCAGAAACTTAGGGATTTAAGTGATCTACTGATGGAATTACAGGTTGCCAAAGCCGAAGGGGATTTACCGGGGCTTGCTTTCCTCGACACTGCCAGAGGTGTTAAGCCTATTGTATTAAAGCTTCCCCACAACCTACAGGAGAAATGGGTCTCCCACGGGTCAAGGTACAAACATACCTACAATGTGCGATTCCCTCCCTTCAGTGTGTTTGTTGACTTTGTAAGGCTAGAGGCCAATATTCGTAATGACCCTAGCTTTGATCTATCACAGTCTTGTGCCCAGTGCAGTTTCTAGGTAAAATTTCTCTCAGGGCGAGTGTCAAAAAAACTCCTTCCCCCCATCAAAACTGCTTGATGAAATAAGTGTCTCCCCATTGTAAAAAATGTGTAACCACATTGCACGGACAGTCACAGTGACTCACCCAGTGACCCACTGTCCCACAGACTCAGGCTCTCACTCACAGCAGGCTTCTTTTTCAGCACTGCTCCGGGCGGGCGGTAACAGGCAGGTAGTGCGGGCGGCGGTGCTCACCTCACTCACTGTACGTCACGCGGCGTGTGATGTACAGTGAGTGACCGCCGCCGCCCGCAGAGCCTACCTGTGGGGAGACATTATTTTTAATAAGGATCACTATGGACATTATTTAGAATGGAGGCTCCTGTGGGTGTCATTATAACTGTATAATGTCTGATAGGCCTAGTCCTGAGTTATATTACCCTGCCCTGTATAATAATGTACCCTGATACCCCTTAGTTATATTACCCCAGCGGGGTAATATAACTAAAGGGTATCAGGGATGGGTACATTATTATACAGGGCATGGGCAGGGTAATATAACTCAGCTCAGGACTAGGCCTATCAGACATTATAGTTATAATGACACCCACAGCAGCCTCAATTCTAAATAATGTCCATAGTGATCCTTATTAAACTTAATGTCCCCCACAGTGACAGTGGCCCCATTTTCATGTCTCCCATAGTGTCCCCATTGTAAAAAAAATTGTTTGTTTAACCACATTGCACCCACCCAGTACTGTCCCGGATCTACAGAATAGATTCAGGCTCTACTCACAGCAGGCTTCTTTTCAGCATCAGCACTGCTCAGGGCAGGCGGTAACAGGCAGGCAGTGCAGCGCTCACTCACTCACCTAGTGGGAGGAGCAGGCACGTGACGTCAGTAAGTGCCGCCCCCGCACGTACCGGAGCTGAGTGACTGTACTCGGTAGTACGTACGGACACTGTCTGTAGATAAGAGTGAGAGGCAGAGAAACGACAAGAGGGCGCCCCTGCGGCTGCCCGGCCCGCCCGGTCCTAGAAACGGCCCTGCTTGTGCCCCTCCCTATGACCACAGACCACACAAAGGATCAGTGGCAGTGCACAAAACTAACATTTCACCTGCAGATTCTTACAGGCATTACAGCTCCGCCAGCTGCGAAACAGTCAAAGATCCTGGTAAGCAGTGCCCTCTACACAAGAAGCCTCACCCTCTTCTGAAGTGCAGAGCCTTTAGAGAAATGTCCATAGCAGATCGCAAAGCCTTCCTCAAGGAGAACCGCATTTGCTACAAGTGCTGCTTATCAACATCACATATTGCCAAAAACTGTCAGGTTATTGTAAAATGCACAGAATGCAACAACTCAGATCACAGCACGGCCCTACATCCTGGGCCTTTCCCATGGACCTCATCACAGAGTAACAGTGCCAGAGAGCATGGCGAGGAGGAAAGTAACTCTGAAGCTAACCCAGCAGCAGTTACTTCACAATGCACTGAAGTCTGTAAAGGACTCATAGGCGGCAGGTCCTGCTAAAAAATCTGCCTAACAAAAGTATACCCAAAGGGCTGCAGAGACAAAGCCATCAATGTTTGCGCCATCCTAGATGACCAAAGTAATGCGTCCCTAGCCAAATCTACTTTCTTTGACATTTTCAACACTCCTTATTCTCTAAAGACTTGTGTAGGTACTGTAGAAACAGCGGGGAGGAGAGCTAGTGGTTACCTAATTGAGTCCATAGATGGTAAAACTTGTCTTTCCTTACCAACTATTACTGAATCTAACCAAATCCCTGATAATAGACACAAGATCCCTACACCAGAGGTAGCCATACATCACCCCCATTTACAGCGTATAGCCCATCTCTTACCAAAACTTGATCCTAACGCTCAGATAATCCTACTCCTACTCCGAGGGAGAGATATCTTACAAGTTCATAAAACTAGAGAACAGATTAATGGCCCACATCATGCTCCTTATGCTCAAAGGCATGACCTAGGATGGGTCATAGTAGGAGATGTCTGCTTAGGAAGCATACACAAACCAACTTCCATTAATAGCATGCTTACAAGCACATTAGATAATGGACGTCCCTCTATCTTCCAACCATGTAAAAACAACTTCCTCATAAAGGAATTGCCACATAGTACTCAACTACCTCGTTCCTTCATAGACTCTTTATACCACGACATAGCTTGTGACAGTGACAAAGACCACCTAGGTTGCTCAGTGTTCCAAAGGACCAAGGAGGACAATCAGATAGCAATGTCCCATGAAGACAGATTGTTTTTTGATACCATGCAAAGGGAAATCACTAAGGATGAAACAAATAGTTTCACCCCTTTCCTTCAGGCCTCAAAGACAACGTTTGCCTAACAACAGAGAGCAAGTCTACAGGCGTTTTGTCTCTCTAAGACGTAGCTTCCACAAGAAGCTAGAAATGAAAGACCACTTCTTTACTTTCATGAGGAAAATATTTGAGAATGGTCATGCTGAGGTAGCTCCCACCCTTAAAAACTCGGAAGAATGTTGGTATTTACCCATATTCAGGGTTTACCACCCAAAGAAATCAGGTCAAATTAGAGTAGTGTTTGACTTTAGTGAAAAATATGAAGGAGTCTCCTTAAACAACGTCCTGCTCTCAGGTCCAGATCTTAACAACAGACTCCTAGGAGTACTGCTTCATTTCCGCAAAGACTCTGTCGCCTTAATGGCGGACATTCAGCAGATGTTTCATTGCTTTCTCGTTAAAGAGGGACACAGAAACTTCTTAAGATTTCTTTGGTTTATTGACAATGACCCCACAAAAGATATTGCAGAGTACCGCATGCGGGTACATATCTTTGGTAACAGCCCCTCCCCTGCTGTTGCAACTTATGGTCTCAGACACTCTGCTCAGAAAGGCGAACTAGAATATGGGTCAGACGTCAGACAATTCGTAGAAAGAGACTTTTATGTAGATGACTGTATAAAATCACTACCCACTGTTGTGGTGAAATAAGTCTCCTTAAGAGAGCTCAAGAAATTCTTGCATGCTCGAACCTGAGACTCCACAAAATAGCTTCCAATAGTAAGCAGCTGATAGAAGCATTTCCCTCTCAAGACCACTCAAGTGATCTACAGAGCTTAGACTTAGGGACTGACTCCCTTCCTTGGTCTCCTCTGGGATCTAAAATCTGATACGTTTACCTTCCAAGTCAGCCCGGAAGAGAAGCCCTTTACCCGTAGAGGTGTCCTGTCTGCCATAAACAATCTTAACTCAGGAGACATTGGATTGGGATCACCCACTTTCCCCTGAGAAAAGAAATCTATGGATAGAGTGGAGAAACTCTCTAAAGACTTTATCTAATCTCCATGTTCCACGTTCTTACGCTCCTGTGCCATCCACAGAAGTAAAAACACAAAGACTTTACGTATTCTCTGATGCGTCCATCAAAGCAATTGCCCCTGTAGCTTATCTTAAAACTGTAGACAACAAAGGTCAATGCCACGCAGGGTTTGTCATGGGCAAAGCGAAACTCGCACCACTTCTCGAACATACAATACCCAGGCTAGAACTCTGTGCCGCTGTACTAGCCGTTGAACTAGCTGAATTAATTACATCAGAGATAAACCTAGAAATTCGAGACACTGAGTTTTATACAGACAGTAAAGTGGTCCTGGGCTACATTTACAACCAAACTAGGCGTTTTTGCGCTTACGTTAACATCCGAGTTAACTTTGTACCTACTGACCATAACACAGCAGACTTAGCAACCAGGTCAGTTGCTGCCAGTCACCTTAAGGACACAGTTTGGTTCACGGGTCCTGTTTTTCTATACAACTCAGAACATTCTTCTGCCTGTGACTCTTATGAGCTGTTAGATGCAGATTCTGACAAAGAAATCCACCCCCAGATATCTGTGCTACTTACTTTAAATTCGTACAATCAGCTTTTCATCAGGTTCTCCACCTGGAATTCACTTGTACTAGCTATTACCTGCTTAGCACACATAGCCCGCAGAATCTTGAACTCTATCTTCCTACAAGTGGGCAATGCTAGACTCTCTGATGAATGCCTTACAACCTTTATTGCCGAAGTCTCAGCCATTATCAATGCCAGACCCTTGGTTCCGATATCAAACGACCCAGGAGATCCAATACTGCTTCCGCCTGCCTTTTTACTTACCCAAAAGACTGGTATAGCGAATGCTTCTGGAGAATTTGGCACCAAAGATCTCTACAAACGCCAATGGAGACAAGTGCAAGGCCTTGCCGATACTTTCTGGAATAGGTGGAAGAAGCAATATCTTCCCACCTTACAGACAAGAACCAAATGGCATATAATTAAGCCCAACCTGAAACCGGATGACATTGTTCTTGTTAAAGACTCTCAGGCTCAAAGAAATCATTGGCCTTTGGGCCTCATTACTAAAGTGTTCCCAAGTGAAGACGGACATGTCCGTAAAGTTGAGGTCAAGATTTTCAAACAGAATGAGACCAAACTGTTTATCAGACCTACTTCCGAACTAATCCTACTGTTATCTGTTGAGGACTCTAACGGTGACATCGGCTGATGTCAAGCGGGGAGTGTACTGTCTTCTCTTCACTAACTATTGCATAGTTTGTTACTATGTGTGTTCATATGTGTGCCTTCAGCACCATCTAGTGACCTTTAGCTGTAAGTGCATCTTCTGCCTTGTTAAACTATGCATATTAATTAGATCACCTGACTTCCTGCTCACAGTGCTTTCTGGGAAAGAGACAGGCACCTTCTTCCTTATTCCCTTCACCTCATGAAAGGAGCAGCTGCACATTGTGTGTCTCTTACTAAAGCATCATCAGTAAGGGATTAATTCATGTTTTTGCATAAGTTTTGTGTACATTGTGCTGTATATTCAGTTCTTGTATGTTCATTTTCTTATAGTTTACCTTATCTACTGCCGGTTAATAAAAGCCACAGATTACAGAAACAAGTCTCATCTTATTAACTAGTAGAATGGTGATATCTGCCTGTTGAACTGCATATAGCCCCTGGGGGTACATGTTGTGAGAACAGGACAGATGTCAACATTTGACGGATCCCACTGACCATGATGAGATCTGCAATGAGCAGGATATGGGTAACGCTGACGCCACTTATGCAGTGTGCCAGGATACGGGTGGATAATAGTCTATATTTGTTTGTGACGCCAATTGCAGCCTACGCAGGGTACTATCCAAGGGCCCTTACAAGTGTTATAACGCATGTCCCAGATTAAGAATGCCAGAGTGGTGTAATGGCCTTTAATGTCTCTATATGGTAGTGGTAATTGTGTCAACGGTGTCTCCTACCTGGGTAAGGCTGGACTCCAGGCTCACTTGAAATAAATTTGAGTGTAGTGATAGTAGGAGTAATAGAGGAATTTTGGAGCAGAAATGATGTCCAGACCTTTAGATGTAGTTCAAACGTTTCTTTACTGAAGATAACTTGTATCCAAGCAGTATACAGCTTTGGTCTCTGGTCCCAGCAGGTTTTAGCAATCCTTGGCAGGAATAAATACTTCTGCTTGATATGTGGGGAGCTTGCAGGATAAGACATCTGCTTGGTAGCTCTGTAACTGTGACAGGAACTAATCTTCTGCACTTTTCTATAACTTCTTTGTGGGGACAGACTATCTAAGGGGGGATGGCTTCTCCTAGATCTCTGGACTTAACTCACAGAAGGATTCTCAGGGGATGCTTTCTTCCTGAAACTCTGGAGGTTGTCTGTGGCTCTCTGCTTCTTTCCTCCTGCTGAGGCTGCAGGTGCCCAACCTGGGTATATGATCAGGTCTCAGCTGAGACAAGATCCTTGCTGTCTTCCCTAAGCAGGGGATCTCCTACACACACACCCTACCCCTAGCAGGGGGTGGGCTACACAACCTCTAACGTCCTCCTCCACCCATGTTGCAGGATGTGGGAACAGTCCACACCTCCACAGAGGGGGAGCTAAGCTGGAATAATCCATTCCAGCCTAGATACACTAAACTGTGACTTGTACTGACCAATGCATTGCTGCCACCTGTTGGTAAACCTGGAAAATTACAAGGAACAATTGAATTTAACATGGTTTTTGTATGCACAGTTGTGAAGACATAATATAAATTACATCAGATGACAATATAAAGGCTCTTAGAAGATAGTAGCAGGGTAGAGGTGTGTAGTAACACAACTCTGGGGTGTTACAGATCTGACGGGTTTTCATCTGCCAGGATATAAAATTGTGTCCAGCATTTATGGCCTGATCTATGAATGAGGCCTCAATACAGAAGTGATCAAAGCTTTATATGTTCTCTAGCATCAGGTTATGGTGTTCTGCAGCAGCTGAGGTGTGTTTTATAATGTTCTATAGCAGCTGATGTGTTTATTATGATTTTCTACAGCACTTGAGGTGTGTATAATGATGTTCTGCAGCAGCTGAGTTGTGTATTATGATGTTCTGCAGCAGCTGAGGTGTGTATTATGATGTTTTGCAGCAGCAGAGGTGTGTAGTATGAGGTTCTGCAGCAGCTGAGGTATGTATTATGAAGTTCTGCAGCAGTTGAGGTGTGTATTAGGAGGTTCTGCAGCAGCTGAGGTGTGTAATAGGAGATTCTGCAGCAGCTGAGGTGTGTAATAGGAGGTTCTGCAGCAGCCGAGGTGTGTATTATGAGGTTCTGCAGCAGCTATGGTGTGTATTATGATGTTCTGTAGCATCTGAGGTGTATTATGTATTATGATGCTCTACAGCAGCTGAGGTGTGTATTATGATGCTCTGCAGCAGCTGAGGTGTGTCTATGAGGTTCTGCAGCAGCTGAGGTGTGTATTAGTAGGTTCTGCAGCAGCTGAGGTGTGCATTATGAGGTTCTGCAGCAGCTATGGTGTGTATTATGGGGTTCTGTAGCAGCTGAGGTGTGTATTATGAAGTTTTGCAGCAGCTGATGTGTGCTTTATGAAGTTCCGCAGCAGCTGATGTGTGTATTATAAGGTTTTGCAGAAGCTGAGGTGTGTATTAGGTGGTTCTGCAGCAGCTGAGGTGTGTATTAGGTGGTTCTGCAGCAGCTGAGGTGTGTATTAGGAGGTTCTGCAGCAGCTGAGGTGTGTATTCGGAGGTTCTGCAGCAGTCAGAGAAACATCAGTTGTGACTGGATTAAATCCTTTAGTTTTCTGTATCTGCACTTTGTAAAATGTCCCTGTCCTGTTCCTCTACCAGCACACATCGCACTGTGACCTGACTTTCCAGTCCGTTCCTGACCTCTCACTGTCACCAATCCAGATTCCAGACCAGCTCCGTGAAGATATGCCCCAGGCCCTGTCTGCAGCACAAATAGTAAGTCAGCACTGGGGAGGAGGTGAAGCAGGAGCAGGCACAGTCCATGGGGGAAGGATGACACACTATATAAAGTAGCAGCAGCGGGCACAATTCATCGTGTAAGGCTAGGTATTCACTTGCGATCAGATTTTGGTATTCTTTTCCAGCATTCCAGCAGAATATCAGATTCGCCAGATCCAGCATATGCCAAACACTGCTGGCATCTGCCTGATTCCATTCACAATCATGGGGTCATTCGAAATCCCACATGCAGAGGTGTTTTGCCCTTTGTTTTTGCCAGAATCTGCAACAGAGACTTCTGCTGGAACCTCTGCAGTAGATGTGCATGTACCCTAAGGGGTGCGATGGGTCATTCACAAGGGGGCCAATTCAGATTCTTGCCATGGGGCCCAGTGATTTCTATGTACACCCCTGCTCCTGCCGCTTGTAACGCCATCACATGCTGTAATAGCAGCTGGTTGGTTTCCTGCTGCTGCTTGTTAGCCTCCCGCTGTTGCAAGTTAGCCTCCATGAGGGCTTTCACGACCACCTATGTTTTGTCAGGGGACACAGGTCGTAACCTTGGCGGCTTGATATAAGACTCAATAAATTAAGGAATGTCGCACTAAGACACTGAAACCACACCAGGTGCTCCTGTGAATTGAGACCACTCTCTCAATACAGTAAATTATTTAAAATGAATAAACAGGGCACTCAAGGATAACAGAGACCAGGTACTATAAGCAAATATTAGCTTTTATTACTACAACGAAAAAAGTTGATAAAACAATGTAGCACAATGTATCACAAATATAACAGATAAAACTATGTATCATAAGGATTGTAACATGGGTAAGCTGTAGACAGAGTAAATTGTGTTTGATGACCAGCTGATAAATGTTCAAAAATGCGATCTAAATAGGCCTCTTAGTCCAATGGGAATGACTCCGAAAATAATGTCAGTATTTCATTAACTGCAGTATTTCAAATAAATATGGCGACGTCACGCCAAAGCAATCTAGGTAGCGGCGTCCCGCTCCTGAATAGCTTGCAAAGAGAGATAATCCGTTACCTTTCCTTCGACCTGTTGTTCATCCGATGATATTACTTTGAGCCTTCAGGTGTTTTTACTCCCAGAATATGCCTTTAGTTGTTTTTAGCACTATTCCATCAGGATATTGGGGTCGGCTCGTTTTTTCGGTTGCGGTCGGTTGGTTGGTAAATTCAATGTTTCAGTACAGCAATGGGGTGTAGCACCAGACGCGTTTCGGGGTTCAACCCCTTCCTCAGTGGCATGCTTCACCCCATTACACACCCCTCTTTTATACTGAGTATTCCTTGCTTTAATTGGTCCCATTTTGGTCGTAACTTCCTGTTTGTCAATCAGCTCAGGTGTTCACCCTTGCAGCTCTGACATGAGCATAATGTCTTTTAAAGGAGATTTGTCAAAAGTAGCAAGGCACCAAAAAAAGTCTTTTTTAACGTCTTTAGCAATTGACTGTAGTTCTGCAATTTCATCCAATTATATATCTCTGACTGCCGCATGTTATGGTACAAAAAACGCATCTACACCTTGTGCGTTTTTGATGCGTTTTTGATGCGTTTTTTGTTTTTGCAGTTTTTTTTTTTTTTTTTTTTTTTTTTTGGGTGAATAAGAGCAGAACTAGTTCTACCAAAGACGTATTACTCGTATACAACTTCAAAATTAGAATTAAATTCCACTTTCAGGGGATACTTTGTAACCCAGTAGCTGTTTGCAATTTCATCCAATTGTATTACTCTGACTGCCGCATGTTATGGTCCAAAAAAGCGCATCTACACCTCATGCGTTTTTGATGCGGTTTTGATGCGTTTTTTGTTTTTACAGTTTTTTTGGGTGAATAAGAGCAGAACTAGTTCTGCCAAACACATCTTACTCATATACAACTTCAAATTTAGTGAAAAATTGAGAAAAATTCCACTTCCAGAGGATACTTTGTAGCCCAGTGGCTGTTTGCACCATACCACATACATATAACAAATGACATCACTTGTACAACCTATAAAAAATCAGATTTTCGATTCAGACATATTATGAGCACAAATACAACATTTTAAAATGAAATAAAAAGACTCCAAATATGAGATAAAAAGACTCCAAATACTATATAAAAAGTTAAGATGAGGGATGTGCTGTGGTGGGCACCCATGTCTAGAGGAAAAACCGACCGTATTGAAAACGGTCGGTTAATCGTCGAAACACCGGTGACCACCACCTTCTCATAGAAATCCAAAGAGCTCGAATTCTGCATTGAGCCCCCTGGGCATCAGGGTATCAAGTTCAAAAATTCTTTTAGTTTCCAATCTAGACATCTTTTCTATGTGGTTGCCTCCTCTCCATTCTTTCTCCACTTTGTCAATAGCGAAAAATTTTAGACCTGAAGGGTCCTGATTATGTGTAATTTTAAAGTGGTAAGATAGTGAATGGTTTTCCACTCCCTTCCGTATATTATTTATATGTTCCGAAATGCGTTTTTTTAAAACCCTTTTGGTTCTGCCTATGTATAATCGTTTACACGGACATTCTATGGCATAGATTACATTATCCGTATTGCAGGTTAAACAATCTTTTATTAAATGGCAATGTTTATTGTGGTTAGATACCAATTCGCTGGTTTTTTTCGGAAAAGATGTAACTTTACAATTTTTACAACTACCACACCTAAAGAACCCCTGTAGGCCTATCCAACTTGGAATAGTGGGTTCCCTATTTGGTTGTTTTTTCACAGTGGGTGCCACTTTTAGGCCTAAATTGGGTGCCTTCGTAAAAACAATTCGTGGGTTTACTGGTATTGCAGTGCCTATAGTTTTGTCCTTTTGTAACAGATGCCAGTGTTTGGTTATGATCTGGCGTATTTTTTTATGATCATCGCTAAAGGGCAAGATTACCTGTAACATTTCCTGAGGAGACTCTGAATTATGTATTTTATCCTCAAAAAAGGACTTTCGATCCATGATTTCTACTTGATGTAATGCTTTTTCCAGGACCTCTATGGGGTATTTTTTCTCCAAAAAACTTTCCCTCATTTTATTGGCCTCCAACTTATATTGTGTTTCCAATGTACAGTTTCTTTTTATTCTTCGGAATTGTCCTTGTGGGATATTTAATAGCCAGCTAGGGAGGTGGCAGCTATTAAACAGAATATAGCTATTCTTGGCGGTAGGCTTAATGAATGTACTGCAGATTACGTCTTGATTTACTATATTAATATTCAAATCCAGATATTCTACCTTCTCCTGACTTGTCACTCCTGTAAATCTGAGATTAATATCGTTAGAATTGATGTCCTTTATAAAAGTTTGTAGACTCTCTTCTCCACTTTGCCAGATAAATAAAATATCATCTATATAACGTTGCCAGAGCACCAGGTCCGTCCCCAGCCTTGGCCGTATGGTCTGTCTTTCCCATTCCAACATAAATAAATTAGCGTAGCTGGGGGCGAACCTGGTGCCCATGGCAGTACCCTGTGTTTGCAAATAAAAAACTCCCTCAAAATTAAAATAATTATGATTTAAAATGAAGTCTATTCCTTCTATAATAAAATCTATTTGTTCAGTTTCCAACCTACCCTCTAATATTAATTGAGATCTTACTGCCTGCTTACCCTTATCATGATCTATTACTGTGTATAGGGATTGTACATCTAAGGATCCCAAAATCCAGGTATCCTTAAATTTCAATTTCTCCACTATTTGAATAATTTGTGTAGTGTCCTTTGTATATGACTCTGTTTTTTGGACCCTAGGTTGCAACATTTGGTCTATATACTGTGACAAATTTGACGTAAGGGATCCAATGCCTGACACTATAGGTCTACCTGGGGGATTTTCTTGATCTTTGTGAACTTTTGGTACGCAGTAGAACATGGGTATTCGTGGAGTTTTATTCAATAAAAATTTGTGCTCCTCATCTGTTAAAATACCTTTCTTGTGGCCTCTATCACAGAAGGCCACAAGTTCTGCATAAAAATGGTTGGTGGGATCATTAGGTAATTTGCGGTAGGTATTGGTATCTTGCAATTGTCTTAGACATTCCATATTATATTTTGAAATGTCCTGGATCACAATGGATCCTCCCTTATCTGCTGGTCGTATCACTATACTATTATCTTTCTGCAAGGTCTTGAGAGCTTTTATTTCATCATTGGACAAATTTTTCCGTTTATATTTGGTGGTGTTTTTTATTTTTCGTATATCACATTCTACACATTTTTTGAAACTTGCCATTTCGTGGCTAATTTCATTTTTGGGATATTTTTTAGATCTATTTTTGCATGTTGTATGGATGTATTGATCATTTCTATCAATTTCTCTAGTAGTTGGATTTTTAAGAAAGTACTTTTTGAGACACAGACGTCTTATAAATTTTTCCACCCCTATAAAGGTGTCAAATTTATTTAAGGCAACTGTGGGAGCAAATTTGAGGCCTTTATTTAATAGTTGTTTTTGGGGATCTGTAAGGGTTATAGAACTCAGATTAATAATAGAGTCATTTTCTATTGGATCTAAACTTATCTGCGTTGTCCCCTTTTTCTTCCTGCCTCCTCTACGTATTTGTGTCTGTCTCCCTCGTATGATTTTATCCTTTTTGGGTAATGATGTTCCTGATGGTGATTTGATTGTGCAGTGTAGTGCTCTTGGTAAGGGACATAATGTCTTTGTGATTTGCCTCCTTGTTGGTGATATGGAGTGTACATTACTTGGGGCCTGTTCCTCAAATTGTATTGGTGATCCCCCTGGTGAGTGGTATTGTGTATTTGTGGTTCCTCCTGAGATGGTATGTGTCTTAACCGTGTCCTGTGATGTGGTGGGGTCCTGTCTAAAAAAACCTGCCTATCTTCAAGTGCCTCAAAACGGTTTTGTGTTGGTATTGTGTATTTAATTGTGTTGTGGGGCCTTTCTCTGTCCGTCACATTTTGTCTTTCTTCTGTTAAAATTTCTATAGTTTCAGTGTCTATGGTGGTATTACCTATGTTGGTGATTTGATTATGCCCAATTTTAGGTATAAAATGTAATTTCTTAATTTTCTTTTCCATTATATCTTGCTCTACTTTATCAAGATTATTACACAATTTAGATTGCCAATAGTTAAATTCATCATTTTTTGGCAATTTTCCCATATTGATTTTCATCTCATTAATCCTATCTGTCACTTCATTCAATATTTCTTTCCTCCTTTTCAGGATTAATTCCACCAGGGAAAGGGAATGCTGATGGAGCAGCTTGTCCCATTCAGGCTTGATATAAGACATACACCTGTGCCCGAAAAAAAAAAACTTTTCGGCCTTCAGGCCAGCCTCACTGTGTGTGCACGCATCCTCCACCAATTGTGGGGATTCTCTCTGGTAGGCAGGGTAAGCGGACGGAGGCAAAAAAAAACTGTTTGTAAAACAAAACTTCAGTGTTTATTCACACACAAGGCAAAAACAAAGCGACATGTTTCAGTCTTAGTGTTAGTTCGCACAAAGGAAAGTCCAAATGACAGAACAATCACCTTGTTAGCAGGTTTTTTTTAGCGGTCCACAACAGGCTTTAGGGGGCCTGTTTCCCCGCATGCAGCTCTCAGCCCTCTAGCACAGCACCATGCCCCAGATCCCCAAACAGAGACACTTTGTTGCTGAGCCCAGCTGTCTTTTAAGGACAGCTAGGTGTTGTCAAAACCCGGACCAGCACTTAAAATCCAGTCCGGTGTTTGACCCCACCTGGCTGCAAATCAGCCAGGAGCACACACTGGGAGGAAAATTCCTGTCCTCCCAGACCATACCCTTCACTGTGTCACAACATTTATATTTCTCTTGATGCATTCCATTATTCTATTTGCATTGGCAGCAGCTGCCTGGCATTGGTCACTAAAGTTAGAGTTTTACTAAGTGTACAGTACTTTCGGGTTCTCCTAGGCCAAAGTGTATGACCTATCATTTATCCACATTAAATTTCATTTGTCATTTTTCGGCCCAAGCCTCCAGCTTCCCCAAATCTCTCTTTGCAACGTTATATTATTCACATCTGTGTTGATTACTTTGCAGAACTTGCAAAGTCCAAAGTTTAGGAAAACATTGATTTGAATGAATCTGAATTTCCTTGCGCCTTGTGATAACTACCGTATTTATCGGCGTATAACACGCACTTTTTCCCCCTGAAAATAGGGGGAAAATGATGTATGCGTGTTATACGCCGATATAATGTTAAGAAGCCATGTTTTTACATACCGGAGGTATAACATTAAGACGGCGCAGCGCCTGCCGCAGCTCCCTCCTCATGCGCCGCCTGTCCCAGCTCCCTCTGTCATGCGGCGCCTGCCCCAGCTCACTCTGTCATGCGCCGCCTGCCTGTTCATTCATAAAGTGAGATAAGCAGGCAGGCGGCGCATGAGGAGGGAGCTGGGGCAGGCGGCGCATGAGGAGGGAGCTGGGGCAGGCAGCGCATCAGGAGGGAGCTGAGACAGGCGGCGCATGACCGAGGGAGATGCCGGTCTGCGCCGTCTTAATGTTATACCTCCGGTACTACAGTAAGTACCGTACAGCGCGTCTTCAAGAGATCAGATTGAATGTTTAACAGTTGCGGGGCCCGGTGTATTAGAGTAGAGTCACTGCACCGGGCCCCGCCATGAGTGTCCCCGCCTCCTCTCTCCACACTGATCCATCTGATGGGGGATCTGTAGATGACACTTATGGGGATCTGTGGATGACATAAGTGTCATCCACAGAGCCCCATAAGTGTCATCCTTTTACATTATTTACCTTATAAGTGGTAATAATATTAATAAAAAAAAAGTTCTGAGCTACCCTTTTTTTCCTGAAATTTCCCTCTTAAAATGAAGGTGCGTGTTATACGCCTGTGCGTGTTATACGCCGATAAATACGGTAATCAGTGTTTCCTAAAATGGAGGCTGTACATGTTGCAAAGTGAAAGTTAGAAGCCCGGGAACGTGAGATCACCCATAATGCTGTGCAGCCAGCCAATCCGCAGATAGCCATCCTCTGTGATGTCACAGCCCTATAAAACCCTCATCCTGCACTGTCTCCGGCATTGTCCTGTGAGCTGAGCATAGGGAGGGATGTGGCAAGCGCTAGGGACAGCATTGAGGAAAACTATTAATAAAGAATATTGGTGAGGGAAAGTGCAGGGAGATTGTAGGGAGAGTGCAGGGAGACTGCTGGGAGACTTATTCTGCATCAGTTTTATTAATCTATTCCTACATTTACTTATTCCTACATCAGCAATAAACTAAGATATGTAATTAAATATCAATAAGATGGAAGCCTATACTGCAGGAGATTACAGACAAGAACAGCAATAATGTGCATATTGTGCCCCACCTAACCAGCCAAACCACATACCAGTAGAAGTCCCTGTTTAAAGGTGCATTAAAGGTGTCACGCGGCCATTAACAATGAAGAAGGACAAAACAGAGTGGTCTTCATTATTAAATGAAAGGCAACTGCAGGCTAATTGGTAACACACTCGCCCACAGCAGCCCGTACCCTAAGGCAGAATGAGCTGGGTATACCTGATTTATAGCAATTCGTGATGAATTAATTCGTAATAAATCGACTTTCTTGGCTAACTTCTGTGAAGTTGTAGGGTGGTCCTACTCAGTGATTGACGGGTATCTCCCTATGTAAAGTCAGAGAAGTGAGGATGTCAGTCACTGTGTAGAATCACCCATTAGACTCCTAGGGGATTTAAATGAATAAAATACCAGTTATACAAAATATTTTTACACAAATCGATATACAATAACGGTATAGTGAGTTTAAATTATACCACTATAAAACGGCCAAATGATGTGGCCGTGCAGTACCACAAACAACATGGTAATCAACACCCAAATAGTGCCAATATTTACTATCTATATGACAGTGTTGTATATAACTCAAATCAATCTACCATAGAGTATCTAAATAATACCCCTCTGAAGTCCACAAAGATACCATCAAAGACAACCACTTAGATTCTCTTTAAAAAGTGGCTCCAATAATATAGAGAATCTTCATATACTGCATATTTTACAGTTGAGCAATACTTTTAGATGTTGATTCATTGCCAGAGTTTTGTTTGCTGTCACAATATTAATAGATGACCTGGCTGATGAATTAGCCAAACAGAAGGAGAAGTTCTTGTCTGTCTGGATGCCAGAGCTATCTTCCTTTTTTCTGAGCTATTCAGTACTTTTGTCAACTTAGTTTTTACAGTAGTTTCAACTTTCATCTCCTTTATGGTATATGAAAGGTGTGGTAATAAGACAAGGAAGACTTACTGTTATAATCACAGAATGGTGAAATGTAAGATTAAAGGGATATTCCCCGCAGTCTGGTTCGTAAGAACATGTCAGATCCATTTTGAAACATTGACTTGTTTTTGCTGCATTCATCTCATTGTCTTGGGTTGATGCTTTGTATTTTGATGCAGTTTTAGTAGCAATCAGTGGAAATGGTTTCAGTGAATGGTTCTAGACACAGGAGCCCGTAGTCACATTTAAAGAGGAGCCTGTGTGGTCTCTGTATTTGGCATGTGGCTGGTAACTAAAAGGGAAGAGTTACCACCTTTCTGTAGCCTCTCATGCCATACCATAAATTTAATGGGTCCATTGGTAGGAGGGAACAGAGTATTAAATGGTGACTAAATACAGGGTGAGGCAAACGTCTGAACACTACCTTTTAACTAGTCTAATTTGTAAAAAACTGACTTCCAATGTGTCAAAGTATTAAGTGGGATGGAGGCTGCATTATTTAGTGGTGGAAACATTTTCAGCCGCCATATTGAATTCAACTCAAGTTTTTCTAATTGGGTCATGTGATATATCAGTCTTGGCTAGAACTTACTCAGAAACACACTGAAAGTGTCAGTTTTGAGTTATCTTTATCTGTTTATGAGTTAAGTGAGGTCAATCTTTCTGAACATGCTTTCTATAATGTGTTCTAGGTGGCCACCATTCTGTTGGACGCACATGGTTCAGTCTTAGGTAACATGCTGAAGAACTGCAGGTGATAATTCTGTAGAATTCACCGTTCCAGGTAAGTCATATTGAGCCATATATCTAAAATGCCGAATCCTGTAGTGGTGTGACGAAATATCACCTGTGGTTCTTCAGTGCATTCACAAAGACTGGATTAAAAGTTTTATCCATGTGCATCCTGCAGAATGGCAGCCACATAGAACACATCATGTGAAGCAGATCCAGAAACTTTGACCTCACTTGATTCAATAAAAGATATACAGTACTGTAGGTCAAAACTGACACTCTCAGTGTTTTTCGGAGTAAATTCTACATGAGACAGATATATCACTTGACCCTCTTCCTACTGGAAAAAAACTGAACAGAATATGGCAGACTTCAGAATGGCAGCCGAAAACGTTTCCACCACAAAATACAGCCTCCTTACCAATTAATACTTTCACACATCGGAAGTCAATTTTTCTAGAAATTACAACCAATTAGAGTGTGTTAAGACTTTTGCCTGACCCTGTATTTATACTTACTGTATTTGAAATTAAGGGCAGCACAGTGGGAACCAGGTATGCCCCTTTGATTCTATGAGGAACTTCACAGATCCTGCAGACTCTACTGGTTAATGGGTTGGTGGCAGTGGACAAGTGAGTTTGGGCCCCCTACCTTGCCTCTAAGCCATACAAAATCACCATCATTGCCATGTGTATAATATACATACTAAATGTTATGCTATTTTGGTGTGCCCCTATTAAGTGATTTAAAAAAAAAACCTGTAAATAGTAGTGGCTTTCCTTTCTGATAGCATGTGCATTATATGTCCCTTCATTTAGGTCTGGCACAGGGGAAAACATTAGCCCCATTTGATATGATTATCACTTGTGGCACAGTTGCCAGGGGCACGAAACTGGGCGGTTCATATACATAAAATGAGCAGTTCATGCCATCAAAATCTAATTGCATGGTTATAGTCCTGGAGAAGTCCATACAGTAGGCCTGAAGACTGGGTAGGCTCAAGTTGCCATTAGTGTGCTGCATAGCTACATAGCTGGTAAGGTTGGAAATCAGTATAGCAATAGGACAATCAGAATAAATCCCATCTCCAGGAGTCTAGTACCCATTGTGTACAATCTTATTACTTTCAGGAAAGGCATCCAGGTTCTTTATGAATGTGGTCAATGAATCATTCATCACTATAACCTGAGGCAAAGAGTCTAGTCTTGCTGCTCTTGCGGTATATTGATGGTAAACCCTTCTTTCCTCTAGACATAGAGGATGCCCCCTTGGTTTTGGATCTAGATAGAAAAAGATCAAAGGAATTTCTCTGTACTGTCCAATCATTTCGTACATGTTCCCTAAGCTGTCTTTTTTGACACGTTGAACAAACTCAAGTATGATAACCTGTCTTGGACTGCAATCCACCTGTCATGCCTTCGGCAAGTTTATTGTTAATATAGGTTTAGCTGTCTGTCAAGCTATGTACCTTCACATATAAGGAGGACAGAACACCACCCTTTCCCTAAATTCCCTCCTCTGCACCCGCTCTAGTTCAGTTATGTCCTTCAAAACTGTACCCAATATTCCATATGTGGCCTGATTTGTATAGAGGCACAACTATGACTAGTCATAAGCATTTATGTTTCTCTTGATGCATCCCATTATTCTATTTGCATTGGCAGCAGCTGCCTGGCATTGGTCACTAAAGTGAGATTTACAATCCACTAATATGCATACATCTTTTTCAATTGCAGTTTTACTAAGTGTACATTCGGGTTTCTAGGCCAAAGTGTATGACCTATCATTTAGCCACATTCAATTTAATTTGTCATTTTTCGGCCCAAACCTACAGCTTCCCCAAATCTCTCTTTGCAACGTTATATAGAATTTGAAATAGAACTTGTTTCATCTGCAAATATTGTGCCAGGCAGAATCAAGCCAGGAAACCACAGGAGGATGTGGCAAGCTCCTAGAGGTCTGACTCTACATACAGATGTTTGCTCCTGCAGAAAGCGTTCTTTATACCCTTGCCAACTTAATATAGGAGTCATGGACAGTATTGTTATGATACATGACCCTATAGCTAAAGATTAGTGAAGCGCTTCACTGAAAACACGGATGATACAAGGCATGCATCCTTGGGCCATATCCACGGGATCCAGAAAGAGGCGACAACCATCTGATCCACACCATTAGGGTCCATTCACACTTCCTCAAAATGGGTCTGGATCCGTCCCGCAATTTTGCGGAACAGACCCATTCATTTTCAATGGGGCCTGAATGTGCTGTCCGCATTTGCGGATCCGCACTTCCGTTACGCAAAAAAATAGAATATGTCCTAATGTCTTATTCTTGTCGCCAATTGCGGACAAGAAAAGGCGTTTTCTATGAGAGTGCCGGTGATGTTCGGATCGTAAAACACATACGGACGTGTGAATGGACCCTTACCATGCCAGAAAGTTCTAGGACACGTGGGACGCCGAGAGCACGTTGCCCATACTCTGCAATCTACAGCTCTTCAGTTATGTGGCGAGACAGAGAAGACGCGGATCATAAACTGCTCAGACACCGTGCATGGTATCATTTTACAGCTGACCGGGATACGGGAGACGCTGAATATACATTGTACATACTTCGCTATAAAGTGATAAGTATTCGTCTCCATCATCCGTATTATACCAATAGAGGTAAGCTTACCACCCTAACCAACACATGGGATGCCACAAATGGATGCGCACCTCACATAATAGTGAGTATAACATTTGAAAATATACGGCACTATGAATTGTAGATGAATTTTTGACTAATTAAACTAATTTAACTTGAGGATAGTAGACAAATGGTAATTCATCCAACGATAGACTTCAAAGGCGATCAGGTAGAACTGTATAACAGTATATAACAGAGACTTTTGGAATACTAAAAGCTATCAACTTTATTGGAGTAGCGGCATCAATAACTGCCATATCACCAACAGTACGGGCAAAAATTAGCCACTACATTGGATATCACAAAAGCTGTGCCTTATAGTTGTCTCTTATAGGCTCTTAATTGATACCACTATTTTTTTATCTATTTTTAACTGTTCTCATCTTATGGTTTGAGTGATATTATTAAAGGGGTTGGCCACCATACGCATAAAAAAAAAAGAAAAATGGCCCCAGATAATAACTAAAGCCAACAGGTATTAGTATAATGAGAGCTATACTGTGTACAGTATATATAATGTTTCTAATGTGTTCAGCATAGCATGCTGGAGCAGCTGCAAAGTGAAAGAAAAAATCCCAGCATGCATCACAGCAAGCATCTTCAGAGGAGTGGTCACATGACATCCCTGATCAACTGTGATACCATAGTAACAACGGGACCTCAAGTGTCATTTCATCGCAGATAGAGACGTGATTTTGACGTCCAGGATATGATCAAAAGGACATTAGTCTGGTTTATACATTACCAATATATATCGGCACAAAACTAGTAATACCAGAAGCAATATCATCTGAACTATTATCCTTATATATTCCTCTTATATACTGGTCTACCAAACTGGCAACCACATAAGTGACTTTCACTTAAAAAAAAAAAAAAAAAAATTACCGTTTCTATATTTATAACCTTATTTTTAGTTTTTACCCTTGATCAACTACAGCAAACAATGCTTATGTGATATATTGTCTCTATATATGGTGGATGTCTGATAGGATTAACCCTAATGTTTCAGGGAGATTAGTCACACATCCACATATTTGCATGTGCACTTTATGTTTATAATAAATCTGTATATATTTCTTGTATATATTTCTTGTCACCAAGGTTCCTGGCCTCGGTGAGATAACAACCGGTAATTTTGTGTGTCAGAGGCAGCTGGTGCTCGCTGACACTGTTTTACTTAGTGTGGCTGTAAAGCCAATCCGGGCCGGTTATTATTGGGAGCAGCCAAAGAGCAGGGTGGGCGGCTGTTCCCCACGTCCAGGCCAGGTTTTGGGCTGGGGTTTAAAAACCCAGCCAGCAGCTCAGCTGGGTGTGGTATGGTCCTCCAAGTGATAGTGGAGCTGTGGAAGCTCTGTATTTTTGGGAGCTGAGGAGATCCGCCATACTGCAAGGCTGAGAGCTGCATGAGAGCCGCCTGCTGGGAGCCAGGCGCCCTAAAGCCTGGCTGTGGTCTGCCAGGTGATTTATGTTATTTTAGGAACTTTTGCTGTGTGACCCTGTAAAGCATTGTTTTACTTTTCTGCCTTTTCTGTGTGAATAAACACTGGACTTTTGTTTTTTCAACCGTGGTCTTGCCTCTGTATTGCGTCCACTTACCCTGCCTACCAGAGCAAATCCCTACAATTGGTGGCTTGGAGCGGGCAAGCGCAGTGAGGCTGGTGTGATCGCCGAAATATTTTTGGTTTTTCAATGTCGTTTATCAAACCTTTTAGATTTAAACCTGTGTCACATGACAAAATGGAGGCTGTTTTGAAGGCCCTCATGGAGGCTAATCTGCAGCAGCGAGAGACCAACCTGCAGCAACGCGAGGCTAATAAGCAGCAACAAGAGACCACCCAGTTGCTGCTACAACACGTGATGGCTTTGCAAACAGCAGGAGCAAGCCCAAGCGTCCACGATGCCTGGAAAGAAATCCGTGCAGCGATCTCTAAAATAACACCCACAGATGACATTGAAACATACCTGGCGATGTATGAGAAAGTGGTCACCAGGGAAAGGCTGCCCCCAGACCAGCGGGTTGAGGTCGTTGCTCCTTTCCTGGCATCAGAGTCTCAGTGCGTGTATTTCAATTTGCCGGACAATCAAGCGGTTGACTACCCAAAGGTAAAGGGGGAGATTTTGGCAAGACTAGGGGTGAATGTGCTAGTCTGGGCCCAACGGATGCATCAGTGGGAGTTCAACCCGGCTGAGCCCGTGAGACCCCAGTATTATAACCTGCTCAACCTGTTGCAAAAGTGGCTACAAACTAACGTGCTGAGCCCCACTGCTATACTGGACCGGTTGCTAGCAGACAGGTTCTGGAGGGCTCTGCCACCCCCTCTTCAGCAATGGATTGGCCAGGTGTCTCCAGGTAATGCGCTGGAGATGGTCGACCTGGTGGAGCACTATGAGGCTACGCAGAACTTACAGGGGGCTTCTTTTGGGAAGGGGGCACTCAAATCCCATGTCCCTCCGCCCCGGACCCAGCGACTGGTGCCCCACCAAACCTGCCCAGGATGTGGCCCCTGTGGATCCCGTGCCATGTTCGAGCGGACTGCCCACAGCAGGGGGAACCCATGGACACGAACTATGGCTTCCGTCAATCATTATATGCCAAGAAACTGTGTGCCGTGGGTGATCCAGAGTCTCTGTATGATAGTAGATGGTGAACCACAACAACCAGGGGCAGAGTCGTGTTCACCTATTTTGTGGTTCATCAGGATATGTTGTATTGGGTAAATCAGCTGCGAGGTGAATCCATTGAACAGTTGGTGGTGCTCCAGGCTTATCGCAAACTCGTGTTAGAGTTAGCCCACCAGCATGTTCTCGGCGGTCATCTGGGAATGCAGAAAACACAGGACCGGATACTACAACGGTTTTACTGGCCCAGTGTGTTTAACCACTTAAGGACCACAGGTTTATACCCCCCTAGTGACCAGGCCCTTTTTTACAAATCGGCACTCCACAACTTTAGCAGTTTATTGCTCAGTCATGCAACTTACCACCCAAATGAATTTTACCTCCTTTTCTTCTCACTAATAGAGCTTTCATTTGGTGGTATTTCATTGCTGCTGACATTTTTACTTTTTTTGTTATTAATCGAAATTTAACGATTTTTTTGCCAAAAAATTTCATTTTTCACTTTCAGTTGTAAAATTTTGCAAAAAAAACGACATCCATATATACATTTTTCACTAAATTTATTGTTCTACATGTCTTTGATAAAAAAAATGTTTGGGTAAAAAAAAAAATGGTTTGGGTAAAAGTTATAGCGTTTACAAACTATGGTACAAAAATGTGAATTTCCGCTTTTTGAAACAGCTCTGACTTTCTGAGCACCTGTCATGTTTCCTGAGGTTCTACAATGCCCAGACAATAAAAAAAAAACCACAAATGACCCCATTTCGGAAAGTAGACACCCTAAGGTATTCGCTGATGGGCATAGTGAGCTCATAGAAGTTTTTATTTTTTGTCACAAGTTAGCGGAAAATGATGATTTATTTTTTATTTTATTTTTTTCTTACAAAGTCTCATATTCCACTAACTTGTGACAAAAAATAAAAAATTCTAGGAACTCGCCATGCCCCTCCCGAAATACCTTGGGGTGTCTTCTTTCCAAAATGGGGTCACTTGTGAGGTAGTTATCCTGCCCTGGCAATTTAGGGGCCCAAATGTGTGAGAAGAACTTTGCAATCAAAATCTGTAAAAAATGACCGGTGAAATCCGAAAGGTGCTCTTTGGAATGTGTGCCCCTTTGCCCACCTAGGCTGCAAAAAAGTGTCACACATCTGGTATCGCCGTACTCAGGAGAAGTTGGGCAATGTGTTTTGGGGTGTCATTTTACATATACCCATGCTGGGTGAGATAAATATCTTGGTCAAATGCCAACTTTGTATAAAAAAATGGGAAATGTTGTCTTTTGCCAAGATATTTCTCAATATGCCCCTCAGCGAATACCTTGGGGTGTCTTCTTTCCAAAATGGGGTCAGTTGTGGGGTGTTTGTACTGCCCTGGCATTTGAGGGTCTCCGCAATCATTACATGTATGGCCAGCATTAGGAGTTTCTGCTATTCTCCTTATTTGAGCATACAGGTAATGAGATTTTTTTTTTTCCGTTCAGCCTCTGGGCTGAAAGAAAAAAATGAACGGCACAGATTTCTTCATTCGCATCGATCAATGTGGATGAAAAAATCTCTGCCCAAAAAAAAAAAAGGAGGGGAAAGGCGTCTGCCAGGACATAGGAGCTCCGCCCAACATCCATACCCACTTAGCTCGTATGCCCTGGCAAACCCGATTTCTCCATTCACATCAATCGATGTGGATGAATAAGTCATTGCCGGGATTTTTTATATATACAAAGTGTTTGCCAAAGCATAGGAACGCCGCCTCCTCCTCAGCTCGTATGCCTTGGCAAACGTATCTGTTACTGCAGAGGAGAAATCTCGTCTTGCAGCGCCGCATACACTGACTTTTGTGTAATCTGACAGCAGCGCAATGCTTCTGTCAGAATGCACATCAGTGCTGCAGCTGCTTGATCGCTTGGTCCACCTAGAAGGTAAAAAAAAAAAAAAAAAAAACAGGCCGCAACGCAATAAATTTATTAACATTAACTTTTATAAACTTTTTAAACAGAACAATAACTTTTTTGCTTACCGGTGATTTTTTTTTTGTTTTCTTTTTTTTACCTTTATTGAACAAACCTCTCCTTCCCCATGGGACAATGTGCAAAGCGCAAATCGCCCAGAGATGCGGCGAAGTACATTATGCACTTTGTCCCAGGTGAAAGGAGAGGTTTGTGGCAGCTCTGTGTGAAAGGGCCCTAAGACCCCTGTGTGCCTGTCCTGTGTACGCAATCCCTATGCTAATAGTGTACCTGAGTGTGGAACTTGCGGAAACACTCCCCTATGTATAGGGCAGGCTGGTCAGGACAGTCAGGACAAAAGAAGGTGGTGTCACGCCTTATTCCACCCCTGCTACAGACACGACATCTTTTTCTTGTGGAACATTGAGTTGGGGTACCAGGATAGACAGACGGGAAGTATCTGCCATGTAGCCGGCTCACTACATCAGGGCCTTGGGGCACGGACCCTCCTGGATACAGGATTTCCGAAATGATCTCTTCCTGGAATTTTAGGAAGGATCCTGTTCTCCCAGCCTTACTGTAGAGAACAAAACTATTGTACATCGCCAATTGGATCAAATAAACAGACACCTTCTTATACCAGCGTCTGGTTCTGCGGGAAACTAAATAGGGAGCCAACATCTGGTCATTGAAGTCCACCCCTCCCATGTGAAGGTTATAGTCGTGGACAGAGAGGGGTTTCACAATGACTCCAGTTGCCCGTTCAATTTGGACAGTCGTGTCTGTGTGAATGGTGGACAGAAGGTAAACGTCCCTCTTGTCCCTCCACTTCACCGCGAGCAGTTCTTGGTCACACAAAGCAGCCCTCTCCCCCCGTGCAAGTCGGGTACTAACGAGCCGTTGGGGGAAGCCCCGGCGACTAGGTCGCGTGGTGCCACAGCATTGAATTCCGACTAGATGTAAGTGCCGAAAGAGGGCCACGCTTGAGTAAAAATTGTCCACGTATAAGTGGTACCCCTTGTGGAGTAAGGGTGACACCAAGTCCCAGACAATCTTGCCACTGCTCCCCAGGTAGTCAGGACATCCGACCGGCTCCAGTTTTGAGTCTTTTCCCTCATAGACCCTAAAACGATATGTATAGCCTGTGGCCCTTTCACAGAGCTTATACAGTTTGACCCCATACCGGGCGCGCTTGCTGTGGATGTACTGTTTTATGCCAAGGCGCCCGGTAAAATGTACTAGGGACTCGTCTATGCAGATGTTTTGATTAGGGGTATACGCATCTGCAAATCTGATTGACAAATGGTCTATGAGGGGCCGAATTTTATGGAGCCGGTCATAAGCAGGGTGGCCTCTTGGATGACAGGTGCTATTGTCCGTAAAATGCATAAAGCACATGATGGCCTCAAAACGTGCCCTAGACATTGCAGCAGAGAACATGGGCATGAAATGTATTGGGTCTTTAGACCAATATGACCGCAATACATTTTTTTTAGTTAGACCCATGCTGAGGAGAAGGCCCAAAAAAAATTTAAACTCGGAAACGGTGACTGGTTTCCACCGGAAAGGCTGGGCATAGAAGCTTTCCGGATTGGCGGTAATAAACTGTGTGGCGTAGCGGTTGGTTTCTGCCACAACTAGGTCATAGAGATCCACGGTGAAGAACAGCTAAAAAAACTGAAGGGCCGATCCTAAATGAGCCGTCTCCACGCGAACTCCAGACTGGGCGGTGAAAGGGGGCAATACGGGTGCGGCGGAATCAGGGGATTGCCAATTAGGATTTGCCAGCACCTCTGGAAGACTAAGGGTTCTACGGGCCTGTGAACGCGGTGGCTGCGACAGGGGAGTTATTGCACGTGCCACCGTACCAGCTGGAACTGCCCTTCTGGTGCTCGCCACTTCACCAGGGAATACGGCAGTGCTGGTAGAAGGTCCAGGCTGTGCTGCGCTGCTGGTGTATGCCGCACCATAAACAAGATCAGCGCTAGCACCACTCTGCTGCAAATGAGGATCATCATGCAGGGTAGGCAGAACTCTTACATGGGATCGGGTACGTCTGGCCGTAGCAGGGACCTCTACCTCGTCATCCTCACTAGCGGTTAGAGTGCCACTGCTGTCTACAGGTTCATATTCTGAACCACTGGATTCAGCGGATGAGGCGTCCCCATCGCTTTCATCCATCACGGCCAGAATCCTGTAGGCCTCTTCAGCGGAATACCCCTTGTTTGACATTTTGGGTTCACTAAATTTAGGGGGTATTCCTCTGAGACTACCCGGGAAAAAGAGCAAACCTGCTTAGTAAAAGGGAGAGCTTGCGAAGTAAAGCTGCGATCGCTAATAAAGATCCAAAAAGCTCAAAAGTGATCTTTATAGCGCCGCAGCGATTTTACGGTGTTTTTGCAGTGATCAGAAAAAAATAATTTGGTACCTGCGGCGGGGCGGACTGAACGCAAGTGTGTGCACAAGATCAGGCCTGATTGGGCGAACACTGCGTTTTTTGTAGAACCTAAGGTGACCCTAATGTACTTATATAGATCTGATTGCGATCAGTATTGATCACTTACAGATACTATATAGTACTAGTGCTGATTAGCGACAGCGATGACACTAATCAGCGACTAATCGGTGACTGCGGTGCGGTGGGCGCTAAACTACCTAGCAAGTAGCTAACTACCTGGCAGGGATGAGGGACCCTTACAGGGGGGGTGATCAATGACAGGGGGGTGGACAAGGGGGTGATCAGGGAGTCTAACATGGGTGATCAGGTGCTAAATAAGGGGTTAATAAATGACAGGGTAATATCTAATGTGTAGTGTGGTGTTTGGTGCTACTTACTGAGCTGCCTGTGTCCTCTGGTGGTCGATCCAAGCGAAAGGGACCACCAGAGGACCAGGCAGCAGTTATATCAGACGCTATTTTCAAAATAGCGTCTGACATAACCATTTCATTGGACGATTCAAAAATCTACAGCCTGCCAGCCAATGATCGCGGCCGGCAGGCTGCAGATGAACTTGTGCACTATGCGTTCCTGTGAACGCGCGCTCCTGTGTGCGCGCGTTCACAGGAAATCTCGGCTCACGCGAGATGACGCCAATCGGCGTTAGCGTAGCCTGGGAGCGCCGCAGAGATGACGCCTTTCGGCGTTAGCGTAGCGGTAAGTGGTTAAGGAGGTGGACGAGTTCTGTAAGTCTTGCCCGACCTGCCAGGCAACTAGCCCCCAGCACCTTTTTCGCAGTCCCTTGGTGCCTCTCCCGATCATCGAGGTACCGTTTGAGCGAATCGCTATGGACCTAGTAATCCCAGTACTGAAGTCCTCTAGGGGACATCAACACATCTTGGTTGTCCTTGATTACTCCACTCGGTACCCGGAGGCAGTGCCACTGCAAGATACATCAGCGAGACATAGCTAAAGAGCTAATGGAAATGTTCTCCCGAGTGCGGTTACCTAAAGAGGTGCTGACTGACCTGGGGACCCCTTTTATGTCCAAGGTCATGAGGGAACTCTGTAAGATACTGCATATTAAACAGTTACGATGTCAGTGTACCATCCACAAACGGACGGACTGGTTGAAAGGTTTAACAAAACTCTAAAAACCATGTTAGAAAGGGTGGTGTCCAAACATGGAAAGGATTGGGACCTTCTTCTGCCCCTATCTCATGTTCGCAGTGCGAGAGGTGCCCCAGGCCTCTACTGAATTCTCGCCCTTCAAATTGCTATATGGCAGACATCCTCGTGGTTTGTTGGACGTAGCGAAAGAGGCATGGGAGCAACAACCCACTCCGCATAAAAGCGACCTTGAATATGTTACCAAGATGCAACAGCGGATAGAGACCGTTTTGCCTCTTGTCAGAGAGCATATAAAGGTCGCTCAGCGAGCCCAGAGTCGGATCTATAGTCGGCAGGCCCGGATCCAGATCTTTAACCCGGGTGATTGGGTTTTGGTTCTGGTGCCGACTGTGGACAATAAGTTCGTAGCCGGGTGGCAGGGGCCCTACGAGGTATGTGAAAAAAATTAAAGAGGTAAATTACAAAGTACACCAGCTGGGGAGGCGAAAACCGTAGCAGGTTTACCATGTTAATTTACTAAAACCTTGGAAGGATAGGGAAACCTGTACGGAAGACAGCCCGCGGCCGGGCTTTCTAGGGCAAGAGGTTCCGGCTCCTCTGTCTGATGCAAAGGAAGCGGTTGCCACAATAAAAATTGCTGACAGTCTCTCCTCTAAACAGGCTCAAGAAACCAGGGAGTTCCTTAGTCGGAACACGGATGTGTTCTCAGACCTCCCTGGACGCACTTCCGTAATACAACATGACATTGTCACTGAGCCTCAGGCAAAAGTCCAGTTAAAGCCATACCGGGTACCCAAGGCTCGGCAAAAAGCCATTTCGGAGGAAGTGCAGCTCATGTTTCGGCTTCACGTCATAGTCTTAATTCCGACGATAGTCTTATTTCCCAAGCCAGACAGGACGTTACGATTTTGTAACGATTTTCGGAAACTAAACGAAATATCTAAGTTCGATGCTTATCCCATGCCTCGGGTAGATGAACTTATTGAGAGGTTAGGCCAAGCCAGGTATTTTTCTGTTTTGGACCTCCCCAAAGGGTATTGGCAGGTACCCTTGATGGAGGGTGCCAAAGAGAAAACTGCCTTCGTTACACCAGAGGGGCTGTACCAATATAAGGTGTCACCCTTTGGCCTGCATGGCGCCCCTGCCACTTTCCAATGTCTAATGGATATTGTACTTTGTCCACATCGGCGGTACGCCTCGGCTTACCTGGACGATATTATCATTCACAGTACCGACTGGGAAAGTCACCTGCACAAAGTACAGGCCGTAGTGGACTCGCTTCGAAAGGCGGGACTAACAGCTAACCCAAAGAAATGTGCGATAGGGTTAGAGGAGACTAAATACCTTGGGTATGTCATTGGGCTCAGAGTCATCAAACCCCAAGTAAGCAAAATAGAGGCAATACGGAATTGGCCCCGACCTGCCACCTCTAGACAAGTAAAGTCGTTCCTGGGAATGGTGGGCTATTACATGAGGTTTGTCCAAAATGTTGCCACTTTAACGGCTCCGTTGACAGGACTCTTAAAGTGACGGAAGTCCATGATAGTCCGCTGGAATGACCAGGCGGAAAAGGCTTTCTCCGCTTTGAAGTCGGCTCTGTGTGGGTCCTCGGTTTTGGTGATGCCCAACTTCAAGAGGGAATTTGTGGTACAGACTGATACCTCCAAAGTAGGCCTCTGTACTGTCTCAGGAAGTCAACAGGGAGGAGAATCCCGTTGTCTTCCTCAGCCGTAAGCTCACTCCAGCGGAGACCCGGTACAGTATAGTGGAGAGAGAGTGCCTGGCCATCAAGTGGGCACTCGAGTCTCTCCGCTATTATCTGTTGGGTAGGAAGTTCCGTCTTGTGAACGATCACTCCCCTCTCCAGTGGATGAGCCAGGCCAAAGAGAGGAATGCTCGGGTCACCAGGTGGTTCTTGTCTGCAAAACTTTAAGTCCACAGTAGAACACAGGGCAGGCCTGTTACAGGGAAACGCAGATGCCCTGTCCCGAATACACTGTCTGGCGTGTGTTCACCCACTCAGGATTGAACAAAGGGGGGAGGTATGTAGGAAGGCGCAAGGGTCTGTCATTGATGGAAGGTATGTGACACCAAGGTTCCGGGCCCGGTGAGATAAGAAAGGGTCATTTTGTGTGTCAGCGGCAGATAGTGCTCGCTGACACTGTTTTACTTAGTATGGCTGTAAAGCCAATCCAGGCTGGTTCTTATTGGGAGCAGCCAAAGAGAAGGGTGGGTGGCTGTTCCCCACGTCCAGGCCAGGTTTTGGGCTGGGTTTAAAACCCAGCCAGCAGCTCAGCTGGGTGTGGTATGATCCTCCAAGTGATAGTGGAGATGTGGGAGCTCTGTGTTTTTTGGGAGCTGAGGAGATCCGCCATACTGCACGGCTGAGAGCTGCATGAGAGCCGCCTGCTTGGAGTCAGGCGCCCTAAAGCCTGCTGTGGTCTGCCAGGTAATTTATGTTATTTTGGGAACGCTTGCTGCGTGAACTAACACCAGGACCCTGTAAAGCATTGTTTTTCTTTTCTGCCTTCTCTGTGTGAATAAACACTGGACTTTTGTTTTTTCAACCGTGGTCTTGCCTCTGTATTGCGTCCGCTTACCCTGCCTACCAGAGCAAATCCCTACATAATATACCAGCTGACTATTGATTATACATACAGTGCCCCCTACCAATCCTTTATCTTTACATATATAAATGTATATATATGCACACACATACACATATATATATATATATATATATATATATCCTCTATGATGGGTACATAGTTCTCTACGGCTTCCCTGGAGAAGGCTTGTACGATGACCTTCTTAATGTGCTTGTGCTGGCTGTCATGCAAGTTGGAGAGGCAGTCGGCCCCCAGGATGGTATGGACACCAGCTTGTGCTCCCCCAGGAGGATCTGCCGCATGTTTTCAGCGCCCATGATGCACATGGTCAAGGGTTCCAAACAGATGTGTCTTGTAGATGTGTCCGTACTTTCTGCACTTCACTTGCAGGATTTAACATCTCTGTAGCACCATGGTATGGAAGGGAGCCACTGTCACTTAGCCACTATCTTGGAGCTGTACAACCTGGTCACCAGTGCCCTATGCACCCAAGTACTGCCAGTCCTGATGCTGCTTACTGCAGTAAAGCTGTGGGAGATGTACTGTTACAGCTGCAGAGACCCCGGCTGCCAGTACCAGCTGCCCCCTGGCACTATGGGGCTGCCTTTCTTTGTAGAAACCTTGCAGATTGTGCTACAGATACATACATTCCTGCAACTGAAGCTCAAAGTACGGACACATCTACAAGACAGATCTGTTTGGAACCCCGACCATGCACATCATGGGAACTGAAAACGCGCGGCAGATCCTCCTGAGGCTAGCACAAGCTGGTGTCCATGCACTGACCAGAATCAGTCCATACCATCCTGGGGGCTCACTGCCTCTCCAATCTGCATGACAGCCAGCACAAGCACATGAAGAAACACATATACACATGCAGTGGCATAACTAGAGGTCTATGGGCCCCAGGACAAACTTTAAATTGAGCCCAAGCCCATATATTTTCCCACTTTTGACCTCTCTTTATATATCTTTCATTTCCCCCCTCTGTATATACATACATTTTGCCCCCTTTGTATATATTTCATTTGCCCCCCTGTGTATATGGACGGCTGCCCACTATAGGGTCCATGGACGCTATAGCGGGCAGCCAAATCCATGAACCCTATAGAGGGCAGCTGAATCCATGGACCCTATAAAGGGAAGCAGAATTCAAGGACCCTATATAGGGTAGCTATATCCATGGACCTTATGAATGACCGCTGATTCCATGGATCCTACAGAGGACAGCAAAATCCATGGATGTTTTATTTGGGGATGTTTTAATCCATGGACCAGTTCAAGCTATGGACCCTATATAGAGCAGCTGAATTCATTGACCCTGTGGATGACCACTTATTCCATGGACCCTACAAAGGGCAATTAATGATACCAACCCTACAGATGGCACCTGTGTAAATAGACTACTGTAAGAACTTTACTGAGGCCAGCTGAATCCAGGGAGCCTATGGAGGGCAATAAACGTACAGACATCCATGGAACCTACAGAGGGCATCTCACGGGTTGGCGGAGCAGTGCACTGTACTCACTCTGTTCCTTCCCTGAATGGCCATGGACAGGGTCGTGGGCTTGTGCTGGATCTGCGGGGAGCTCTGGGGAGCATCGCTCTGTGCGGGCTGCAGGGAGCTGTGCGGGGCAGGTGCTGATGCGCCGGGGTGAGCCGGGCTCTCGGTTGTTGCAGGGGAAGTTTTAGGGGTTTTCCAAAAGGTTTTTAACTCCTTCATGACACAGCCATTTTTATCATTTGCCACTTTATGTGGTAATAACTTTAAAACGCTTTTACTTATCCAAGCCATTCTGAGATTGTTTTCTCATCACATACTGTACTTCATGACAGTGGTAAATTTGAGTCAAAATACTTCATTTTTATTTATAAAAAGTACCAAATTGACAAAAAAAATTAAATGTTTAAAATTAAAATGTATCTGCTCTAAAATTAGATAGTGATACCTCATATAATAGTTATTACTTTACATTCCCCATATGTCTACTTTATGTTTTGATCATTTTGTAAATTACATTTTCTTTTTTTGGGACGTTAGAAGGCTTAGAAGTTTAGAAGCAAATCTTAAAATTTTTACGGAAATTTCCAAAACCCAATTTTTATGGACCAGTTCTGGTCTGAAGTCACTTTGGGAGGCTTACATAATAGAAACCGCCCATTAATGGACCCATTTTAGAAACCTCACCCCTCAAGTTATTCAAAACTGACTTTACATACTTTGTTAACCCTTTAGGTGTTCCACAAGAATTAATGAAAAAAGGATATAAAATGGCTTTTTTGCACAGTTTTTATTTTTTCATTTGTTTACAGTGTTCACCCGAGGGATTAGGTCATGAGATATTTTTATAAAGCTGGTTCTTACGGACGCGGCGATACCTAATAGGTATACTTTTTTTAAATTTATTTAACTTTAACACAATGATAGCATTTTATAAAAAAAAAAAAAAAAAAAAAACATTTTTTAGTGTCTCCATAGTCTGAGAGCCATAGCTTTTTTTAATTTTTTGGGGCGATTGTCTCATGTAGGGGCTCCTTTTTTACGGGATGAGGTGACGGTTTAATTTGTACCATTTTGGCGTACATATGACTTTTTTTAATCACATTTATTGCCTTTTTTGTGAAGTGAGGTGGGCAAAATCTTAATAAATTTTTTTTTTTTTTTTTTTTTTTTATGGCGCTCACCGTGCGGGGAAAGTAACATGACCCTTTCATAGATCAGGTCGTTATGGTGCGGTCAAACACGTGTAGTGTATTTTTTTTAATTTTTTTTTAATCAGTGATAAATGTGCGGCTTTTTTATTTTTACTTTTTAACAATTATTTTTTTATTTTTTTTACCCAGACCCACTTGGATCTGATTCCCATATAATACACTACAGTACACTATATAGTGTACTGTAGTGTATTTAGACTTTACTCAAAGGCTGATCAGGCTGAGCTACACCATGGCAAGCTGGAAGCCACAACAGAGCAGCGGCTGATGGGGGAGGGAGGGGGCCCCCTCCCTCTGTGATACCGTCAAGTATCGGGTGGCTTCAAAGGCACAGCAGCGCCCGATGGGAGAGGGAGGGAGGGAGCTCCCTCCCTGTTAACCCCTTCCATACAGCGTTCCCTATGGACCGCATCATAGAAAGAGTTAAACGGCTGACATGTATGCCAGCACAGATGTACGCAGTTTCAAGCAGAGTGTCAGTTGTATGCTGACACTATGCTAAAACCGCTTGGCCATCCTGAAAATTAGAAAGGGGAGGGGTGTCGGGGGATCGTGCGCCCGCCTACCCGCCTGCTCAGTGGGGCCAACAATACAATGAGGGGGCACATTGAGGACTGCAGGGGGGATATTATATCTACATTTTAGAAGGTTCTGATCTCCACAGTCAAGAACTGTGGAGATCAGAACCTTTCAGACGGCATTAGAAGCCTCTGATTGGCTAGTACTGACTGGAGACATGACTGCACATCCTCAAAACAGGGGAGAAGAGGCAGCGTGAAAGAGACAGGTAGGGATTTTAGGATTTTTGGACCCCGAATCCGAACTTTTCAGTAAAAGTTTGGGTTCCAGTTCGGTGTTCGGTAAGTTAATGGTGCTTTTTGAAAGGCTGCAGAGCAGCCTATCAACAAGCGTTTAACTCTTGTGCCCTTAGAAGCCATCACAGCCATGCCTACTAATGGCATGGCTGTGATTGGCCAGTGCAGCATGTAACACAGCCTCTATATAAGCTGGAGTCACGTAGTGCTGCACGTCACTCTGCTCTTAATAGAGTAGGGATAGGATGCTGCTGCTGTGAGGGAGAGAATAGGAAAGAATCTATCTGTTATCAGAACTTGTTAATTCTGTGATCTACAGCGATTTTGTTTTGTGGGTGCAGTGCAACATCTTTTTACCCTGCCCTGAGCCCAGTGACACAGAAAAATTACTTTTTTCCGTCTGTTAGTTAGGTGGGCGTCGGCGGCCATTTTGTGCAAGTTCAGTGTACCAGCACAGCATATGTGCCAGGGACAATAATTTAACCATGTTCTTTTAGTTCAGTGGGCAACATATACCCATTTTTTAATTGCACCTGCACTGCATATGTGCCAGGGGAAGGCAAAATAATATAGTGATGGGAATCGTTCTGTGAGTTCAGGGACACAGGGGGTGACATATTCAATTTTTTTTTCCGTAGAGTACAATCCAAGTAAATCCATCTGTTAGATTCTGTGGGGACAAATTATTTATTTTTTGCTAAAAAGTAGGACAGTCCAATACAAGCTTTAAATACCGCTGTTATATTCTGGTTTTAAAAAAACACCCATTTTGTGCAAGAGCCTACATTTGGGGCCTTTGCTGCATTTGTGACAGTCAAATACAAGCTTTAAATACTACAGTTATAATCAGGTTTTTAATAAACACCCATTTTGTGCAAGACCCTGCATTTGGGGCCTTTGCTGCTTTTGTGACAGTCAAATACAAGCTTTAAATATTGCAGTTATATTCCGGGTTTAAAAAAACACCCATTTTGTGCAAGAAACTACATTTGCGGCCTTTGCTGCATTTCTGACAGTCCAATACCAGCGTTAGATACTGCTGTTATATTCTGGGGGGTTTTAAAACTCATTTTGTGCAAGACACTAGATTTGTGGCCTTTGCTGCATTTGTGACAGTCAAATACAAGCTATAAATACTGTAGTTATATTCTGGTTTTAAAAGAAACACCCATTTTGTGCAAGACCCTACATTTGGGGCCTTTGCAGCATTTGTGACAGTCAAATACAAGCTTTAAATACTGCAATTATATTCATGGTTTAAAAAAACACCCATTTTGTGCAAGACGCTAGATTTGCTGCCTTTGCTGCATTTGTGAAAGTCCAATACAACCAGTCAATACTGCTGTTACATTGTTTGTTGACAAATTCAAGATTTTTTTTGACCGTGAAGTCATTGCATAAAATTCGCTGTCACACTGTTGTGTGACCTCACGAAAATTTTCCTCTTTATGACACCGGCACTGCCTTACTGTCAGTGAACTTAATTGTTGACTATTGGCGGTTACATTGTCGCCTGACCTAAACCATCTGTTAGTTTGGTTGGTGGTGCTGCTGGTGGGAGAGGACGTGGTCGATCTGTGCCAGCTACACGCACAAGTGAAACACCTTTCTCAGATGCGAGTAGGCGACAGAACCTTCAGCGTTATTTGGTAGGGCCTACGAATGGTGAGGCCAGAACAAGTACATGCGATAGTACATTGGGTTGCTGACAGTGCCTCCAGTTCTTTCACATTGTCTCCCACCCAGTTTCCTGCTGAAAGATCCGAGTTGGCACCTAAAGCCCATGTCTATCAGTCTATCACCTCACCCCCTTGCAAATCAGCCAAGCAGTCTGAGCCCCAAGTCATGCAGCAGTCTTTTATGCTTTTTGATGACTCTGTTAGCAGGGTTTCCCAGGGCCATCCACATAGCTCTGCCCCAGAAGTGGAAGAGATTGAGTGCACAGACGCCCAACCACTTATGTTTCAGGATGAGGACATGGGAAGACCACCGCAGCATGTCTCGGATGATGACAAACCACAGGTGCCAACTTCTGTGGCTTTCTGCATTGTGCAGACCGACAAGGAGGGCAGAGGTGAAGACTGGGTGGAAGATGATGTGGAGGACGATGAGGTCCTCAACCCCACATGGAATCAAGGTCATGCGAGTGACCTGTGTAGCTCGGAGGAAGAGGCGGTGGTCGCACAGAGCCACCAGCACAGCCGAAAAGGGAGCAGGGTGCAAAAACGGAGCGTCCGTCCCCTAGACAGTACGCCTGCTACTGCCCACTGGACCAAGGGACCGAGCACACCAAAGCCAGCTCCAAAGAGTTCCCTGGCGTGGCAGTTCTTCAGACAATGTACTGACGACAAGACACGAGTGGTTTGCACGCTGTGCAATCAGAGCCTGCAGCGAGGCATAAAAATACTCAACCTGAGCACAACCTGCATGACCAGGCATCTAAGTGCAAAGCACGAGCTGCAGTGGAGTAGACACCTCAAAAACCAAGAAAGGTCTCTGGCTCCTTCTGCTTCCTCTTTTGCTGCAGTCTCTGCCTCTTCATCCCCCTCTGGAGTGACAGTGGCACCTGCCCCTGCAAAACAGAGGATCTGCTGCCAGCAACACCACAACCTGGGTCACCAAGCATCTCCGCAATGTCCCATGGAAGCGTTCAGCTGTCTATCTCCCAAACACTGGAGCGAAAGAGGAAGTACCCTCCTACCCACCCGCGATCCCTGGCCCTGAATGCCAGCATTTCAAAATTACTGGCCTTTGAAATGCTGTCATTCTGTCTGGTGGAGACGGAGAGTTTTAAAAGCCTTATGGCGGTGGCTGTCTGACAGTACGTCATGCCCAGCCGCCACTACTTTTCCAGACGAGCCATCCCTTCCCTGCACAACTGAGTGGGGGACAAAATCAGGTGTGCACTGAGCAACGCCATCTTTGGCAAGGTCCACCTAACTACGGTTACGTGGACCAGTAAGCACGGTCAGGGACACTGGGTAAATGCAGTGGCGGCTGGGCCTAAGGCGGATAGCAGTTTGGCGCATGTCCTTTCACCACCGAGGATTGCAGGGCGATTCTCTTTGTCTCCTGTTGCTTCCTCCTGCTACTCCGCTTCCTCATCCTCTGCCACCTCCTCATCCGGTCAGCGTAACACCTACACCACCAACTTCAGCACAGCCAGGGGTAAACGACAGCAGGCAGTTAAAAAAATTATCTGTTTGGGAGACAAGCCCCACACCGCGCAGGAGCTGTGGACGGGCATGGAACAAAAGACCGATGAGTGCCTGGTGCCAGTGAGCCTCAAACCCGGCCTGGTGATGTGTGATAATGGGCAAAATCTCGTAGAAACTCTGGGCCTAGCCGGTTTGACGCACATCCCTTGCCTGGCACATGTGCTGAAGTTGGTGGTGCAGAGGTTCCTTAAAAATTACCCCGATATGTCAGAGCTGCTGCAGAAAGTGCTTGCCTGTCAGCGCTGCAGCGTAATTTCGGCCTTCCTGCTCACTGCCTCATATCAGATGTGCCCACAAGGTGGAACTCCACCTTGCACATGCTGGCCAGACTGTGCGAGCAGCAGCAGGCGATAGTGGAGTTTCAGCTGCAGCACACACGGGTGAGTCGCTCTGTGGAACAGCGCCATTTCACCACCAATGAGTGGGCCTCCATGTGAGACCTGTGTGCCTTGTTGCGCTGTTTTGAGTACTCCATCAACATGGCCAGTGCCAATGACACAGTTTTTAGCGTGATTACTCCGCGTCTATGCTTCCTTGAAAAACGCCTCGGGCGATGATGGAAGAGGATGTGGCACAGGAGGAGGCGGAAGAGGGATCATTTCCAAGGGTTTCAGGCCAGTCATTTACAAGTGCTCCGAGGGTAGGTTTCTGCACCCACATACACCAGATACATAATTGTCCAGCCAGGGCACAGTTCTGGAGGATGTGATGGGTAGGGAGAAGAGGAAGATGTCGCAGCACTCACCGGAGTAGATAAGTAGTGGTTACTTTATTCAAGCTTCCTTAGAAGACGATACATAAAGGATCCAGGGGCGGACACACTGTTGCAAGCGGCGCCGGCCGTTTCGCGCTTCCTCGGGCCGCTGTGTACGTCATTGCGCAGGCTTGCGCTTTATACAGGCGGACTCAGGAGCGGCCGGCACCGTCAGCCACAGCTGTGCGCCCGTGAATCAATGACATAGGTTAAAAACATATCGACAGCAGGTGCCAATGTGGATGCTGGAAACCAAATATTAGACATGAATAAAATACAAATTACACAACAATGCCCATATCGATCGGGTTGCAGCCGCAGTCTTATGCATGGATACCGGAGGGGGTAAAGACACAGCAATGCAGGTACAAATCTGATTAAGTACATTGCTTGCCTGATTACTTCGGCGGCAGGACTGTATTGGAAGGAGAACACAAAGCGTAAGGGTTTGGCATCAAATCTTCCATCCATGAGCAGGGAATTACGATCTAATTTCGCGGCCTTATGAAGGGCTGCTGAGACACTTCTCAACGGATAACCCCTATCCAGGAGCCTACCTCTAAGCTCTCCCGCCTGCTTATGAAAACCCTCATCGGTATCGTTTAACCTACGTAATCGGACGAATTTACGTACGGGACCGCACGTTTAACCGATGGTGGATGGAAGCTGGTCTGGTGGAGGAGGGAGTTGGTCGCCGTTGGCTTACGATAGCCACTAGTATGCACAATGCCATCTTTCACGGTGACACGCACATCCAAGAAGTCTAGAGATTCACCACCAAAATTGATGGTGAATTTCATATTCATTTGATTGTGTGCGTTAAGATAATCAACGAATGCGTGGCACGACCCCTCGCTCCCCGACCAGACCAGGAAAATGTCATCCACATATCTGAGAAACAAGTGGATATGCCGCAGGAAGGGGTTATCCATCGAGAAGATATACTGTAAGTCTCTTTGAATACCGCCAGGTACAGGTTAGCAAATGTGCACGAGACAGGTGTGCCCATTGCAGTACCTAGTACCTGACGGTACCACTGGCCATCAAATTGAAAAACATTATTTGTAAGAACAAGGTCTAATGCTTCATGGATGAAATGATTAAATGCTGCATCCTTATTGCTTTTGCTTAAAACCGTACCAACTGCCCGAAGTCCCAAATCATGGGGGATTCTGATGTATAAGCTTTCGACGTCTAAAGACACAAGGTTAAACTCGTCCTGCCACTCAAGACCCCTGAGTGCCCGGAGAAAGTCACCCGTGTCCTTTAGATATGTCGAAGTGCTGCCCAATAGAGGTCTGAGAAGCCAGTCAATATAGCCAGACAAGGGCTCAGTCACTGAACCGATCCCGGCAATGATGGGACGTCCCGGGGGTTGGGTCAGTGACTTATGAATTTTTGGCACAAAATACCAAATGGGGATTTTTGGAAAGGCAGGGATAAGTCGGTCTTTCATAGCTTTGGATAAGAAACCGTTCAATACATGTTGGTTAATAAGAGTATACAACTTATACGACACATCAGGTATGGGATCCCCCCTGAGCTTGGAGTATACTGTACTGTCTCCTAATTGCCTATATGCTATATGCTTCTTCCAAGTAGTACTCCCTGGGCATCAGGACCACATTCCCTCCCTTGTCGGCCGGCTTAATGACTATATTAGCCTGTTTTCTCAACCACAAGAGAGCTCGGGATTCTTCTACCGTGAGGTTAGAAGGTGCCGCCGGGTATACCAGCGCACGCATTTCTCTCAATATTCGCTTGTGGAAGAGATCTATTGCCGAGCCGGCCGGCATGGGAGGAAGGAAGGTGGACCTGACGCCCCCTGTGTATTTATTAAACTGGCCTTGGTTGTTCACGGGCTCCTCTGGCTCTACATTAGACAGGAAGTGGATGCAGGCTATCTCCTCTTCACTGAATCTGCCTTGTAGGTGAAAATCAATTAGGGACATAGTAGCTGGAACTTCCCCCGGTAAGGGGGTAGAGCCCTGCATGGGGGTCTCAGCAAACAGCTTTTTTAAAAACCGCTTACGAACCGATAAAAACAGATCTATCTCAAAATCTACAAGGTTGAACTGCCCAGGTAGGCTGTATCCCAGCCCCCGATTGAAGAGTGGGATACAGCCAGGGGGCAGTTCAGAGCCGTGAGGTTGACAACAATGTCCTTGGTGGGTACGTTTGGGTGCAGTTCATCATATTCTACTGTCGCCAGGAAACCTGGCGCCTCCTTCTCGTGGACTTTTGGATTTCTCTGGATTCTTGAGCGTCTGCCACGCTCACTTTGCGTGCCTTTTCTAAAGGGGATGGTTCATCACCTGAATTGGCTCCATTTCCTTCAGATTGGCTGGACTCTGAATCAGTGGCCCAAAAATTATGGCCCCCTCGGCAAGGAGTACGTTTTGGGGCGGATCCTTTTGTTGCCCCAGTCAAACACACGGTCCAGTTAGTAGTCATTTTTGTCTCTGATGAACTTATCCCTTTTACGGTCTTTTATATCTGCCTGTGTGGCTAGTAACTTTTTATTTAGCCTCCTTTCAAAACTAGCAAACTGCGACTCAAGGAGTCGTTTTTGGAGCTCCTCTTTGCTCAGCTCTTCTGTGACGACTGCATATTCCTGCTGGTCACGGACCAATACAAGCTCCATAATTTCCAAGGAAAATCGCTGATGCGCAGTCTTCCATTCCCCTACAAAATGGGGATCACCATCATACTGTACGATTTCCTTGAACAGACGCAGACCCCTAGGGACCCGTCCGCTCTCTTTATGAGACTTTAGGGACTTGATTGTCCAGAAGAGTCTAACCTCCTTATCTGCCAGCTGAAATATTTTGGTTTCCAAAGTTTTTGTACTGATAGCATACACATAGTCCTGCTGATCGCATATAGCAAAAAATGTGTCCACCCCTTCAAGACCCTGGATCAGACCACAAGATGGTTTCAGAAGTAACTTCTGGTGCAGGAGTAGAGGCTTCAGTGGTAACGGCATGCTCTGCCATGATTATGAACACAGAAAAGTCCTACGTATGAGGAGAGAAGTGCACGGCGGCACTGCCTGTACTGATGTAGCCTGTAGTAATGAGAAACCACCGTTGTGGTACGATATACTCCACTCTATGGTGCTCAGCGAAACAGAGGTTGAGACAAAATATGCGATGGGTAGGGAGAAGAGGAAGAAGTCGCGGCACTCACCGGAGTAGATAAGTAGTGGTTACTTTATTCAAGCTTCCTTAGAAGATGATACATAAAGGATCCAGGGGCGGACACACTGTTGCAAGCGGCGACGGCCATTTCGCACGTGGGATCGCGCTTCCTCGGGCCGCTGTGTACGTAATTGCGCAGGCTTGCGCTTTATACAGGCGGACTCAGGAGCGTCCAGCACCGTCAGCCACAGCTGTGCGCCCGTGAATCAATGACATAGGTTAAAAACATATCGACAGCAGGTGCCAATGTGGATGCTGGAAACCAAATATTAGACATGAATAAAATACAAATTACACAACAATGCCCATATCGATCGGGTTGCAGCCGCAGTCTTATGCATGGATACCGGAGCAGGTAAAGACACAGCAATGCAGGTACAAATCTGATTAAGTACATTATAATTCATACATTGATCACATTGATAACATTCGAGCTGCTACAGAGCGCGAGTGGAACGAAATTGCCATGCTAGAAAATCGCATTGCAAAAAAATCGCACTGATAAAAAAATCGCATTGCAGGAAATCGCATTGGAAAAAAATCCAACAATTCGCCCCTCTATATCGAACGCATCTGGAGGATGACGAGGTGGAGGGTGAGGAGGAGGTGATGGAGGAGGAACAGTGTTCACAGCAGGGTGGCACCCAAACCAGCCCATGGCCATAACTGGTTTGTGGCTGGGGGGATACAGAGGACACAGACGATACACCTCCCACAGAGGACAGCTTGTCGTTGCCTCTGGGCCTCCTGGCACACATGAGCGATTACATGCTGCAGTGTCTCCGCAACGACCGCCGAGTTGGCCACATTCTAACTTGTGCTGATTACTGGGTGGCCATGCTGCTGGATCCCCGTTACAAGGACAACGTACCATCCTTAATTCCGTCACTGGAGCGTGATCGTAAGATGCGCGAGTACAAGTGCACTCTGTAGACGCACTGCTGATGGCATTCCCACCTGACAGCGGGGGCACAGTGGAAGCACAAGGCAAAGGCAGAGGAGGAGGAAGAGGTCGCCAACGCAGTTGGGGCACCGCCAGCAACTCAGAAGGCAGGGTTAGCATGGTCGAAATATGGAACAGCTTTGTCAGCACAGCACAACAACCAGCACCACCAGCTGATATGGAACGTCTTAGCAGGAGGCAGCATTTCAGCGATATGGTGGAGCAGTATGTGTACACACGCCTACATGTACTGAATAATAGGTCTGCCCCCTTCACCTTGTGGGTCTCCAAATTGGGCACATGGCCTGAGCTTGCCCTTTACGCCTTGGAGGTGCTGGCCTGCCCTGCAGCCAGAGTATTGTCTGAATGTGTGTTTGGCATGGCTGGAGGGGGTTATCACTGGTTATATTTAACAATGTTTTGGGGTCTACCCAAATTTGAACAAAAAAATAAGATAATAAAATAAAAAAACAAAAACCAGTGTTGGCTATCTCTTCCTCCTCCTCCACCGCCGCTTCTACCTACACCGCCACATCCACCGCCTGCTCAACCTCCTACTCCATATGGACCTCCTCCTCCTAGATCAAGATATTATTTTTAATTTTTACATATTTTATGTTATTTGAAGTAATTTCCCTATCCATATTTGTTTGCAGAGCACTTGCCATGCTCTTAACCACATTTTGCCTCCTTTTGCAGTCATCTAGCCCTTTGCATGACTTTTTTTAGAGCCATTTTAGTGCTTCAAAGTTCGGGTCCCCATTGACTTCAATGGGGTTCGGGGTCAAGTTCAGGTCCCGAACTCAAACTTTTTGGTGAAGTTCGGCCGAACCTGTCGAACACGAAAAACAAGGTGTCCACTCAACTCTATTTATCAGTTGTTCGTTTCATGATTATGAAAATTGTAGATTTACACTGAAGGCATCAAAACTATGAATTAACACATGTGGAATTATATACATAACAAAAAAGTGTGAAACAACTGAAAATATGTCATATTCTAGGTTCTTCAAAAGTAGACACCTTTTGCTTTGATTACTGCTTTGCACACTCTTGGCATTCTCTTGATGAGCTTCAAGAGGTTGTCACCTGAAATGGTTTTCACTTCACAGGTGTGCCTTGTCAGGTTTAATAAGTGGGATTTCTTGCCTTATAAATAGGGGTTGGGATCATCAGTTGTGTTGTGGAGAAGTCAGGTGGATACACAGCTGATAGTCCTACTGAATAGACTGTTAGAATTTGTATTATGGCAAGAAAAAAGCAGCTAAGTAAAGAAAAACGAGTGGCCATCATTACTTTAAGAAATGAAGGTCAGTCAGTCCAAAAAATTGGAAAAATGTTGAAAGTGTCCCCAAGTGCAGTCACAAAAACCATCAAGTGCTATAAAGAAACTGTCTCGCATGCGGACCGCCCCAGGAAAGGAAGACCAGGATAAGTTCATCTGAGTCACCAGCCTCAGAAATCGCAGGTTAACAGCAGCTGAGATTAGAGACCAGGTCAATGCCACACAGAGTTCTAGCAGCAGACACATCTCTAGAACAACTGTTAAGAGGAGACTGTGTGAATCAGGCCTTCATGGTAAAATATCTGCTAGGAAACCACTGCTAAGGACAGGCAACAAGCAGAAGAGACTTCTTTGGACTAAAGAACACAAGGAATGGACATTAGACCAGTGGAAATCTGTGCTTTGGTCTGATGATTCCAAATTTGAGATCCTTGGTTCCAACCACCGTGTCTTTGTGCGACAGAGAAAAGGTGAACGGATGGACTCTACATGCCTGGTTCCCAGCGTGAAGCATGGAGGAGGAGATTTGATGGTGTGGGGGTGCTTTGCTGGTGACACTGTTGGGGATTTATTCAAAATTGAAGGCATTCTGAACCAGCATGGCTACCACAGCATCTTGCAGCGGCATGCTATTCCATCCGGTTTGCGTTTAGTTGGACCATCATTTATTTTTCAACAGGACAATGACCCCAAACACACCTCCAGGCTGTGTAATGGCTATTTGACCATGAAGGAGAGTGATGGGGTGCTGCGCCAGATGACCTGGCCTCCACAGTCACCGGACCTGAACCTAATCGAGATGGTTTGGGGTGAGCTGGGAACTCCTTCAAGACTGTTGGAAGACCATTTCAGGTGACTACCTCTTGCAGCTCATCAAGAGAATGCCAAGAGTGTGCAAAGCAGTAATCAAAGCAAAAGGTGGCTACTTTGAAGAACCTAGAATATGACATATTTTCAGTTGTTTCACACTTTTTTGTTATGTATATAATTCCACATGTGTTAATTCATAGTTTTGATGCCTTCAGTGTGAATCTACAATTTTCATAGTCATGAAAATAAAGAAAACTCTTTGAATGAGAAGGTGTGTCCAAACTTTTGGTCTGTACTGTACCTAAAGACATATATCAGGAAATGTACTTTTTGCTTGCCTCCTACATAGTAGTAGAAAATACATGGAGAGTGGCCAACCCCTTTAATTATCCTTTGGTTTCATTTACATTCCGGACTGTTGTTCTACTGTAGAATGTATTACAGGTTGGTTGCTGATCCCGTATACCACCCAAGCGACTAGCTAACGGAACTGTACTATATATTGCAGCCATATAGAGGGTGATATATTGGATCACCATCCCTATAGACTACCTTTGCTTTTTCTAAATTGTTTTCATTTAATTTCTTTTATTGTTTATTAAATTTAGTGTGTAATTTATTGTTCATAAGTAACACCCCCAGGTGGTGCCAAGTGTATGAGTGCCCATCCATACCACTATTTTTTCCTAGTATCTCTATTGATTAGGGGGCATCAATAGTTTGGAGCACCTTCCCATAATTAGTAATGGGTGAGCCTTCCTAGACACATATTTTCTTTTGGGTAAACACAAACGTAGGAACTGCAGCACTATTAAATACTGTGAAAATGACAGCTTTTTACATTTTCTCTTTGAAATCAATAGGGAAAATCTGATTCGTTTGTGGCTTCACCCACTTTTAAGAGTCCCCAAAATGTGGCAAAAATTTTTAGGTTGACCCCATGACTAAGTGACCCAAATTTGGTAAGTTTAACTTCAAAGCTGTACGAGTGGCAAAAGTTTCCAATTTTCCAATGAAAGTCTATGGAAAAAAGTGGGGTCTTTCGGGGGCCGCCCCATGGGCATGGAGGTTGGGATCGGTTAACAAAGCGCAAACAACCTATTCAGGTATGTTCCGAACAAGTGTGCAAAGTTTAGTAATTGTACTTCTAAAACTGTGGGAGGAGTAGCGTATCGAAAATATCTAAATTTTCATTGGCCATTGCTAGCTCCGCCCACTTTTGGGTGTCCTCCCAAAATGTACCTTTTTATTCGGATTGACACCAACAATATGTGGTCCGAGTTTGGGGAATGTAGCTTCAAAACTGTGCGAGTGGGAGTGATTTGAACATTTTCCCTGTCAAAGTCAATGTTGAAAAAGGTGCCTTCCGTGGTCTGCCGCAGAGGCGCGTAGGGTGGGATCGCAAATTAAAGTACAAGCAACTTTATTCGCTATAGGTCGAAGTGTGGAAAGTTTGGCGTATGCACCCCCAAAATTGTAGGAGGTGTAGCGTATAGAAAAGGGGGGGGGGGTGGCGGAGAATAATAATAACTAGATGATGTTGTTTCTGAAGAAACCACAGGATGTTGGCTTGAAAACGCTGGAGACATAAGCAAAGTCCACATTTGTGATATATGAGGGCCTTGACATCATTAAAGTGAGAATGGCAGCATTTTTAGTTTTTCCCATTTAAATCAATCAAAACAATTCTGATTGGCTGTTTTTGGCTCTGCCCACTTTTTAAATTTGAATTCCAGTCACCCAGTGACCGAATGTACCAAGTTTGAAGAGCCTGCCATTAATAGTGTATGAAGGACAGCAATTTAAATATTCCCATTGAATAGCAATAGGTAATATTTGATTTGCTGTTTTAAGCTTTCACCCAGTTTTCCGAATTTTAACCCCAGTCACTCAGTCATGGTCTGTGCCAATTTTGGGGCTTCTGGCTTTAAAACTGTAAGAATGGTCTTTGAAAGTTTTACATTGAAGTCAATAGGTGCAATCTGATTGGCTGTTTTAGGCTTCACCCACTTTTCCTAAATTTTGACTGCAGTCACCCAGTGAGTAATTTTGCTAAGTTTGGGACACTTGGCACTTAAACTGTGATAATAGCAGCAGTTTATCTTTTTTTAATTAAGGTCAATCGCTGAAATCTGATTGGCTGTTTTTACCCCGCCCCTTTTTTTCCTAATTGTGAACGAAAGTCACTTTTTATAAATTTAAACCCCTGTCACCCAGTGACCTACTGTGCTAAGTTTAGGTACTCTGGCTTAAATACTGTGAGAATGACAGCTTTTTACATTTTCTAATTGAAGTCAATAGGGAAAATCTGATTGGTTGTTTGTGGCTCCGCCCACTTTTTAGAGTTTTTCTTCAAACGGTTGTAGTTTAAAAATTATAAATCCTACAGGGAAGAGCTTTATATTGTGAGAATCACAAGACCCAGACCTACATTTTAATGCATAGTATGACTCTGAAATATTAACCACCTCAGCTCCCCTAGCTTAAACATAGAGTTGAGCGGACACCTGGATGTTCGGGTTCGAGAAGTTCGGCCGAACTTCCCGAAAATGTTCGGGTTCGGGATCCGAACCCGATCTGAACTTCAGTCCCGAACCCGAACCCCATTGAAGTCAATGGGGACCCGAACTTTTCGGCACTAAAAAGGCTGTAAAACAGCCCAGGAAAGGGCTAGAGGGCTGCAAAAGGCAGCAACATGTAGGTAAATCCCCTGCAAACAAATGTGGATAGGGAAATGAATTAAAATAAAAATTAAATAAATAAAAATTAACCAAAATCAATTGGAGAGAGGTCCCATAGCAGAGAATCTGGCTTCACGTCACCCACCACTAGAACAGTCCATTCTCAGATATTTAGGCCCTGACACCCAAGCAGAGGAGAGAGGTCCCGTAACAGACAATCTGGCTTCATGTCAGCAGAGAATCAGTCTTCATATCATAGCAGAGAATCAGGCTTCACGTCAGCCACCAATGCAACAGTCCATTTTCATAAATTTAGGCCCAGCACCCAGGCAGAGGAGAGAGGTCCCGTAACAGACAATCTGGCTTCATGTCAGCAGAGAATCAGTCTTCATGTCATAGCAGAGAATCAGGCTTCACGTCACCCACCACTGTAACAGTCCATTTTCATAAATTTAGGCCCAGCACCCAGGCAGAGGAGAGAGGTCCCGTAACAGACAATCTGGCTTCATGTCAGCAGAGAATCAGTCTTCATATCATAGCAGAGAATCAGGCTTCACATCAGCCACCAATGCAACAGTCCATTGTCAGATATTTAGGCCCAGCACCCAGGCAGAGGAGAGAGGTCCCGTAACAGACAATCTGGCTTCATGTCAGCAGAGAATCAGTCTTCATATCATAGCAGAGAATCAGGCTTCACGTCAGCCACCAATGCAACAGTCCATTGGCATAAATTTAGGCCCAGCACCCAGGCAGAGGAGAGAGGTCCCGTAACAGACAATCTGGCTTCATGTCAGCAGAGAATCAGTCTTCATGTCATAGCAGAGAATCAGGCTTCACGTCAGCCACCACTGCAACAGTCCATTTTCATAAATTTAGGCCCAGCACCCAGGCAGGGGAGAGAGGTCCCGTAACAGACAATCTGGCTTCATGTCAGCAGAGAATCAGTCTTCATGTCATAGCAGAGAATAAGGCTTCACGTCACCCACCACTGTAACAGTCCATTTTCATAAATTTAGGCCCAGCACCCAGGCAGAGGAGAGAGGTCCCGTAACAGACAATCTGGCTTCATGTCAGCAGAGAATCAGTCTTCATATCATAGCAGAGAATCAGGCTTCACGTCAGCCACCAATGCAACAGTCCATTTTCATAAATTTAGGCCCAGCACCCAGGCAGAGGAGAGAGGTCCCGTAACAGACAATCTGGCTTCATGTCAGCAGAGAATCAGTCTTCATGTCATAGCAGAGAATCAGGCTTCACGTCAGCCACCACTGCAACAGTCCATTTTCATAAATTTAGGCCCAGCACCCAGGCAGAGGAGAGAGGTCCCGTAACAGACATTCTGGCTTCATGTCAGCAGAGAATCAGTCTTCATATCATAGCAGAGAATCAGGCTTCACGTCAGCCACCAATGCAACAGTCCATTTTCATAAATTTAGGCCCGGCACCCAGGCAGAGGAGAGAGGTCCCGTAACAGACAATCTGGCTTCATGTCAGCAGAGAATCAGTCTTCATATCATAGCAGAGAATCAGGCTTCACGTCAGCCACCACTGCAACAGTCCATTTTCATAAATTTAGGCCCAGCACCCAGGCAGAGGAGAGAGGTCCCGTAACAGACATTCTGGCTTCATGTCAGCAGAGAATCAGTCTTCATATCATAGCAGAGAATCAGGCTTCACGTCAGCCACCAATGCAACAGTCCATTGTCAGATATTTAGGCCCAGCACCCAGGCAGAGGAGAGAGGTCCCGTAACAGACAATGTGGCTTCATGTCAGCAGAGAATCAGTCTTCATGTCATAGCAAAGAATCAGGCTTCACGTCACCCACCACTGTAACAGTCCATTTTCATAAATTTAGGCCCAGCACCCAGGCAGAGGAGAGAGGTCCCGTAACAGACAATCTGGCTTCATGTCAGCAGAGAATCAGTCTTCATATCATAGCAGAGAATCAGGCTTCACGTCAGCCACCAATGCAACAGTCCATTGTCAGATATTTAGGCCCAGCACCCAGGCAGAGGAGAGAGGTCCCGTAACAGACAATGTGGCTTCATGTCAGCAGAGAATCAGTCTTCATATAATAGCAGAGAATCAGGCTTCACGTCAGCCACCAATGCAACAGTCCATTTTCATAAATTTAGGCCCAGCACCCAGGCAGAGGAGAGAGGTCCCGTAACAGACAATCTGGCTTCATGTCAGCAGAGAATCAGTCTTCATGTCATAGCAGAGAATCAGGCTTCACGTCACCCACCACTGCAACAGTCCATTGTCAGATATTTAGGACCAGCACCTAGGCAGAGGAGAGAGGTCCCGTAACAGACAATCTGGCTTCATGTCAGCAGAGAATCAGTCTTCATATCATAGCAGAAAATCAGGCTTCACGTCAGCCACCAATGCAACAGTCCATTTTCATAAATTTAGGCCCAGCACCCAGGTAGAGGAGAGAGGTCCCGTAACAGAGGATCTGGCATCATGTCAGCAGAGAATTAGTTTGCATGTCACAGCATAAAATCAGGCTTCACGTCAGCCACCACTGCAACAGTCCATTGTCAGATATTTAGGCCCAGCACCCAGGCAGAAGAGAGAGTTCCCGTAACAGAGGATCTGGCTTCATGTCAGCAGAGAATTAGTCTGCATGTCATAGCAGAGAATAAGGCTTCACGTCACCCAACATTGGAACAGTCCATTGGCATATATTTAGGCCCCGGCACCCAGACAGAGGAGAGGTTCATTCAACTTTGGGTAGCCTCGCAATATAATGGTAAAATGAAAATAAAAATAGGATTGAATGAGGAAGTGCCCTGGAGTACAATAATATATGGTTAAGGGGAGGTAGTTAATGTCTAATCTAGACAAGGGACGGACAGGCCTGTGGGATCCATGCCTGGTTCATTTTTATGAACGTCAGCTTGTCCACATTGGCTGTAGACAGGCGGCTGCGTTTGTTTGTAATGACGCCCCCTGCCGTGCTGAATACATGTTCAGACAAAACGCTGGCCGCCGGGCAGGCCAGCACCTCCAAGGCATAAAAGGCTAGCTCTTGCCACGTGGACAATTTAGAGACCCAGAAGTTGAATGGGGCCGAACCATCAGTCAGTATGTGGAGGGGTGTGCACACGTACTGTTCCACCATGTTAGTGAAATGTTGCCTCCTGCTAACACGTTGCGTATCAGGTGGTGGTGCAGTTACCTGTGGCGTGTTGACAAAACTTTTCCACATCTCTGCCATGCTAACCCTGCCCTCAGAGGAACTGGCCGTGACACAGCTGCCTTGGCGACCTCTTGCTCCTCCTCTGCCTTGGCCTTGGGCTTCCACTTGTTCCCCTGTGACATTTGGGAATACTCTAAGTAGCGCGTCTACTAACGTGCGCTTGTACTCGCGCATCTTCCTATCACGCTCCAGTGCAGGAAGTAAGGTGGGCACATTGTCTTTGTAGCGTGGATCCAGCAGGGTGGCAACCCAGTAGTCCGCACAGGTTAAAATGTGGGCAACTCTGCTGTCGTTGCGCAGGCACTGCAGCATGTAGTCGCTCATGTGTGCCAGGCTGCCCAGGGGTAAGGACAAGCTGTCCTCTGTGGGAGGCGTATCGTCATCGTCCTGCCTTTCCCCCCAGCCACGCACCAGTGATGGGCCCGAGCTGCGTTGGGTGCCACCCCGCTGTGACCATGCTTCATCCTCATCCACCTCCACCTTCTCCTCATCCTCGTCCTCCGCGTCCTCCAGTAGTGGGCCCTGGCTGGCCACATTTGTACCTGGCCTCTGCTGTTGCAAAAAACCTCCCTCTGAGTCACTTCGAAGAGACTGGCCTGAAAGTGCTAAAAATGACCCCTCTTCCTCCTCCTCCTGGGCCACCTCCTCTTCCATCATCGCCCTAAGTGTTTTCTCAAGGAGACATAGAAGTGGTATTGTAACGCTGATAACGGCGTCATCGCCACTGATCATGTTGGTGGAGTACTCGAAACAGCGCAACAGGGCACACAGGTCTCGCATGGAGGCCCAGTCATTGGTGGTAAAGTGGTGCTGTTCCGCAGTGCGACTGACCCGTGCGTGCTGCAGCTGAAACTCCACTATGGCCTGCTGCTGCTCGCACAGTCTGTCCAGCATGTGCAAGGTGGAGTTCCACCTGGTGGGCACGTCGCATATGAGGCGGTGAGCGGGAAGGCCGAAGTTATGCTGTAGCGCAGACAGGCGAGCAGCAGCAGGATGTGAACGCCGGAAGCGCGAACAGACGGCCCGCACTTTATGCAGCAGCTCTGACAAGTCGGGGTAGTTGTGAATGAACTTCTGCACCACCAAATTCAGCACATGCGCCAGGCAAGGGATGTGCGTCAAACCGGCTAGTGCCAGAGCTGCAACGAGATTTCGCCCATTATCGCACACCACCAGGCTGGGCTTGAGGCTCACCGGCAGCAACCACTCGTCGGTCTGTTGTTCTATACCCCGCCACAACTCCTGTGCGGTGTGGGGCCTGTCCCCCAAACATATGAGTTTCAGAATGGCCTGCTGACGTTTACCCCGGGCTGTGCTGAAGTTGGTGGTGAAGGTGTGTGGCTGACTGGATGAGCAGGTGGAAGAAGAGGAGGAGGAAGCCGAGAAGGAGGAGGTGGCAACAGGAGGCAAAGAATGTTGCCCTGCGATCCTTGGCGGCGGAAGGACGTGCGCCAAACAGCTCTCAGCCTGGGGCCCAGCTGCCACTACATTTACCCAGTGTGCAGTTAGGGAGATATAGCGTCCCTGGCCGTGCTTACTGGTCCAAGTATCTGTGGTTAGGTGGACCTTGCTACAGATGGCGTTGCGCAGTGCACACTTGATTTTATCTGATACTTGGTTGTGCAGGGAAGGCACGGCTCTCTTGGAGAAGTAGTGGCGGCTGGGAACAACATACTGTAGGACAGCAAGCGACATGAGCTGTTTGAAGCTGTCTGTGTCCACCAGCCTAAATGACAGCATTTCATAGGCCAGTAGTTTAGAAATGCTGGCATTCGGGGCTAGGGATCGAGGGTGGCTAGGTGGGAATTTACGCTTTCTCTCAAATGTTTGTGAGATGGAGAGCTGAACGCTGCCGTGTGACATGGTTGAGACGCTTGGTGACGGAGGTGGTGGTGGTGTTGGTGGTACATCCCCTGTTTGCTGGGCGGCAGGTGCCAACGTTCCTCCAGAGGCGGAGGAAGAGGCCGAGGCGGCAGCAGCAGAAGAGGCGGAGGCGGCAGCAGCAGAAGAGGTAGCAGGGGGAGCCTGAGCGACTTTCTTGTTTTTAAGGTGTTTACTCCACTGCAGTTCATGCTTTGCATGCAGGTGCCTGGTCATGCAGGTTGTGCTAAGGTTCAGAACGTTAATGCCTCGCTTCAGGCTCTGATGGCACAGCGTGCAAACCACTCGGGTCTTGTCGTCAGCACATTGTTTGAAGAAGTGCCATGCCAGGGAACTCCTTGAAGCTGCCTTTGGGGTGCTCGGTCCAAGATGGCGGCGGTCAGTAGCAGGCGGAGTCTCTTGGCAACGGGTGTTCTGCTTTTGCCCACTGCTCCCTCTTTTGCTACGCTGTTGGCTCGGTCTCACCACTGCCTCTTCCTCCGAACTGTGAAAGTCAGTGGCACGACCTTCATTCTATGTGGGGTCTAGGACCTCATCGTCCCCTGCATCGTCTTCCACCCAGTCTTGATCCCTGACCTCCTGTTCAGTCTGCACACTGCAGAAAGACGCAGCAGTTGGCACCTGTGTTTCATCATCATCAGAGACATGTTGAGGTGGTATTCCCATGTCCTCATCATCAGGAAACACAAGTGGTTGTGCGTCAGTGCATTCTATGTCTTCCACCGCTGGGGAAGGGCTAGGTGGATGCCCTTGGGAAACCCTGCCAGCAGAGTCTTCAAACAGCATAAGAGACTGCTGCATAACTTGAGGCTCAGACAGTTTCCCTGATATGCATGGGGGTGATGTGACAGACTGATGGGGTTGGTTTTCAGGCGCCATCTGTGCGCTTTCTGCAGAAGACTGGGTGGGAGATAATGTGAACGTACTGGATCCACTGTCGGCCACCCAATTGACTAATGCCTGTACCTGCTCAGGCCTTACCATCCTTAGAACGGCATTGGGCCCCACCATATATCGCTGTAAATTCTGGCGGCTAATGGGACCTGAGGTAGTTGGTACACTAGGACGTGTGGATGTGGCAGAACGGCCACGTCCTCTCCCAGCACCAGAGGGTCCACTAACACCACCACGACCATGTCCACGTCCGCGTCCCTTACTAGATGTTTTCCTCATTGTTATCGTTCACCACAACAACAAAAATATTATTTGGCCCAATGTATTGTATTCAAATTCAGCTGAATATAAATTTGAGGCCTAGTATTTAGGCGCTGGGTGACAGGTTTAGACTTGGAAATGCACAGTAGCGTGTGTGTGAAGTTATTCTGAATGACCCTATGTGCACCTTGAATATTATATACCCTTTTAGGGATAGATTTCAAATAGCTCTGATACAGCAGAAACCACTAAATTATGAAATTGCTAAATTAGGAATTGTATTTCAACCCAGAACAAAAAATGTGCTTTGATGGACACTAAATAACTTGCCCAGCCACAACAGTACAGCAGTAACGACAGATTTAGCGGGATATAAATTTGAGGCCTAGTATTTAGGCGCTGGGTGACAGGTATAGATTTACTGACAGAATTAGACTTGGAAATGCACAGTAGCGTGTGTGTGAAGTTATTCAGAATGACCCTATCAGCACCTTGATTCTGATATACCCTTTTAGGGATGTATTTAAAGTAGGCCTGATACAGCAGAAATCACTAAATTAGGAAATTGCTAAATTGGGAATTGTATTTCAACCCAGAACAAAAAATGTGATTTGACGGACACTAAATAACTTGCCCAGCCAGAACAGTACAGCAGTAACGACAGATTTAGCGGGATATAAATTTGAGGCCTAGTATTTAGGCGCTGGGTGACAGGTATAGATTTACTGACAGAATTAGACTTGGAAATGCACAGTAGCGTGTGTGTGAAGTTATTCTGAATGACCCTATGTGCACCTTGAATATTATATACCCTTTTAGGGATAGATTTCAAATAGCTCTGATACAGCAGAAACCACTAAATTAGGAAATTGCTAAATTGGGAATTGTATTTCAACCCAGAACAAAAAATGTGCTTTGACGGACACTAAATAACTTGCCCAGCCACAACAGTACAGCAGTAACGACAGATTTAGCGGGATATAAATTTGAGGCCTAGTATTTAGGCGCTGGGTGACAGGTATAGATTTACTGACAGAATTAGACTTGGAAATGCACAGTAGCGTGTGTGTGAAGTTATTCTGAATGACCCTATGTGCACCTTGAATATTATATACCCTTTTAGGGATAGATTTCAAATAGCTCTGATACAGCAGAAACCACTAAATTAGGAAATTGCTAAATTGGGAATTGGATTTCAACCCAGAACAAAAACTGTGCTTTGACGGACACTAAATAACTTGCCCAGCCACAACAGTACAGCAGTAACGACCGATTTAGCTGGATATAAACTTGAGGCCTAGTATTTAGGCGCTGGGTGACAGATATACGTTTACTGACAGAATTAGACTGGGATATGGCCAAAAAATAACCACACTATTGATGGTTAAATGCACTTGGTGTGACAGCTTGACCAACCACACTAGTGAGGGTTAAATGCACTTGGTGACAGGCGCAGCTTGCCCCTGATGTAGTATATGGCCAAAAAGTAAACAGACTATTGCTGGTTAAATGCACTTGGTGTGACAGCTTGACCAACCACACTACTGAGGGTTAAATGCACTTGGTGACAGGCGCAGCTTGCCCCTGATGTAGTATATGGCCAAAAAATAAACAGACTATTGCTGGTTAAATGCACTTGGTGTGACAGCTTGACCAACCACACTACTGACGGTTAAATGCACTTGGTGACAGGCGCAGCTTGCCCCTGATGTAGTATATGGCCAAAAAATAAACAGACTATAGCTGGTTAAATGCACTTGGTGTGACAGCTTCACCCTGATGTAGGCTTTAGCCAAAAAACAACCACACCATTGAGGGTTAAATGCACTTGGTGACAGGCGCAGCTTGCCCCAGATGTAGTATATGGCCAAAAAATAAACAGACTATTGCTGGTTAAATGCACTTGGTGTGACAGCTTCACCCTGATGTAGGCTTTAGCCAAAAAACAACCACACCATTGAGGGTTAAATGCACTTGGTGACAGGCGCAGCTTGCCCCTGATGTAGTATATGGCCAAAAAATAAACAGACTATTGCTGGTTAAATGCACTTGGTGTGACAGCTTCACCCTGATGTAGGCTTTAGCCAAAAAACAACCACACCATTGAGGGTTAAATGCACTTGGTGACAGGCTCAGCTTGCCCCTGATGTAGTATATGGCCAAAAAATAAACAGACTATTGCTGGTTAAATGCACTTGGTGTGACAGCTTCACCCTGATGTAGGCTTTAGCCAAAAAACAACCACACCATTGAGGGTTAAATGCACTTGGTCGCAGCTTGTGCTGGCGCACCACAAGACACAAAATGGCCGCCGATAACCCCAGAAAAAAGTGACTGACAAACGGTCTGGGCAGCCTAAAAACAGTGAGAAATTGATTATCAGCAGCTCAATGATCCACAGCTGCAGATCAATCATTGGATGGAGTCTTTTGGAGGAGTTAATCAGCCTAATCTCGCCCTACTGTCGCAGCTGCAACCTCTCCCTACGCTAATCAGAGCAGAGTGACGGGCGGCGCTATGTGACTCCAGCTTAAATAGAGGCTGGGTCACATGGTGCTCTGGCCAATCACAACCATGCCAATAGTAGGCATGGCTGTGACGGCCTCTTGGGGCAAGTAGTATGACGCTTGTTGATTGGCTGCTTTGCAGCCTTTCAAAAAGCGCCAAGAAAGCGACGAACACCGAACCCGAACCCGGACTTTTACGAAAATGTCCGGGTTCGGGTCCGTGTCACGGACACCCCAAAATTCGGTACGAACCCGAACTATACAGTCCGGGTTCGCTCATCCCTACTTAAACACCCTTAATGACCAGACCACTTTTTACAATTCTGCACTACACTCCTTTCACGGTTTATTGCCCGGTCATGCAACTAACCACCCAAATGAATTTTACCTCCTTTTCTTCTCACTAATAGAGCTTTCAGTTGGTGGTATTTCATTGCTGCTGACATTTTTACTCTTTTGTTATTAATCGAAATTTACCGAAATGTTTAAAAAAAAAATGAAATTTTTCACTTTCAGTTGTAAAATTTTTCCAAAAAAAATACATTTCTATATAAATTTTTATCTAAATGTATTGTTCTAAATGTCTTTGATTAAAAAAAAGACCCCATTTCGGAAAGTAGACACCTTAAGGTATTCACTGATGGGCATAGTGAGTTCATAGAACTGTTTATTTTTTTTTGTTACAAGTTAGCGGAAAATTATGATTTTTTTATTTATTTTTTTTCCTTACAAAGTCTCATATTCTACTAACTTGTGACAAAAAGTTCAATCTTTCATGGACTCAATATGCCCCTCAGTGAATACCTTGGGGTGTCTTCTTTCCAAAATGGGGTCACTTGTGGGGTAGTTATACTGCCCTGGCATTTTAGGGGCCCTAATGCGTGAGAAGTAGTTTGAAATCAAAATGTGTTAAAAAAGCCCTGTGAAATCCTAAAGGTGCTCTTTAGAATTTGGGCCCCTTTGCCCACCTAGGCTGCAAAAAAGTGTCACACATGTGGTATCGCCATACTCGGAAGAAGTAGGGCAATTTGTTTTGGGGTGTATTTTTACATATACCCATGCTGGGTGAGAGAAATAGCTCTCTAAAAGTCAACTTTTCCCATTTTTTTATACAAAGTTTTCATTATAGAGAGATATTTCTCTCACCCAGCATGGGTATATGTAAAAATACACCCCAAAACAAATTGCCCTACTTCTCCTGAGTACGGTGATACCACATGTGTGACACTTTTTGCAGCCTAGATGTGCAAAGGGGCCCAAATTCCTTTTAGGAGATTTTTTTGTTTTTTCTCACAAAGTCTCCCTTTCCGCTAACTTGGGACAAAAAGTTCAATCTTTCATGGACTCAATATGCCCCTCAGTAAATACCTTGGGGTGTCTTCTTTCTGAAATGGGGTCACATGTGGGATATTTATACTGCCCTGGCATTTTAGGGGACCTAAAGCATGAGAAGAAGTCTGGAATATAAATGTCTAAAAAATTGGATTGCTTAGTGAGGGGTATGGTTAGTTCATGTGAGATTTTATTTTTTGACACAAGTTAGTGTAATATGAGATTTTGTAAGAAAAAACAAAACAAACAAAAAAAAATCTATTTCCGCTAACTTGTGCCAAAAAAATGTCTGAAAGGAGCTTTACAGGGGGGTGATCAGGGAGTCTATATGGGGTGATCACCACCCTGTCATTGATCACCCCCCTGTAAGGCTCCATTCAGATGTCCGTATGTGTTTTGCAGATCCGCGGTGTCCGTGTTTTTCAGATCCACGGATCCGCAAAACACATACGGACGTCTGAATGGAGCCTTGCAGGGGGGTGATCAATGACACAGACTTCTGAATGGAGCCTTACAGGGGGGTGATCAATGACAGGGGGGTGATCAATGACAGGGGGGTGATCAGGGAGTCTATATGGGGTGATCAGGGGTTAATAAGGGGTTAATAAGTGACAGGGGGCGTGTAGTGTAGTGTGGTTCTTGGTTCTACTTATTACAGAGCTGCCTGTGTCCTCTGGTGGTCGATCCAAGCAAATGGGACCACCAGAGGACCAGGTAGCAGGTATATTAGACGCTGTTATCAAAACAGCATCTAATAAACCTGTTAGGGGTTAAAAAAATAGCATCTACAGCCTGCCAGCGAACGATCACCGCTGGCAGGCAGGCTGTAGATCCACTCGCTTACCTGCAATTCCTATGTGCGCGCGTTCACAGGAAATCTTGTGTCTCGTGAGATGACGTGTAGATGCATGACTCTGCCTGAGACAGCCGCCTCCGGACCGCGATCCTGCGTTAGGTGGTCCGGAGGCGGTTAAACGGCACAGTCGCAGTTCATAAATTGCCCTTCAAATTTGAGGTGGCTAGAGTGGAGTTTCAATGAATGTCAATGGGCGGCGAGAGTTGCAAACAAATGGTCAGATTGTGAAAACTATCAGGACTATGGCTTAGCCGTGGACATTTTTAGTGGCAGCAGGGATAGCTGAACGTTTTAATATAAGATTTGTGTTGGTGGGCTTGGAAATGAGGGAGTGGTGGCAGTTTATGCCCTGATTTTTCAGCTCCCACTCTAGTTTTAAACATTGCGCCATTCATTCCTATGGGACAAAGTTCGCCACAAAAACGCTGATATTTCGTGAACCATTTGGTGAAATGTTCCACAAAGAAATAGCACACCAATCGGGAACAATCCTTGCATTTCTGTATTTTACTGTCTATGTAGTGTAAAAACTGTGGGAGGCGTTAGGGTGATAATTTTGGCTATAATAATAAGAATATATATGTGAGATAACAGTAAGGGGCCCTGCCCTGCGAGAACACTCAATAATAAGCTAAAACAATCGAAGAACATGTTACAGGCCTTTCCAAGCAACATAATAATTCTCTTAGTCACACATTAGATAACATCTTCTTTCAGCTGATTTTTTTTCTTTTTCTCGTTGTGTAAATGAATGACCCATTGGCATTAACCTGAACTGCAAGTCCTTGGAGTCGGTCCTGCCCTTAATTTGCATGTGAACAGCTGGATAAAAGGCCCAGCATTTCCAAGTCAGAGTCATCCTATTGCTGGTGTTCTCTCGTTACACAGGAATCATCGCATCACAAATGGCACGGAGTGGATTTTCTGCTTTCCTCCTTTTCCTTGGTCTGGTGGTTTCTTATGTGAATGGAAACACCGACTTGTGTGAAACCATATTGAAAGCCACCCCTAGCAATGCCAGCGTTTCAGATTTTAACTTGACTGTCTCTCCTGCTCACCTTCTTAGCAATACAAATTACACTGGTAAGTTTACCTGCTGATTTTTCGGAAACTTGCTAAGAAGCTTGTAACATTTTGATGTTGAAGAGGTTTTAAAGATTTTGTGATGTTCCTCAAATACGTGCACAGGCTCGTACCTGATTCTGTAACAGCTGGAGGAACTTCTTTGTTTATAGAGGTAGCAGAGCCACATTTTTCATCAAGATCTTTCGGGCTGTATGATTTCTGAATTAAGAATAAGTCCCATAGCAGTGAGTTGACGGACAACCGTGCATGTTCTCTCGACTGTTTTTATAACCTCCATAGCAAGGACAGAATAGGATGCCATGCTCTAGATGGGACAACCCCTTTAAAATATCATCAATTTCTAAATTATGCTTAATAATTGTTATCTCTGTAAAATTCTATTTTACCAAACTTTTGATCCATATTCATTCCTATCAAATTTTATGTACACTCTACATGTATCTTCTTCTACATCATAAATGCATATTGCTGCTTATATTTTTTCATTTTTTTATTTTTTTATTTTGACAAATTATACTTTCTGGAAGCTTCAAAATGTGTCACCATAGAGTTTTGTAGGTTACCGTATAATATTGATTACCGTAAGTCAGTTTTGCTCATTATAATTAGTGATGAGCGGCAGGGGTCATATTTGAATTTGCAATATTTCACTAATATTTTGTAGAATATTCGGCGAATATTCGTTATATGCTACATTTTTTTACTCTGAAAATCGGCAAAGTAATGATCGCGCAATATGCGAATATTACGCAATCAAGACCTGCGTAGGTCAAAAAGGAATATTCAGCACTATTATTATTTATTATTAAAGCGCCATTCATCCTATAGCGCTGTACATACGATAAGGGGTGCACATACATAAAACAGACAATTGCACTAAGCATGAACAGGACAAATTACAAACTGATACAGAAGGAGAGAGGGCCCTGCCCATGAGGGCTTACAATATACATGGTATGGGAGAAGGACACAGTGGGTGCGGGTGAAGCTGGTCATGGCGGTATAGAGGCAGCAGGGTCACTGGTTGTAGGCTTGTCTGAAGAGGTGGGTTTTCAGGTTTCTTTTGAAGGATTCCACTGTTGGTGAGAGTCTGATATGTTGGGGTAGCGAGTTCCAGAGTATGGGGGATGCACGGGAGAAATCCTGGAGGCCATTGTGGGAAGAGGCGATAAGAGGAGAGGAGAGGAGAGGAGAGTGCGTGTGGGGGTGTATCGGGAAAGTAGCTCAGAGATGTAGGGAGAAGACAGGTTGTGGGCGGCCTTGTATGTATGTATATATACTATAGAATATAGTGCTATATATTCGTTTTTTAGAATATTCATAATTTTTTTTCCATCTGAAGTCATGATTCCTCCCTGCTTAAGTTACTTGACAAGCAACATAAGCAGGGAGGAATCATAACTTCAGATGGAAAAAAATGACGAATATTCTAGTATTTTATATCTGCTAGTATAGTGTTCTGATGGATCTATGACCAATCAATATGTAACAGATCAAACAGAAGCATTAAGCATAGCAGATCCCAGTTATTTTAATGGGACCCATAATGTGTGTTACTCAGTAGGCAAATAACCACCTTAAGAAGCAACTTTGTCTGTTTGTGGGTGACATTTGTATGGACTTCACAGCACAGATGTTGAGGTATGGATGAAAACCAGTTATCATTGTATGCAAATTCCACAGTATGGGTGGTAAAATCATAGACTGTCCGCAGTCAAGGGGACCGTGTTTGTTCTCAAAAGAACATTATCCTAATATCCTATCCTAATATGCTTACATACATCCGCTTTGTTAGATGTCCTGCAGCGCCATGTATCTTTGAAATTGCTGTATACGTGTAGCAGGGCCAGTTTGTCGGAGGCAACAGAGCTACATTGCCTGGCATCAGATTCTGAGTGATCATACAATGCTGTGTCTTACTGCATTCCCTAACTGAGATTTATAGATGTATTTATATGTATATGACGTTCAGATTTACATTTTTTCTATTCTGTCATAAGTAGAGGAAAATGAAAATAGCTTTAGTGCTGGATTCGTTGCATGATAGTCCCCAGCCACACCCAACAGACCCCAATGACTATAATGTTATCTGTTGGGTTGACAAAATAGTGCTTATTTTTTCTGCAACAGAAACTCTTAAAAGAGCCTCCAGCACAGATGTTAACAGAGTTTAAAGAGGGCCTGTCACTTCTCCCTGCACAGTCTGACACTATCCAATCAGTGCAGCCAGTGTCAGACTGTACAGGGAGCCCTCACCCCCCAACTGGTAACACCCATCTGGACGTCCATTGCAAACTGCTAGTAATTCATCTATAACTTCTAACAGAAATAATAATTTGAATGGCACAACCTAGAATAATAAATGCTCCAGAATTGCTATCACATGGGGAATGTCAGTAGTTACTAAAACAGACACTGTAGCTCCAGAGAATTAAATGGCGTACACATGCATCATCTATAAAGTGACATAAGGACAAAATGTACGCATGGCATGCCATGGTTGTGCCAAATTTCCCTTGCCAAGTTCTTCCTAAGACCATATTGATAAATTCAGTTCAATACATAGAATTTCAGCCCTTAATTGTAGATCTCATGGATTATGGCTATAATGCGGTGTTTACTTATGGAAATCAATATTGTATTGAGTACACTGAGTGATGCTTCTCCCTTTGCCCTACACCAGTGTTTCCCAACCAGTGTGCCTCCAGCTGTTGCAAAACTACAACTCCCAGCATGCCCGGACAGCCTTTGGTTGTGCAGGCATGCTGGGGGTTGTAGTTTTGCAACAGCTGGAGGGACACTGGTTGGGAAACACTGCCCTACACTACTGTTTAAGTAGCACCCGTCAGTAGGGTTGATCTTACTGATTAAAATGATACCTGTCTTGTGAAAATTGGTGGTGGTGTTCCTGAGGAAAAAAATCTTTATTGGTTATGCAAATGAAAGCTTCAAGGCTTCAGACCTGAAAAACGGAGGAGCTGAGTGGCATTCAAGCCCTCTTTTACATAAAACAAATAAGTAATTTTTCTCGGGAACATCGGAAAACTGGTTTAATGGGGTTGATCCTGCTGACAGTTGCTCTTTTAAGCTACAGGATTGGCTGTCTCAGGTTCCAAAAGTTATTTTTTTTCCCCCTCTGGAACAGCACCACTCCTTGTCCAATGGTTGGTAGACGTGATCAGGACATGTCTACCAGGAGCTCAAGGTAGAACATGACACATTGATTTCACAAGCTGTATACATTTTCTTTTCATAGCTTCAAACCACAAGGAGAACGTAACATGTAATTACATTTCCAGATTTATTGTTCTCCTTTATTATATGCTATTCTTTATTTTACTACAAATTCTCTGGGAATTATGGGTTATATAAAACTGATTGTACAAGGCTGTCATTGTAAACTGACGAGTATAGAGTAGTAGGCTACTTATACGGAGCTGTCTTACGTACTGAATCCATTAGTCATAGTCAGACAGTTTTTACACCTCCTGCTCACATTGAATATTGTTAAATGGAAGCATTTATTCGTTTCATAATTCTATTCTTGATATGAAATGGAATACATCCTTAGGAAACAATGTACATTGCTCATCTGTATGTTAACGCCGCCCTTACCTTGTGCTTTCACACAGTGCACAAGCGCCTAAAGATAAGCTCCATACAGTATATTTCCTAATACTGTGCTGTCTGAGCAGCTGCATACACTCCCTGCCCTCAAGCCATTTAAGTCAGCTTCCCGAAATAACGCTTATTCACGATATACTGCTAACGTTATTCAGTTTTCTAATATATTTTGTGTTTCAACACCTTGCAGTTTCCAAGATCTTTGCTGCACGGTATTTATTGAATAAGTACCTTTAATTATGACTTTCAGATTATGAAAATCTGCCTTAGGCCTCTTTCACACGACAGTATGTCCATTTCAGTGTTTTGCGGTCCGTTTTTCACGGATCCGTTGTTCCGTTTTTTGCTTCCGTTGTGGTTCCGTTTCCGTTCCGTTGTTCCGTTCCGTTTTTCCGTATGGCAAATACAGTATACAGTAATTTCATATAAAAAATTGGGCTGGGCATAACATTTTCAATAGATGGTTCCGCAAAAAACGGAACGGATACGGAAGACATACGGATGCATTTCCGTATGCATTCCGTTTTTTTGCGGACCCATAGACTTTAATGGAGCCACGGAACGTGATTTGCGGCCAAATATAGGACATGTTCTATCTTTAAACGGAACGGAAAAACGGAAATACGGAAACGGAATGCACACGGAGTACATTCCGTTTTTTTTGCGGAACCATTGAAATGAATGGTTCCGTATACGGACCGTATACGGACCGCAAAAAACGGCCCGCAAAACGGAAAAAAAAAACGGTCGTGTGAAAGAGGCCTTAGTCGTAGGATGGTCATGTAGTTGCTTGGTTCACTACTAGCAAGAGTTCTATGCAGGTCACCTGTGTGTCCATCACATGACCTGGACAGAGTGTCATCCTCTGAATGGAAATAATGAGAGTTTGCATTCAATTGCAGCCATTAGAGGTCTAGAAACCTTTGTGCATATTGGAAAATGATATTGGAAAATAACAGCGCTCTCTATCATACAAAAGCGAAAGCATCCTTCGAGTCAAGCCGATATCATACCTAAAGGGATTTTCTGGCCAATGGTATAAATAATTAAACAAGTTATACCCACTTTACCGATCCCCCAACATTCCTGTTACAATACTTTACCATCCCCCACCGGTCTCTGCTTGCTGGTCCCTCTGGATACACAAATACTGTAACTGCTCAGTCAGTCATCGGCAGAGTTGGGTCACTTTGGCAGTCAGGGGCCCAATTTTTAGAAAAATTCTAATAATCTGAAAAATTCTAGAATCAGAATTTTAGGAATCAGACCCTTATCAAATTTTCTGAAATTTGGTCATCTCTAGATATTTGCTGTAGATAGAAAGCAATCAGGAAATAGAGCCTAGCAGGGAAACAGAAAGTATCTGAACATAAGAAGCAAGGGATCGGTAAAGTGAGTATGAATTATTTTATTAGACAGCCCCTTAAAGGTATAATATACCCTTCATGCTTGTCTCTTTCTTTATGAGATCATTGCTGTGTTTGAAGCTAATTTAAGAATCTAGTTTCAATTGTGTCTGTATGTAGTAAGGTGGGATTCTGAATTTGTTTTGGACGTTTAACAGACTCTATCATTTTCAATATTTTTTTTTTTTTTATAGTTAATGTGAAAGGAAATGGCAGTTTTACAGTCCTCTTACGAGCAGTTAATGAGTCAACTCCAGTAGGGAACTGGTCTCAAGGAACTAGCTGCAATGGAAGTGCCCTGTTTACTGGTTATTTCGTAAATAACACGCTCCTCCAAACAACATGGACTTCACCAGACAATGTGAAAAATGTCACAATTAAGTAAGTGGTCAATGTTCTATTGCTCCATCTGAAAAACCCCTCCCCCCTATTTTTCCCAACACAAACAGTATTTTCAGTAAGCAAAACCAGTTTTTAGAAAGCAAAATAGCTATCTCTTCCAACTTCCCCATAAACAGCAGCATGGTGGTTCGGTCTTCGAATCTGACCAAGGACAACATCTGCATGGAGTTCGCATGTTCTCCCTGGGTTTGCATGGGTTTCCTCCGGGTACTCCGGTTTCCTCTCACAGTCCAACTAATGTGTGGAAAATGTTTTTCAAGTTTCCACAGATTTATACCAATAGCAAAATTATCTAACACATCTAACATAAGAGGAACAACATATAGAATATTCAGTAAAAAAGGACATCCGGATGTATTTTGGTGCAGAAAAATGCCACTGAGTTTGCTGTGGATCCAGAGCAAAATCAGTGACAAATCGGTATCAAAATTTGCTTGAGTTATATATGGATTTTGACTGTAATTTTGCAGTGGATTTGACCTGTCACCTCTAGGCAATGCAATGATATTTGCTATGAAAATCAGGAAAACTGGAATGTCAAGTTACTGTATGTGCATATTCTTTTGCATAATTTTTTCACCCCACAAGGATCAGATTTTTTCAAATCTAATCCACTTTGCTGCCATTGTATATACTGTGGAACTTCGGCTTGAAATGAAGCTGACACTTTTCATTTTTATTCTCTTAGGGCTTTTATTCACGATAACACAACTACGTTCCTTTTACAAAAACTCTTAGTCTTAAGCCAAGGTGAGTCCCTGATAACTTGTATAAAAATTATTTCTTAGTATTGCACCATGATAATATTTTAAATGTTATAATTTGGGAGTGAAATTCCTTCCTGCCAAACTGGAAAGCTGTAACGTGTCTCTTTTTTCTCGGTGTGGCAATTTCATTGTATATTTCCAGTAGTTTAAAGGGAACTTGTCAAAAGTTTCATGCTCCTTGAACGATGGGCAACATGAAGTATCGACAGGCTCCCTGGTTCCACACAAAACTATGTTTTATTCTGAAACACCATAGTTTAAAGGGGTTATCCAAGAATTGGATATTAATGGCCTATCCTCAGGCTCCCACCACCTCTGCCACTCAGCAGCTCAAGTGAGATCTGCTGTGACGTCACAGCTTACTAAGCACAGTGCCGTACATTGTACAGTGGCTGTCCTTGATATTGTAAGTCAGCCCCATTCATTTGAATGGCACTGAGCCGTGCCTAGGACACATGACCATTGTACAGTGATGTTGAAAACTTAGGAAGACATCTAAGGGCTCACAGAGCACCACAGCTTCTTCAAACAGCATATCTGTTGGGGTCCTAGGAGTCAAACCCCTGCCAATCATGAGGCTAGGTCATCTATGTTAAATTCTCAGATAACCTCTTTAAAGATAAGCTGGGAACAAGGGGAAGAGCAACACAAATAGGGAAAGGTTAGTCAATCATGCTGAGCTGGGCAGAAAGGAAGCTAGAAGAGGGCTTTCATAAAGCTTCTCCTTTTTCCCAGCTAGTTTTAAGTAAAACCAAGATGTTTGTAACCAGGGAGCCTTCTGGAAGCTCCTGAAAGGTTCATTGTACTACCCTAAACATATTTCATTCTACCCACTGGTTTTGCATCCAGTATTAACACTGCAGAGGTCTAGTGTTTATGAGGTTCAAAAATTTTGTACCCATGGCCCCTGTTGCCCAATAACTGTTAGTCTTGCCTAGTGTCCTGGTTTTGCTCTTTAGATTGTTGACTGACAGAAACCCTCTGTGTGCACTCCAGTGTTTTACACAGGGCATCATAGGCTGGGGTCTGATATTGTGTGCCAAGTGTTGGATGTCAAGGGGATGGCACCAACAAGCCCCCCTACATTGGCAATGGTATTAAGATACAGATTTTGGTTAGAAAATGAATCTTTACCTGGGGTGAAGGAAACCCTTGCTGTAGCTCTGTTTTTCCCCCATAAAGAACCATTATTATTAATGGACAGGATAAGTGATAAATATATGATTGCAGGTATATGGCCAATGGGATCCCCAAGCCCCATGTTTGAATGTGACTGTAGTTTGCTTGCGTAGATATTGCTCCATTCACTTCTATGGACTGCAGAAGATAGCAGAGCACTACCTCTCCATTCACGGTGAGGAACCCCACCTCTCCGGACATCCCATCTGTTGGACTCCCATCAATCATACATTTATCACCTATCCTGTGGGTAGGTGATGAATGTTAATACAATAATTCTTTTGATGGAAGCTTGACAATGCACATCTAGACATGGTGGATGGCTGCGCCTGAGGTCATTGCCACCAATGGTTATGCTTCGTCCAAGTTCAGCATTAGATAAATAGGAATTACAGATGTCAGTTGTTCCTATTTGCTTTGTAATGAATTACTTTAAACTGATGTTTTCTTTTTTCCAACCAGATACCAGTCAAACAACTATAGGTTAGTAAAGCCTCCTGATCTTATGTCATTTTTTCTCTTTGTAATATTATATTAAATTGTGGGATCATGTTGACTATCAATGTGGCTCAATGATTAGAGCTTTTGCCTCCACTCCTGAGGTCCTGAGTTAAATCTTGGATGACCAGGACACCATCTGTATAGTCAAATTTGCCTACTACCTTGTGTGTTAGCATAGGTTTCCTCAGGGTACTTTGGTTTCTTCCTGCATCTCAATACAGGAAAAAAATATGAATCGATTTCTTAGTTTCCCTATTAAATAAGCCCCAGTCTGTATCTGAAATAGGAAATTTTATTGTGAGCATTGACGTGGAAAAGAAGTGTGCTTAGCGTTGTTTACCATTTCTGCTTCTCAATCTTCTCCGAGCCCAAGTTAAGTTGTTGAATATTCATTTAGAAATGTGAAAACCTTAGTTATTCAGCTAATGAAGCATTAAAAAACCAGTACTTATTATCCTGGTTGGAGGAGATTCCAAAAAAATTATGTATTTCTATTTTATTATGAATCTAAAAAAAAAACTACCCATGAAAAAAACTGATGCATATGTCTTTCTTCATTCCAGCACCAGTTACTGTTAACAGCACACAAAATTCTACAGGTATACTTCATCCACATTGTCATATACATTGTCAAAAGTTAAATTTTTTATAAACATATTTTCATTTAATGTTTTTTCACTAAGGAAAAACATTTGATTGTATAATAAGAGTTGAAATAGGAAATTTTATTGTGAGCATGGACGTGGAAAAGAAGCGTGCTTAGCGGCAAGTGTTGTGTACCATTTCTGCTTGTCAATCTTCTCCGAGCCCAAGTTAAGTTGTTGAATATTCATTTAGAAATGTCAAAACCTTAGTTAGTCAGCTAATGAAGCATTAATAAACCAGTACTTATTATCCTGGTTGGAGGAGCTTCCAAAAAATCATGTATTTCTATTTTATTATGAATCGGAAAAAAAAACTACCCATGAAAAAAAAACTGATGCATATGTCTTTCTTCATTCCAGCACCAGTTACTGCTAACAGCACACAAAGTTCTACAGGTATACTTCATCCACATTGTCATATACATTGTTAAAAGTTTAATTTTTTATAAACATATTTTCATTGAATTTTTTTTTCACTAAGGAAAAACATTTGATTGTATAATAAGAGTTGTTCATAGGTTTAAGAAGTAGGATATTACCAGTCTGTCACAACTGAAATATGCAAAAATACAAAACAAAGGGTTAATACCATACGGACTAGAGAAGTACAAACAAGTATGACAATGTAGCAATGCAGAAAGCAAAGCCAGAATTCAGGTATCTACATAGTTAAGAAGAAGACAGGCTCACACAGAGTTTCAGCCTATTTAGCCCATACTCACTGAAACGTGGCCTTACCACGTAATTTACCAGTGACCAATTGTTCTATAGTATAATCAAATTGGATCAAACCTGATTTCTATGATAGAGGAAAGCTGTGTGCTCTTTAAATTTCTAGCTACACGTCATGGTTAAAATATGAAAGGTTGATTGTCCATCTGGGGTAGACAGTTGATCTAAAGTAACTCTAAGGAAAGGAGAACCAGGGTACAAAACTTTTTGATAAAAATGAGAATCGAGTCGTAAAATGGATGTATATTGTGGTATTCCTACCATATATCAAAGATGGTTCTTTTCTTGAAACCTCAAGTTGAAGGCAATTTGCGTTATTGATTTCTTTTTTTTTTTCAATTATGTCCCCCTGCTAAAGGTTACTTTTATACCAGTGTTTTTGCTGGATCCATCATGGGTCAGCAAAACGCTTTCATCATGATAATACAACCGTCTGCATCTGTTATGAACGGATCCAGTTGTATCATTTTTAAAATACCCATGACGGATCCGTCATGAACTCCATTTGAAAGTCAGTGGGGGATGGATCAGTTTTCCATTGTGTCAGAGAAAACAGATCCGCCCCCATCGACTTACATTGTGAGTCAGGACGGATCCGTCTTCCTCCGCGCCACATCGTGGACAGAAAAACGATGCTTGCAGCATTATTCTGTCTACGATGGGAACGCAACCAAACGGAACAGAATGCATTCTGATTTATTCCGTTTTGTTCAGTTCAGTTTTGTCCCTATTGACAATAAGTGGGGACAAAACGGAAGCGTTTTCCACGCTATTGAGATCCTATAACTTCACACTTCAGTTATTTCCATCAGTTATTGTGAGCCAAAACCAGTAGTGAAGCCTACTCAGAGATCAGGTATAATGGAAAACTTTCCTCCTGTTCTGTGTTTTTGACCTGCACCTGATTTTGGTTCACAAAAACTGATGGAAATAACTGAAGTATGAACCCAGCCTTAGAATGAAAAGGAAAACAATTTATTTATGAAAAAATAAAGGTGACATGCATAGTGTGTTCTGCATATCAGCCCCAACTAAGGCTACTTTCACACTAGCGTTCTGCTGTCCGCTCGTGAGCTCCGTTTGAAGGGGCTCACGAGCGGAGCAGAACGCTTCCGTCCAGCCCTGATGCAGTCTGAATGGATGCGGATCCGCTCAGACTGCATCAGTCTGGCGGTGTTCAGCCTCCGCTCCGCTCGCCTCCGCACGGCCAGGCGGACAGCTGAACGCTGCTTGCAGCGTTCAGCTGTCCGCCTGGCCGTGCGGAGGCGTGCGGATCTGTCCAGACTTACAATGTAAGTCAATGGGAACGGATCCGCTTGAAGATGACACCATATGGCTCAATCTTCAAGCGGATCCGTCCCCCATTGACTTTACATTGAAAGTCTGAACGGATCCGCTCAGGCTACTTTCACACTTTCACACTTTTTCTAAGTTATTAATGCAGACGGATCCGTACTGAACGGAGCCTCCGTCTGCATTAATATGATCGGATCCGTTCAGAATGGATCCGATCAAGCGCTAGTGTGAAAGTAGCCTTACGCTAGTCACACAGACATTGCTAAAACTTCTGGTGCAGGTAAGTTTCATCCAAATTTTTTAAACTCTAAAAATGGAACATCGTTCTGTTATTATTGATCCTAAAACATTAACATTTTTTGCTCTTTTTTTATTTTATTTTCTGTACATCCTGGCTGAGCATCAGCAATTCTAATAATTTAACTACCTGCAGACATTGGTTGAGTAGTAACTGAGTCTTAATATAAAATTTGTAACAGGTTTGGCTATCGTGCCAAGATAGTCTTTTATGAGGCTATGACCTTGTGGAGTTCTTCAGCCTCCCAGGATTAGGTGTGACTGAAATGTCTTTAACCCCTATAGTGAGAACGAAACGTCTTTAACCCCTATAGCATGACTGAAACTTCTTTAACCCCTATAGTAATGCCCCATGGCAACTTAAGGGAAATAAAAAAAACAACCTATTGACTTCTTTGGGAAAATGTGAGCAGTTCTTTTGAGGTTGAATCTCCACAATAGGGTGGTACCAAACTGCATCAATTAGAGCAGGCATCCTCAAACTGCGGCCTTCCAGCTTTTGCAAAACTACAACTCCCAGCATGCCTGAACAGCCTACAGCTATCAGTCTACAGCAGGGCATTGTGGGAGTTGTAGTTTTACAACAGCTGGAGGGCCGCAGGTTGAGGATGCCTGAACTAGAGCATCTATGGCTCTTCAGTTTGGAGCCATAGCTACTCTGTTACTATACAGGTTCTGTGCATGTAACTCTGGAGCCTAATGGCTGACATATTGTCATAGTTTTAAAGAAACATTATACTGAAAGGAAGACACTCAAGAGTTTCTTATGGCTGGAGGAAATATTCTTTATACTAGCATTTGTATTATAAGACATATTTGTGAAATTACTGAGTAATGTTTTTTATCATTTCCGTTGCAGCAACGACCATTCGTGTAGCTCAAACCACAAGTGCAGGTTCTATAGACCAATCCAGTCTTCTATCTGTGGCTTTAAGTATGGTCCTCAGCCTGCTCCTGATTCCCAACAAGCATCACGTCTAATGGATATCATACAACAGGATGTTTCATAGACATTTAAAAAAAAAAAATGTTTTCAGTTATATATACGGTACATGATTTATTGTTCTGAAAAAAAATCAAATTTCTTAAGAGAAGCCAATCTAGATTATGCCATGAAATCTAAGTATACATTAAATTGGTTTTCTGTACAGTAAAAAATATTCAAAAGAGAGTCAGAATGGCTTTAAAAAATTAGAAAAAAATTCTCACCAAATGTCTACTGCTCCCATTCTGATGCCTAAAGGGTTCCTAGCCTGTCACAGTTTTTTTGTGACTAGTCATGCTCAATGGTCACATTTTCTTTGTTGAGAGGGATCAAGATAGTGTCTGATGGTAACTAATTCTGACCCTTTTTCAAAAAAATTTACCAGAAGGTCGCAATGATAGAAATCGAATGGGTTACTAGGATTTAAATTAGGTAAAATTTGTAGCCTTATGTAATATAAGAATTTTTGTCGAGAGAAAATTAAGCAACACCAAGGATGGTTTTCCTGTTGGACTGTGGTATCTAACTGGTGGATTTGGCTTTTCTTTATTTGTGATAATAGTTCTGACAATTTGTAGCCCTTAAAGGGTTTGTCTCAGTTCAGGAAATTGAATTTATCATTTAGAGAAAGTTAATACAAGCCACTTACTAATGTATTGTGATTGTCCATATTGCTTACTTTGCTGACTTGATTCATTTTTCTATCACATTATACACTGTTCATTTCCATGGTTATGACCACCATGTAATCCAGCAGCGGTGGCCGTGCTTGTACACTATAAGAAAAAGCGCTAGCCTCTCTGGTGGCTGGAAGCCTGGGACTGCATATAGGCTGGTGCCTTTTCCTATAATGTGACAGCACGGGCACCGCTGCTGGATTACAGGGTGGTCATAACCATGGAAACGGGCAGTGTATGGTGATGGAAAAATTAATAGAGATGGGGCCTAAACTTTTTTCACAAAAGAAGACTTGTAAGAAGAAGGTCCTGTTTCATTTAGTATAGGATCCTCTATCTACTATACATTTTATGCCTCTTCCAGTTATAAAATTTGCTATACATTATCGTAGTCACTGCATCTTCATCTAACTGCACTGCCAAATATAACTTAAGTAATCCAATTTGTTCAGACTAATTTAGTATAATAGACATTTTGCACATATTTTTCATACTTAATATCTATGTCTCTGCTACTGTTCTAATTTTTAATAGACCATTGCAATTTGAACTAATGTTTTAGTTATTGGCACGGCCATTGATTTGTATCATGTTAATGCTTGGTTAAATATTAAGTTCAGTAATGGTCTCTTTGTTAGTGGGAACACTGGATACTTAATGCAAGCCAGGTATGATCGCTAACATAGTTAACTAGTTAATATTTAATTTTCGTTAATGGATAAGCTATTCAACCGGTGAGATATAAGTATCTATCAGGTTCATATATAATAATGATAACATGGAATGAATTATTAGGTGATTTATAATTTTTCTATATCTGCTCTATTGGAGACCGTCAGTCGGCATTGACGTTAAGCAATTTTAGGTTAAAATGTAACCATGCATTGCTTATGAGGTAGACAGGAGGAAATTATATCACTCGCCCCTGTCCACCTCTGCCTCTTGTACAAATGAAAAATCCAAATGACTGAGTTCACCGCGTGCTCAATTACAGGCAAGTCAACATATTAATATATATGGAGAAGTCTATTTCTTCAACTTGACCGTCTATACGCAGTGTGGTCCATACTTTACCATCTGCCTGGAAAAATATAAATAGGACTATAAAGCTGAGATGTCAAATAGATCTAGTGTTTGTACAAAAGGCAGGTGGGACTGAGGGATATTATCTTACTAGATACTGATTATGAGCACATTATATAGTGCAGTTTTTATTAGCCTGACTAACATGAAAGTCCACATCGGCACACATCACATGGAGCCAACCATCTGGTGGTCACAATATGAAGAGTAATGCAAATCAATCAAGTTATGTGTGCCAAATGTATTAACCATGTGTCTTTATATAAAATGTTTTACAAAAATGATGCACTGAAAGTGCCACTTTTATTGACTTGTAAAGTGATGCCCTTGTGATAGTACTGATAGATCTGCCCCCGTGTGTTGGAATAAACTCATATTTTAATTATTCACATTAAATATCATCATCATTTGAGATATTTGGATCTGGGCCCATCACATTGATCCTCAATGCCGGTGTATTATTGATTCTTGATAGACATGAACAATTGGAAATCTTGGAAATTCCACCCAAATTTTCCAAAACGTTTTAACAATTCAAATTTTATCTGATTCACTTCAGGAGAATCAAAAAAGAGAGAGAGAGAAATGGAAATAACCCACAATACATGGGGGTTATCCCATGAGTAATGTAAAAAAAAATTAAATTTGACATCACATAGTACATGACAATCTCTTTCCAACACAGCTAGAACCAGCCCTGCACCTCACATGGATCCAGAGATCTCCTCATTCCTTGATCTGCTACATTTACATCAAGCTGACAGCTCATGGGGCGTGTCCATTCTGCTGCAGCTCAGGGGGCGTGGCTCAGCTCTCCCTATCACAGCTCAGGAGGCAGTTGAAGGATGAAACTGAGCATGTGCGGCCATCTCAGTGAGCAGGTCAAAGAAAGAAAAAACAAACAGCAGGTGGCGCTATACATATACATTTCACTGAATAACTCAGTGGCTATGCTACATTTTTAATTACATGCAATTACAAAAGATCCAGGGCTGGTTTGAAAACTGTAGAATATTTTTTGTGGGACAACCCCTTTAAAGAAACATCTAAGCAGTGAGTGCTCAGCTCTTTTTTTAATTCTCATAGTAGTGAATGGGAGCTAGGCAAACACCATAGAAGAGCAAGCTACCTTGATTTTGCAACTCGGAGGTTATGAAAACAACACATATTGCTGTTCTACATTGTTGTGTAGATTCTATTTACTGCTATGGGAGTTACAGAAACAGCAGGGCTCTGGTCGTTCAACCATTTCTGTAACTTGCCTCACCAGGCCTGTGCTTACTATGGGTTCTTCCCATCTCAGCCATGAATGGCTGAGATGGGGCAATCACTTTAGTTTAAAAAGCAGAAAACCATCAGCTGCAGTCCATGAGATTCAATCTAGGGCATCACATTCCCACATAGTATAAATTACAAATTCCCTTTACACGGATGTAGCTAGAGGGCACTGGCAACTGGTGGCAAAGCATGGGCCCTGTATTTCAGGGCAGACAAAAAGCCAAAATCTGCTTTGTCCAGGGAATTTAGACATAAAACTATGGCAGTAAAAGCAAGCCCCCAGTGAAGGAAAGCCTTGCTGCACCTTATAAAAGGACAGAATCCATTTAAATAAGATTTGTGTAAATTTTGGTTCTAAAGTACTGTAAATGTCATCACTTTTCAAATTATATAAACCTTTTTCCTGAAAGTATCAATTTATATATAGTTGCATAAGACTTGCATGTACAGAGACTGTATTATATTTGCTCATATCTAATAAAAGTTTTACAATCTCACAGGAAACATTTCTGTTTATTGAGTCCTTGAATATTGACTGTTCTGTAAATGACAACTTAGGTTGTCCGGTCCCAAAATCAAATTAATTTTATGTGCTCCTAACACCCCTCACCATGCATACATACGCCCCCAATAACTGTTTTTCATGTCCGAGCTTTCCTCCCCCCTGGAAGACATCACATTATCCAGGCAGATATATTTACTTTCTCCCCTTCTTGTTTTGTTGAATACATAACTTTATTTATACACAATCCTGGCTGCACTGCACAGTGATGAGTCACAGGCTGGCCACGCCCCCCACTGCTCTGTCTGCAGCAGCCACACCCACTACAACTCCTGTGTCCATCTCTCTACACCGAGACATGAATCTACTTCTCACCCTGTGTCTAAATCCTATTACGGATTGTCTACAAGCTCTGCCCTCATCTGTATCTAATCCTATCCTGTGTGATACAGCCTGCTGAGCTGTGTATCTAATCCCATCACTGACAGTCCACAGGCTCTTCCCTCACTAACTCCAGAGTGTGATAAACAGCTGGAATCAGCAAGCGTATCCAATCACCTCTGTATCTAATCCTATCCTGTATGTGTGCCTGATACACATCCTATTGTGTGCGATACAGCCTGCTGAAGTGTATATCTAATCCCATCTTCTATGATACAGCATGCTAAAATGTGTATCTAATCCCATTTTGTATCATCCTGCCTGCTGAGCTGTGTATCTAAACCCTTATGCATACGACCATATTCATTTTGCGATCCACATTTTTTACAGTCCCATTGAGTTCTATGAATTCGAGGACCAGAATAGGACATGTTCTGTCTTTACTGGAACTGACATACGGATGTAGAGAACACACTGATGACGTCCCTGTGCTTTCCACATCCATATGTCAGTTCTGCGAAAGATGGAACATGTCCTGTTCTGGTCCTCATCATGCAGATCTAAAACCCATAGAACTCAATGGGACTGTGAAAAAATGTGAATCATACACGGACAGTAACCTTATTTACTGGATCCTCAACTTGCAGACTGCAAAACAGATATGGTTCTGTGTCACTTATACTCAGCGCCCATAACAGTGACATCCACAGTGCCCCCATAACAGTGACATCCACAGTGCCCCCATAACAGTGACATCCACAGTGCCCCATAACAGTGACATCCACAGTGCCCCCATAACATTGACATCCACAGTGCCCCCATAACAGTGACATCCAGTGCCCCCTTGTGCCATCCAGTGTCCCCAGTACCATCCAATGCCCCCTATTTGTCAGCCAGTGCCCCCTTGTGCCATCCAGTGCCCCCTAGTACCATTCAGCGGCCGGCTATCCCGCTCATGTGCACTAGCATTCAGCATAGTGCGCTTGTGTGGTGAGTGAAGACAACCGCCCTGCGCTTTCTTCAGCAGGAGGCGGTGACGTCACTCATGACGATCTATCTCCTGCTCAAGAAAGGAAGAGAAGATAAGAAGACGGACTTCGGCCAGAAGCAAAGAAAAGCCATCTGGAGGGACCAAGTGACCAGGAGGCAGATCTCAAGAACGGCTGCACTCTGGAAGGTAAGTATGGGTCCAATAATCTTACCTCCACAGGTTAGATTTTAATACCCAATAAAAGGTTAAGCCCCTGAGAACCCCTTTAAAGTCTGCAAAAATATATTTTCAAAAGTTGAAAGTATTCTATCATTCAAGGATGGCATGAGGGACCAGGTGCATCTACAAACTCTGCACACTCTATAGTAACATCCAGTATCCATCCAGTCAGTACCCAGCACCCTAATGGTCTTCACCTTGTCAAGGTTCTTTACCAGACAAATCGGCTTGTCACAGCCAAGTGCAATTTTACACTCATGGTGCATAAGGCTTTCTCCACATTTGAAGGACCACCTACAGTATTTTATCACCTCAGGCATTAGGTCCACACATAATCATTTTAGAAAAAATATAAAATGTCTGCTAACAATCTGTTCTTTAATGGGAGCAGGACTAGTTGCCTTGCAGAGCTTGGCATCACTACACTCCATGCTCTGGCACTTACATATACTGCATATTGAAAAGCATTCCTGTCAAGCTCGTTCAGCCATGATGGCATATCATAGGCAGGATTGCATCAATACCATCTATTGTAGAGCAGTGCAATGTGTGGTCAGGCATTGCCCCCTCAACCCCACTAGGCAGGTCTGCAAGTGGTGGCAACCAGTCCTGCTTACATTCTAGGACAGGTTACTTTCTCCAATGTAAAATCATTGAGCTACGGTATCTACCTGTTCAGTGTTTACTTTGTAGAGGCAGAACATTGGATTATAATTATGTAATAAGGTTAGTCTTATATTATAGCTAAGCGCTAGACTTACAACATACAGTATACTGTACTTTTTGGATCAACGTTAGTGCTGAAAGTTGGCCCCTACCGAACTGATATTGTTGGCCTATCCTGTAAAGCACTGTGGTTCTCTTACATAAATTTTAGGCTATACATTATCCAATATTGTGCCGGTCAGACTCTGTGACTCGTGGGGAACAGGACCTGTAATGTTTAGGAAAAATGTAGCAAATACAATTCACCCTTGAAAACAAAGCACATAATCACTATAACAGTTATAATCACATAGGAGGAGATTTATCAAACTGATGTAAAGGAAAACTGTCTTAGTTTCCAATAGCAAGCAATCAGATTCCACCGAAACTTTTTTCAGAATTCCTTTGGAAAGTAAAAAGGTGGAATCTGATTGGTTGCTATGGGCAACTACACCACTTTTCATTTACATCTATTGTATGTTCTCTCCTGATCTTTGAGGGAAAGTCCATAAAAATAAATAAAAGTACAATAAATAAATAATAAATACACATGAAAAGGCCCCCAAAAATGCTCTCCTTACCAATGGCTGCTGTACTGCTAGCCTGACCCAGTTACCACAAATTGAATGTAATATCTAAAAATTTACTGTAGACAACGGCTAACAGTAATAAAATGTCTATTTTAGGTCAACAATATATTATCAGCAAAAACATTATTTTAATCTATAAACGTAAAAAAATGTGTAAAAAAAAAAGGATAAAAGAAACTTGCACTATTCAATAAAAACACAACAAAAATCACACTGATAGCTAAAAAAAATAAAATAACGGATGTAGTCATGAAACTAACACGCACTAAAAAATGGCTAAATAGTGTGTGGTCCTGAAAGTTCAGACTATTCGGCACATGAACCAGTTAATATTTCCATTTTATCTGTGTAGAATTGATGAATGTTTTAGAAAGGCAATTTCCTTTGCATACGGCTGTGGAGCCCTCACATCCCATATTGTAGAATCAATCTGGATGACACTCATACATTGATGGCTATTCCAAACACAGTGAGCCTGAATGTATTTGGTAACCTGTATACCAGAGATTCCAAACTATGTCAGGTAAAAGGGTATTCCCATCTCCCATCTTGGACATTGAGAGCATATTGTTAGGATATACCTCCAATGTCTGATAGGTGTTGATCCCACCTCAGGGACCAACACCTATACTTAGAATGGAGCCCACAAAGTTCAGGATGGTGCGCCACACCATTCCTATGGGAGCGCGGAAAATAGCCAAGCATCGCACTTGTCTATTTTCGGAAATCCCATTGTAATGAATGGGAAGTGCACCACACAAGTGCAGCCAACACTCCATTCACTTCTATGGGGCTTACAGAAATAGCCGAGCGCTGGCACTTTGGCACTCCCGTAGGAATGAATGGAGCAATGTTGTGCATGTGTGGTGCACCATCCTGCACTTTGCAGACTCTGTTCTAAGTATAGGTGTGTCACGCCTGCAATTTTTTCAACAGTGGATCTCAACTGCGGATTTATTAGGATCAATCAGATATGAATCTCAGGCGTCACTCACAACCTCAACGGTGAGTTTGAGATTCTACCATCACGTGATCAGGAGAAAACAACTCTGGTCGGCACAGTACTATTGCTTCATAGACTGCGGGTAGGTGTTAGAATACTAGAATGCGGTAGCTGTCGCGGGGTTAACAGGGGCCACTCAGTAAGAGACCTACACAGTTATCTCAGCCTGCATGTAAGTAAGGAGAGGTGCTCTCTCACAGAAAGGGTACTTGCGATTGGCAGCGGCTATGCGATGGTGGAGACTCCCAAGGAGACTGCAGTTTCAGGACAGAGCGGATCCGTCTTCCAGATGGTAGCGAGGAAATGAGAAGGGTCCGGTTACTAAGCGGATCCGTCTTCCGGATGGCAGCGGGGTAACTGGAGCGGGCCCGATTGCGGTGCGGATCCGTCTCCCAGATGACAGTGGGGGAGACGTGCAAGGTTCGGTTTCTGGAGGTCCCATACACAGGTGGTGAGGCAGCAGGCGTACCGACAACAATCACAGCACGCCATGCCGCCTCACCAGCCCCTTTAAATAGAACCAGGAAGTGCAATAGGACCCTCTGATTGGTCCGGATGACTTCCGCGTTCCACCGTGGAACGCAGCCGCCGCGTCACAACCTGGAGTTCGCGCGTCTTCCGCGTTCCACGGTGGAACGCAAGGACCGCGGCAGACGAACAAAAGGCCGTCGCGTCGGCGGCATTACAGTGTGCAGGTCCCAGACATTGGGGGCATATCCTAGCAATATGCTCACAATGTCCAAGATGGGAATTTCAATTTTAGTGCTTGGCAAAAATTCATCTACTGGAGGTCATGCCTCACCCGCTAAGGCCAGTCAACTTTTCTTGCCACCTTTCAAAAGTGGTAAGAACTGTGAAAAATCACACATTATACAACAAATAAGAAGTGCAATCACCATAATTTGCAATATTTATAAGCCACATAAGTGGGGTAAAAAGCCTAATAAATAGGCCACTGAGTCCTTGCACACGTTGTAGTATGTTAGAAGCTAACTGTGAGAATATATTTAGATATTGGGAAGACGCATGAAGCCACACAATCAGTTTGTAATAGATATTACGATTTACCTTGCAACACAATTATTTCATTTTTGGGAACAGGTTTTAACACGAGTTCAGAGGGACAGTGATCGAGACTGTTTGTGCTCCACCGTGTGTTAATCTATTCTTGGGCTGGTGGAAGAATTAAGACATTTTTTGTGAGCATTTCACGCATATTGGATAAATATGCCCATGCTGGGTGAGATAAATATCTCTGTAAATTGACAACTTTGTATAAAAAAATGTAAAGATATTTCTCACACACAGTATGGGTATATGTAAAAATACACCCCAAAACACATTGCCCTACTTCTCCTGAGTATGGCGATTTTGCAGCCAAGATGTGCAAAGGGCATTTTCACAGGGCATTTTTACGCATTTGGATTCCAAACTACTTCTCACGCTTTAGGGCCCCTAAAATGCCAGGGCAGTATAAATACCCCATAAGTGACACCATTTTAGAAAGAAGACACCCCAAGGTATTCCGTGAGGGGCATGGTGAGTTGATGTAAAATTTTATTTTTTGTCACAAGTTAGTGGAATATGAGACTTTGTAAGAAAAAAAATATGAAAAAAAAAAAAATTTCAGCTAACTTGTGCCAAAAAAAAAAAAATATTAGAGGAACTAGCCATGCCCCTCACGGAATACCTTGGGGTGTCTTCTTTCCAAAATGGGATCACTTGTGGGGTATTTATACTGCCCTGGCATTTTAGAGGCCCTAAAGCGTGAGAAGTAGTTTGGAATCCAAATGCGTAAAAAATGCCCTGTAAAATCCTAATAATACTCATTGGAATTTGGGCCCCTTTGTGCACATAGGCTGCAAAAAAGTGTCACACATGTGGTATCGCCGTACTCAGGAGAAGTAGGGCAATGTGTTTTGTGGTGTATTTTTACATATACCCATGCTGGGTGAGAGAAATATCTCTGTAAAATGACAACTTTGTATAAAAAAATTGAAAAACTTGTCTTTTACAGAGATATTTATCTCACCCAGCATGTAAAAATACACCCCAAAACACATTGCCCTACTTCTTCTGAGTATGGCGATACCACATGTGTGACACTTTTTTGCAGCCTAGGTGCGCAAAGGGGCCCAAATTCCAATGAGTACCTTTACGATTTCACAGGGCATTTTTTACGCATTTGGATTCCAAACTACTTCTCACGCTTTAGGTCCCCTAAAATGCCAGGTCAGTATAAATACCCCACAAGTGACCCTATTTTGGAATGAAGACACTCTGTAAATTGACAGCTTTGTATAAAAAAATGTAAAAAGTTGTCATTTACAGAGATATTTCTCACACACAGTATGGGTATATGTAAAAATACACCTCAAAACACATTGCCCTACTTCTCCTGAGTACGGCGATTTTGCAGCCAAGATGCGCAAAGGGGCCCAAATTCCAATGAGTACCTTTAGGATTTCACAGGGCATTTATACGCATTTGGATTCCAAACTACTTCTCATGCTTTAGGGCCCCTAAAATGCCAGGGCAGTATAAATACCCACAAGTGACACCATTTTAGAAAGAAGACACCCCAAGGTATTCCGTGAGGGGCATGGCGAGTTCATGTAAAATTGTATTTTTTGTAACTTCCATGAACTCACTATGCCCATCAGCGAATACCTTAGGGTGTCTAATTTCCAAAATGGGGTCATTTGTGGGGTGTTTCTACTGTCTGGGCATTGTAGAACCTCAGGAAACATGACTGGTGCTCAGAAAGTCAAAGTGCGTAAATTAATTTTTTTTGCACCATAGTTTGTAAACGCTATAACTTACCCAAACCAATAAATATACACTTATTGCATTTTTTTTAATCAAAGACATGAAGAACAATACATTTCGAGAAAAATGTATATAGAAATGTAGTTTTTTTTTAAAAAAAAATTCAAACAGAAAGTGAAAAATGACATTGTTTTGCAAAACTTTCGGTCAATTTTAATTAATATAAAAAAAAAAGCAAAAATGTCAGCAGCAATGAAATACCACCAAATGAAAGCTTTATTAGTGAGAAGAAAAGGAGGTAAAATTAATTTCGGTGGTAAGTTGTATGACCGAGCAATAAACCGTGAAAGTAGTGTAGTGCAGAATTGTAAAAAGTGGTCTGGTCATTAAGGGGGTTTAAGCTAGGTGGGCTGAGGTGGTTAAAAACACCCTTTTTGGGCAAAATACACTATTTTCCAGCACTTGTTGCATCTGCACATGTGAAATTCAAGGGTTATATACTGCTGTCATATTCTGTTATTAAACAAACACCCATTTTAAGCAAAAAACGTAATTTTGCAGCCTTTGCTGTCATTGTGAGATACACACTATAGATACTGTGTTTCTATTCTGTTATTTGAAATACAACAATTTTGGGCAAAAAACTTAAATACTTAAATAGCGGCCTAGTCTGGATCTGTACGTGTAAGATACACACTTTAGATACTGTGGTTATATTACTGTGGCAGGATGAGGAGGAGGAGATGGAGGAGGAGGAACCTTGTTCACAGCAGGGTGGCACCCAGACCAGCTATCGGCCATCACTGGTGCGTGGCTGGGGGGATACATTGGACACAGACGATACACCTCCCACAGAGGACAGCTTTTCGTTGCCTTTGGGCAGCCTTGCATACATGAGCGATTACATGCTGCAGTGTCTCAGCAACGACCGCCGAGTTGCCCACATTCTAACTTGTGCTGATTACTGGGTTGCCACGCTGCTGGATCCCCATTACAAGAACAACGTACCGTCCTTAATTTCTTCTCTGGAGCGTGATCGTAAGATGCGCGAGTACAAGCGCATGCTGGTAGACGTGGGGGCACAGTGGAAGCACAAGGCGAAGGCAGAGGAGGAGGGAGAGGTCGCCAACGCAGCTGGGGCACCGCCAGCACCTCAGAAGGCAGGGTTAGCATGGCCGAAATGTGGAAAAGCTTTGTCAGCACGCTACAACAACCAGCACCACCAGCTGATATGGAATGTCTTAGCAGGAGGCAGCATTTCACCAACATGGTGGAGCAGTATGTGTGCACACGCCTACATGTACTGAGTGACGGGTCTGCCCCCTTCAACTTCTTTGTCTCCAAATTGGGCACATGGCCTGAGCTTGCCCTTTACGCCTTGGAGGTGCTGGCCTGCCCTGTAGCCAGTGTTTTATCTAAACGTGTGTTTAGCACGGCAGGGGGCATCATCACAGACATGCGCAGCCTGATGTCCACAGCCAATGTTGACAAGTTCATGTTCATTAAAATGAACCAGGCAAGGATCCAACAGGACTTGTCCGTACCTTGTGCAGAATAGACATGTATGCCAGCCTTAACCAGCCATTGTTATACTACAGCGCAATTGCTCATTCTTGTATTTTGGATATTTCACACTCATTTGGAGTGTACCCTAATTTATAAAAAATAAAAATTAAAACCAGTGTTGGCTCCTCAAACTTCTACTTCATATGGACCTCCACCTCATAAATCTTTATTTTTATTTTTATTTGTACGTATTTTATTTTATGTATTTCACTACTTTGTCTGTTAATTTTTTGGGTGAAATTCACCAATTTTTGGGTGTGATATACCACTGCTATACCTAGTAGACAGGTTAAAAAAATTCACAAATTTGTTTGTTACATTTTTGGGTGAAATTCATTAATTTGTAGGTGTGATGTGCCACTGCTATACCTAGTAAAGAGGTTAAAAAAAAACACTAATTTGTCTGTTACATTTTCAGGTGAAATTCAATTTTTGGGTGTGATATACCACTGCTCTACCTAGTAGGTAAAAAAAATTCACTAATTTGTCTGTTACTGTACATTTTCGGGTGAAAATCACCAATTTTTGGGTGTGATACACCACAGCTATAGCTAGTAGACAGGTTAAAAAAAAATCACAAATTTGTCTGTTAAATTTTTGGGTGAAATTCACCAATTTTTGGGTGTAATATACCCCTCTTCTACAGCTTAATACATTTCACTAATTTCTCTTTTACATTTTTGGGTGACATTAAACAATTTTTTTCTGTCATAGACCCCTGCTCTACCAAGTAGACGGGTTAATAAATTCCACAAATTTTTCGGTTACATTCTTGGGTTGACATTTTACAATTTTGGACGTGAATAAACCCCTGCTCTGCATTAGTGACAGGGAATACAATTTCAGAAATTGTTCCTTAATTGATGCGCGCCACCTCCTTTCATTCAATGCTTAAACTTTAACAAGTTGTCCCACATTTGCGCTTCAATAATTTGTCCCACATTTGTGCTTTAATAATTTGTCCCACATTTGCCCTTCAATAATTTGTCCCACATTTGCGCTTAGATAATTTGTCCCACATTTGCGCTTAGATAATTTGTCCCACGTTTGCGCTTCAATAACTTTTCCAATATTTCCGCTCGATCAAAATAAAATTTCATCCATTTATCTCCCTTGGATGTGGTCTCTCTTTTTCACACTCCCTCTCCGATGTGGAACCCTGATTCGCCGATAACCGTGATCAACATGGTAGGCTCAGAAAAGAACATCTAAATTTGATAGAAAAGATATCCAAATGGATGGTGGACGTCATGGTGGCACCTCTGCATAGGTGGCAGGAACATACGTTTCAAAAAATCATCTGTTACATTGTCAGGTGACATTTTACAAATTTTGTCTTATAGAAACCCCTGCTCTGCATAGGAGACAGGGAATAACATTTCAAAAAATTCTTCTTTAATCGATGTGCGCCACCTCCTTTCATTCAATGCTTAAACTTTAACAAGTTGTCCCACATTTGCGCTTTCGTAATTTGTCCCACATTTGCGTTTCAATAATTTATCCTACATTTGCACTTCAATAACTTTTCCCATATTTCCGCTCGATCAAAATAAAATTTCATCCATTTATCTCCCTTGGATGTGGTCTCTCTTTCTCGCGCTCCCTCTCCGGCGTGGAACCCTGATTCTCCGATAACCGTGATCAACATGGTAGGCTCAGAAAAGGACATAGAAAGTTGATAGAGAAGATATCAAAATGGATGGTGGACATCACAGGGACGTGCGAACAGGCAGAAGTTATCTAGAGTCAACAAAGCGGCAGCAGGGCCTCTCCTGACTAATGTTTCCAAATCCAAAATACCACAGTGACATTCCCTATAATTTTTTTATTAATCATTCCAATAACAGGGCATCTTAAGAGTACTGTATTGTCACTACCTCCCTGAGTCGGGATTGGGTAATTGCCGCGCGCCCCCTCCTTTCCTTCAATTCTTCAGTTTTAATAGCTTCTCCCATATTTCTGCTCAGTCATAATTAAATTTCATGCATTGATCTCCCTTGGATGTGGTCTCTCTTTCTCATGCTCCCTCTCTGGGGTGGAACCCTGATTCCCCGCTAACCGTGATCAACATGGTAGGCGCAGAAAGAACATCAAAATTTGATAGAGCAGATATCCAATTGGATCATGAACATCACGGGGACGTGCGACATGGTGGGGCTGTATTTTTGAATACGCCTACACAAACTGACTGATAGTTCTGCCCCTTGCAACTTCTCGGTCTCCAAATTGGGCACATGGCCTGAACTTGTCCTTTACGCCTTGGAGGTGCTGGCCTGCCCTGCATCCAGTGTATTGTCTGAACGTGTGTTTAGCATGACTGGAGGAGGTTATCACAGGCTATATTTCCCAATGTTTTGGGGTGTACCCTAATAAAAAAAAATAAAAAAAATGTAAAACCAAAAATCTGTGTAGGCTACCTCTTCCTCCTCCACCGCCGTTTCCACCTACACCGCCACATCCACTGCCTCCTCAACTTCCTACTCCATATGAACCTCGTCCTCCTAGATCAAGATTATTATTTTTAATTTTTATGCATTTTATGTTATTTAAAGTAATTTCCCTATCCACATTTGTTTGCAGAGCACTTGCCATGCTCTTAACCACATTTTTCTGGCATTTGCAGCCCTCTAGCTTTTTCTGGGACATTTTTAGAGGCATTTTAGTGCTCAAAAGTTCGGGTCCCCATTGACTTCAATGGGGTTTGGGTTCGGGGTATAGTTCGGGTCAAGTTCAGGTCCCGAACACAAAGTTTTTTGTGAAGTTCGGCTGAACCCGTCGAACCCGAACATCCAGGTGTCCGATCAACTCTACCTATGATGACATCATGTCACTACCAGAGCTTTGAGACGTTCTCACAGCTCTGTGTCTCCACCCCTGTGATGATGTCACTTAGAGTTTGGAGGTGTTCTCACTGTTCTGTTTCTCCGCCCCTGTGATGAGGTCTTTACTCCCAGCTGTCTCTCCTGCATTTGATTTCCCTGCCTTTAAATCACCCCTCCTCCTATTGCAGAGCGTGGATTATACTTCTCTTTTCAGTTGTAGCTCTGCCTTGAGTATATTCACTTCTTAAGCTACTAGTTCTCTGGACCTGTGTTCTGCTGCTGCAAGCACTCCGGATATTGCCAGCGGCCCTTGGATCCGTCTTCTCTGCGGCTACAGCTCCATCAGCTAAGTGTGCAGACTTTGTTGTGTACCTGGTGATTTCCTGACTGGATCTGAGGTGGCCACGGTTCCCTCCATATTCTGAGCGGGGCATCGGTGGCCGTGCCCCTTCCACTATTGTAGGGGTTACAGGGCTCATCAGTCTAAGGTACACGGGCATGCCTCGTTCCACCATTTGGATCCGGGCATGTGCTTTAGCAGCATAGGGAGAATGTTGAGGGTCTGACAGGGGTCACCCTTTCTCTTCCCTAGTTTGGGTCCGGTCAGTAGCTCTTCTTACTGTGTATGCTCTGGTTACCCTTAAACAGCCGTGACACATCAGTGCTAAATGCAGTAGCTGAAAAGGACCTGCGATTATGTCACCGTCATGTGACTAGAGCAGGAGAGGAGGGCTCAGCAGTGAAGTCCTGGGAAGAAGCTGTGGTTAGGTATGCTACATGAGGAGAGGTAAGTGAAGGGGTAGATTACTCAGTGTGAGAGGCAGAACAATGTTGGGAGTTGTAGTTATTTAATTTGGACTGTATGTTAGGGCTGAAAGAAGGGAAGTTATTTACATGGAACAGTGGGGTGGAGTGATGTTATTTACATGGGACTGAAAGTTGAGGGAGTGATGTTATTTACATGGGAATGCATGTTTGAGGTGGCTGGGGCAGGGTGATTTTATTTACATGGGACTATATGTTGAAGGCAGCGGTGGGAGGGAGTGATATTATTTACATGGGACTGAATGTTGAGGGGTAATGTGATTTACATGGGACTGCATATTGGAGGTGGCTGGAGAGATGGTGTAATGGTATTTACATGGCAGTCTATGGAGGAGAACTATGGAGGTACTGCAGGGGGCATTATACAAACTGGGAGGGCTTCAGGGTGAGCATTATAACAGTAGGAGGCGATATAAATGCTGGAGCACTTCAGGGTGAGCATTATAACAGTAGGGGGCATTATAAATACTGGTGGTACTGTGGGGGGGGGTCTTATTAATACTGAGGGGTCAGTAGATAGCTTTATTACTACTGGGGGGACAATAGGAGGGCCTTATTTCTACTAGGGGCTCTGTAAGGGCATTATTAATACTGGAGGGCTCTTCAACTAATGGGGGCACTCTTGGGGAGCATTATCACAGTTGGGGGCACTGTAGGGGGCAGTATTACTAATAAGGGCATTCTAGAAGGAAATTACTATTGGTGGGACTATGAGGAACACTATTACTATGGGGGGCACTCATTTTCTTCGGGATAGTATTTGGGGGTAGAGAAAAATGAGGAAGCTAAGATGTCTGTGTATCACACTCTGTAGAGACGAGGTGCGGCTGAGAGAAGTTGTCTGGACGGAATGGAGAAGATGATGACAGAGAAGATCTACAGTACAGACCAAAAGTTTGGACACACCTTCTCATTTAAAGAGTTTTCTTTATTTTCATGACTATGAAAATTGTAGATTCACACTGAAGGCATCAAAACTATGAAATAACACATGTAGAATTATCTACATAACAAAAAAGGGTGAAACAACTGAAAATATGTAATATTCTAGGTTTTTCAAAGTAGCCACCTTTTGCTTTGATTACTGCTTTGCACACTCTTGGCATTCTCTTGATGAGCTTCAAGAGGTAGTCACCTGAAATGGTCTTCCAACAGTCTTGAAGGAGTTCCCAGAGATGCTTAGCACTTGTTGGCCCTTTGCCTTCACTCTGCGGTCCAGCTCACCCCAAACCATCTCGATTGGGTTCAGGTCCGGTGACTGTGGAGGCCAGGTCATGTGGCGCAGCACCCCATCACTCTCCTTCATGGTCAAATAGCCCTTACACAGCCTGGAGGTGTGTTTGGGGTCATTGTCCTGTTGAAAAATAAATGATGGTCCAACTAAACGCAAATGGAATAGCATGCCGCTGCAAGATGCTGTGGTAGCCATGCTGGTTCAGTATGCCTTCAATTTTGAATAAATACCCAACAGTGTCACCAGCAAAGCACCCCCACACCATCACACCTCCTCCTCCATGCTTCACGGTGGGAACCAGGCATGTAGAGTCTATCCGTTCACCTTTTCTGCGTCGCACAAAGAAACGGTGGTTGGAACCAAAGATCTTAAATTTGGACTCATCAGACCAAAGCACAGATTTCCACTGGTCTAATGTCAATTCCTTGTGTTCTTTAGCCCAAACAAGTCTCTTCTGCTTGTTGCCTGTCCTTAGCAGTGGTTTCCTAGCAGATATTCTACCATGAAGGCCTGATTCACACAGTCTCCTCTTAACAGTTGTTCTAGAGATGTGTCTGCTGCTAGAACTCTGTGTGGCATTGACCTGGTCTCTAATCTCAGCTGCTGTTAACCTGCGATTTCTGAGGCTGGTGACTCGGATAACCTTATCCTCGGCAGCAGAGGTGACTCTTGGTCTTCCTTTCCTGGGGCGGTCCGCATGTGAGCCAGTTTATTTGTAGCGCTTGAAGGTTTTTGTGACTGCACTTGGGGACACTTTCAAAGTTTTCCCAATTTTTGGGACTGACTGACCTTCATTTCTTAAAGTAATGACTATTCAGTAGGACTATCCACCTGACTTCTCCACAACGCAACTGATGGTCCCAACCCCATTTATAAGGCAAGAAATCCCACTTATTAAACCTGACAGGGCACACCTGTGAAGTGAAAACCATTTCAGGTGACTACCTCTTGAAGCTCATCAAGAGAATGCCAAGAGTGTGCAAAGCAGTAATCAAAGCAAAAGGTATCTACTTTGAAGAACCTAGAATATGACATATTTTCAGTTGTTTCACACTTTTTTGTTATGTATATAATTCCACATGTGTTAATTTATAGTTTTGATGCCTTCAGTGTGAATCTACAATTTTCATAGTCATGAAAATAAAGAAAACTCTTTTAATGAGAAGGTGTGTCCAAACTTTTGGTCTGTACTGTACATCAGAGGAGACGTCACCTGGGAGAAACTGGATGTGAGAGGTACGTTCTACTGTATAGCTATAGCAGGCTTAGGGGTCGGTTGGTTGACTTAGAAAATTGGGCCATATGCATTGGTGCTTGGGCCCCAGTTCTTTTGAGACCCTTGCAATGCCCCTGCCTTTAACCTTCTTTTTTTGCTCATATAAACCTGTCACAAGGTTGTCTGAACAGCAAAAATAAAGCACAATTGGTGAGACAAGGAATGTTTATAGCGGTGAGCAGGCATACATTAGGAAATAAACACACTTATAAATGATCATTGGAATGTTGTATTTCAACCTGTTGTTAATATTTAATCCTATTGTTCCCTTAGGTGCCTACAAGGCAGGAAATAGCGGTGTGTGTGGTACTGTTACTTACCTCCTGGCATGTTATAAATAGTGCCTTATAAGACTTCTGCCATGTCATACAGAAGAAAAAAGAATATGAACTAGAAGCCTCTGTTATAAGGGCATTTTTTCACTCTGATGTGAGTAACCATTCTGTCCTCATAAGGGGGATAGTTTTTTTTTTTTTTAATATATATAATTTTGTCAAATGTGTTAGAAGCTTAAATATTGTCAACTTACTAAAAGACCTCTTAAAGCCATGCTCCCTTGTTATCTAAGTCTTTTGTCCCAACGTTATCGGAGGTCCTTCCTCCCAGCAGCGGTTAGGATTTATAGCCACCACTGTTCCCAGAAACCCAGTAGTGAATTTTTTAAGTAAATTCTGTTATGTTTTTCTTGTATTTTACTCTTTAATTTCTAATTACTCTTATTTTTTTCTCCTGTTGTGAATGTGATTGCTGCTGTTATGCCAAAATTTCCTCACTGAGGGACAATAAAGGGATTTTCTTCTTCTTCTTCTTCCAACTGCACTTTGCTTGTATCATTCTTCTGTGCATGTGCAGCTCCTGGGCATGCAGGAAAGTAGAGCCGACAAAGTGTGGGGAACATATAAAAACTGGTGTAAAGGAATACTGACTTAGTTGCCCTTACAGGTGTAGTTTTGCATTATCGACACAGTTGGGCTCTGCACTGCTCAGGAAGCAGCAGCAGACTGAGTACGCAAGCAACGAGTCACTGAGCCACGGTGCAGGTGCGAGAATACAGGACTACCGTAGATGAGCCCTATCAATCAAGGGAAGATGGGATGGGGAGTGCCTAGAGAAGAGGGGTATTAAAAAAACAGTGCTCCAAGGCCTCCAGCCAGCCCCCTTGATGCTTCAACAAGTTAATTTGCATATTACTACAAAAGCAGATATCTTGGGAGTTATTCTTCTTACAGAAATAACTAAGGTATAGTTTATCCAGCATGATCAACCCTACCAGGCAATATGCATGGTTGAAAAGGGTTGTTCATGCTGATAGTTGCTCTTTAAAGTGTTTCATGCTGGAACATTTTGCAGGTACTTCAGACCATTGCTGGTCCAACATCTACATAGGTTTCCTGTAAGCAAAACATCATGTATTTGGTAATACAATGACCTTTCTTCTACAAAGAATTAAACTAGTACAGGTAAAACTCAAAAATTAGAATATCGTGCAAAGTTCATTTATTTCAGTAATCAACTTAAAAGGTGAAACTTATATATGAGAGAGGCTCATTACATGCAAAGCAAGATATTTCAAGCCTTTATTTGTTATAATTTGGATGATTATGGCTTACAGCTTATGAAAACCCCAAAGTCACAATCTCAGGTACCCTTTGCTCAGGGGGTATGGATTAAATAGCTGACTAGAGGGTGACACTTTGGGTCTAGAATATTGAACCTTTTCACAATATTCTAATTTTAAGTTGCATTAATGCAACTCCTTTTAACCCTTTAAGGGTCCATAACATAGCTGTACGTCATGGGTCCGATCGATAAACATGGCGCCCGCTCGCACATGCAGTGGGCGCCTTAGCAATGGGGTTTCTGCTATTTTTAATAGCAGAGACCCGCTTCACATGTATGCAATCAGCCATGAGGCTGATCGCATACATCTTACCTTTCAGATGCCGTGGTCAAATGTGACCACGGCATCTGCGCTGACCGGAAACGGAAGTCGCGCGCTTCCGGTCCGGTAACAGCGTTCCACGGCTGAGATTGGGGGACCTGTTACCTTGAGCTAATTGACCGAAGCCTCAAGCAGGCTTCAGAGTCAATTAGATGTATATATCAATACAGGCCACTAGGTGGCAGCCTTCTATTGATATAGTGCAAATGAAGTCTATCATTGAATACTATGGGCAATCGAAAGATTGCATTGTTATTGTATAGTGACATAAAAAAAGTTTTTACAAATATATTTTTAAAAAAAAACTAAAAAAGATTAAATCACCCCCCTTTCCTTAAAATAAAAATACTTAACCAATAAAAAAATAAACATCATTGGCATCGGCGCGGGCGAAAATGCCCATAATAATAAAATATAACAATATTAATGGCATACGGCAAATGGCGTAGCAGGGAAAAAATAAAATTTGCTATTTTTGGTCACTTCAACTACCCAATCATTTTTTTTATAAAAAGTGATCAAAAAGTCGCACACACTTAAAATTGGTATCACTGAAAAGAACAGATCGTCCCGTACACATAGCTACAAAAAAGTTATAGGGGTCAGAATATGGTTATGAAAAAAATGTTTTTTTCCCCTCAAAGGTTTTAATTTATTTTTCAGTATTAAAACGCAAGAAAATACATTTTTTAGAAAGTACAACTTGTCCGGCAAAAAATAAGCCCTTATAAGGCTATGTGAATGGAAAAATAAAAAAGTTAGGACTATGGGAAGGCGGGTGGTGAAAAACAAAAACGCAAAAATGGAAATTCCCAGGGTCCTTAAGTGGTTAAGTTGCATTACTGAAATGAATTAACCTTTGCAGGATATTCTAGTTTTTCGAGTTTCACCTGTAGATGTGACGTAAATCTAGAGTGAACTGGTATATTTATAATGAGGAACAACCTGTGTGTCTCCTTAAGTCACGTTAAAAAAAAGGTATTTCAACCAGTTCAGCCACCCTGGACATCTTGCTTCATCTAGTTCTTTATTTGACTAGATTTAGTATCTCATCTACAGCAGTTCAAGCTGGACCCAACCAGGTATTGCAATCTGTTTTGTGATTATTTTTTTTTTTTATTAACTCTAATAAATATTGTTTTATTTTATGTGAATACAATCGTCAGAGGTTTGTAATGTCATTAATTCAGTTCTATTGACTGACGTTCGTCCTTGTGGCCTTAACGCTGGGTTCACACCTGAGCGTTTGCGATGGAGCGCTCTGTATGCGCGATTGTACCGGCGTTTACAATCGCGCATACAGAGACAAGCGAACGCCCATTGTCGCGCGTTCCTGAAAGTCTATGTACGGGAACGCGCGACATAGAGTGCCTCTTAAAGTGGCGACATAGAGTGCCTCTTAGGCCTCTTTCACACAGGCCGGACAAGATGCGTATGGGCTGGACAAGATGAGGGTGCGTTGGGGAAAATGCACGATTTTTCCACGCGAGTGCAAAGCGTTTTAATGCGTTTTGCACGTGCGTGAGAAAAATTGGCATGTTTGGTACCCAGACCCAAACCCGAACTGTTTGGGTTAGGTGTTCTATAGATTTTATTATTTTCCCTTATAACATGGTTATAAGGGAAAATAATAGCATTCTTAATACAAAATGCTTAGTAAAATGTCCATTTAGGGGTTAAAAATAATAAACAAATTTAACTCACCCCATCCACTTAATCGCGTAGCAGATCTCCTCTTCTTTCTACTTTCTTCAGGACTAGAGTTGAGCGAACACCTGGATGTTCGGGTTCGAGAAGTTCGGCCGAACATCCCGGAAATGTTCGGGTTCGGGATCCGAACCCGATCCGAACTTCGTCCCGAACCCGAACCCCATTGAAGTCAATGGGGACCCGAACTTTTCGGCACTAAAAAGGCTGTAAAACAGCCCAGGAAAGAGCTAGAGGGCTGCAAAAGGCAGCAACATGTAGGTAAATCCCCTGCAAACAAATGTGGATAGGGAAATGAATTAAAATAAAAATTAAATAAATAAAAATTAACCAAAATCAATTGGAGAGAGGTCCCATAGCAGAGAATAAGGCTTCACGTCAGCCACCACTGCAACAGTCCATTGGCATATATTTAGGCCCAGCACCCAGGCAGAGGAGGGAGGTCCCGTAACAGAGAATCTGTCTTCATGTCAGCAGAGAATCAGTCTGCATGTCATAGCAGAGAATGAGGCTTCACGTCAGCCACCACTGCAACAGTCCATTGGCATATATTTAGGCCCAGCACACAGGCAGAGGAGGGAGGTCCCGTAACAGAGAATCTGTCTTCATGTCAGCAGAGAATCAGTCTGCATGTCATAGCAGAGAATGAGGCTTCACGTCAGCCACCACTGCAACAGTCCATTGGCATATATTTAGGCCCAGCACACACACAGGCAGAGGAGAGAGGTCCCGTAACAGAGAATCTGTCTTCATGTCAGCAGAGAATTAGTCTGCATGTCATAGCAGAGAATGAGGCTTCACGTCAGCCACCACTGCAACAGTCCATTGGCATATATTTAGGCCCAGCACACAGGCAGAGGAGAGAGGTCCCGTAACAGACAATCTGGCTTCATGTCAGCAGAGAATCAGTCTGCATGTCATAGCAGAGAATGAGGCTTCACGTCAGCCACCACTGCAACAGTCCATTGGCATATATTTAGGCCCAGCACCCAGGCAGAGGAGGGAGCGTATGGGCTGGACAAGATGAGGGTGCGTTGGGGAAAATGCACGATTTTTCCACGCGAGTGCAAAGCGTTTTAATGCGTTTTGCACGTGCGTGAGAAAAATTGGCATGTTTGGTACCCAGACCCAAACCCGAACTGTTTGGGTTAGGTGTTCTATAGATTTTATTATTTTCCCTTATAACATGGTTATAAGGGAAAATAATAGCATTCTTAATACAAAATGCTTAGTAAAATGTCCATTTAGGGGTTAAAAATAATAAACAAATTTAACTCACCCCATCCACTTAATCGCGTAGCAGATCTCCTCTTCTTTCTACTTTCTTCAGGACTAGAGTTGAGCGAACACCTGGATGTTCGGGTTCGAGAAGTTCGGCCGAACATCCCGGAAATGTTCGGGTTCGGGATCCGAACCCGATCCGAACTTCGTCCCGAACCCGAACCCCATTGAAGTCAATGGGGACCCGAACTTTTCGGCACTAAAAAGGCTGTAAAACAGCCCAGGAAAGAGCTAGAGGGCTGCAAAAGGCAGCAACATGTAGGTAAATCCCCTGCAAACAAATGTGGATAGGGAAATGAATTAAAATAAAAATTAAATAAATAAAAATTAACCAAAATCAATTGGAGAGAGGTCCCATAGCAGAGAATAAGGCTTCACGTCAGCCACCACTGCAACAGTCCATTGGCATATATTTAGGCCCAGCACCCAGGCAGAGGAGGGAGGTCCCGTAACAGAGAATCTGTCTTCATGTCAGCAGAGAATCAGTCTGCATGTCATAGCAGAGAATGAGGCTTCACGTCAGCCACCACTGCAACAGTCCATTGGCATATATTTAGGCCCAGCACACAGGCAGAGGAGGGAGGTCCCGTAACAGAGAATCTGTCTTCATGTCAGCAGAGAATCAGTCTGCATGTCATAGCAGAGAATGAGGCTTCACGTCAGCCACCACTGCAACAGTCCATTGGCATATATTTAGGCCCAGCACACACACAGGCAGAGGAGAGAGGTCCCGTAACAGAGAATCTGTCTTCATGTCAGCAGAGAATTAGTCTGCATGTCATAGCAGAGAATGAGGCTTCACGTCAGCCACCACTGCAACAGTCCATTGGCATATATTTAGGCCCAGCACACAGGCAGAGGAGAGAGGTCCCGTAACAGACAATCTGGCTTCATGTCAGCAGAGAATCAGTCTGCATGTCATAGCAGAGAATGAGGCTTCACGTCAGCCACCACTGCAACAGTCCATTGGCATATATTTAGGCCCAGCACCCAGGCAGAGGAGGGAGCGTATGGGCTGGACAAGATGAGGGTGCGTTGGGGAAAATGCACGATTTTTCCACGCGAGTGCAAAGCGTTTTAATGCGTTTTGCACGTGCGTGAGAAAAATTGGCATGTTTGGTACCCAGACCCAAACCCGAACTGTTTGGGTTAGGTGTTCTATAGATTTTATTATTTTCCCTTATAACATGGTTATAAGGGAAAATAATAGCATTCTTAATACAAAATGCTTAGTAAAATGTCCATTTAGGGGTTAAAAATAATAAACAAATTTAACTCACCCCATCCACTTAATCGCGTAGCAGATCTCCTCTTCTTTCTACTTTCTTCAGGACTAGAGTTGAGCGAACACCTGGATGTTCGGGTTCGAGAAGTTCGGCCGAACATCCCGGAAATGTTCGGGTTCGGGATCCGAACCCGATCCGAACTTCGTCCCGAACCCGAACCCCATTGAAGTCAATGGGGACCCGAACTTTTCGGCACTAAAAAGGCTGTAAAACAGCCCAGGAAAGAGCTAGAGGGCTGCAAAAGGCAGCAACATGTAGGTAAATCCCCTGCAAACAAATGTGGATAGGGAAATGAATTAAAATAAAAATTAAATAAATAAAAATTAACCAAAATCAATTGGAGAGAGGTCCCATAGCAGAGAATAAGGCTTCACGTCAGCCACCACTGCAACAGTCCATTGGCATATATTTAGGCCCAGCACCCAGGCAGAGGAGGGAGGTCCCGTAACAGAGAATCTGTCTTCATGTCAGCAGAGAATCAGTCTGCATGTCATAGCAGAGAATGAGGCTTCACGTCAGCCACCACTGCAACAGTCCATTGGCATATATTTAGGCCCAGCACACAGGCAGAGGAGGGAGGTCCCGTAACAGAGAATCTGTCTTCATGTCAGCAGAGAATCAGTCTGCATGTCATAGCAGAGAATGAGGCTTCACGTCAGCCACCACTGCAACAGTCCATTGGCATATATTTAGGCCCAGCACACACACAGGCAGAGGAGAGAGGTCCCGTAACAGAGAATCTGTCTTCATGTCAGCAGAGAATTAGTCTGCATGTCATAGCAGAGAATGAGGCTTCACGTCAGCCACCACTGCAACAGTCCATTGGCATATATTTAGGCCCAGCACACAGGCAGAGGAGAGAGGTCCCGTAACAGACAATCTGGCTTCATGTCAGCAGAGAATCAGTCTGCATGTCATAGCAGAGAATGAGGCTTCACGTCAGCCACCACTGCAACAGTCCATTGGCATATATTTTTGGCCAGCACCCAGGCAGAGGAGGGAGGTCCCGTAACAGAGAATCTGTCTTCATGTCAGCAGAGAATCAGTCTGCATGTCATAGCAGAGAATGAGGCTTCACGTCAGCCACCACTGCAACAGTCCATTGGCATATATTTAGGCCCAGCACCCAGGCAGAGGAGGGAGGTCCCGTAACAGAGAATCTGTCTTCATGTCAGCAGAGAATCAGTCTGCATGTCATAGCAGAGAATGAGGCTTCACGTCAGCCACCACTGCAACAGTCCATTGGCATATATTTAGGCCCAGCACACAGGCAGAGGAGGGAGGTCCCGTAACAGAGAATCTGTCTTCATGTCAGCAGAGAATCAGTCTGCATGTCATAGCAGAGAATGAGGCTTCACGTCAGCCACCACTGCAACAGTCCATTGGCATATATTTAGGCCCAGCACACACACAGGCAGAGGAGAGAGGTCCCGTAACAGAGAATCTGTCTTCATGTCAGCAGAGAATTAGTCTGCATGTCATAGCAGAGAATGAGGCTTCACGTCAGCCACCACTGCAACAGTCCATTGTCAGATATTTAGGCCCAGCACACAGGCAGAGGAGAGAGGTCCCGTAACAGACAATCTGGCTTCATGTCAGCAGAGAATCATTCTGCATGTCATAGCAGAGAATCAGGCTTCACGTCACCCAACATTGGAACAGTCCATTGGCATATATTTAGGCCCCGGCACCCAGACACAGGAGAGGTTCATTCAACTTTGGGTAGCCTCGCAATATAATGGTAAAATGAAAATAAAAATAGGATTGAATGAGGAAGTGCCCTGGAGTCCAATAATATATGGTTAAGGGGAGGTAGTTAATGTCTAATCTGGACAAGGGACGGACAGATCCTGTGGGATCCATGCCTGGTTCATTTTTATGAACGTCAGCTTGTCCACATTGGCTGTAGACAGGCGGCTGCGTTTGTCTGTAATGACGCCCCCTGCCGTACTGAATACACGTTCAGACAAAACGCTGGCCGCCGGGCAGGCCAGCACCTCCAAGGCATAAAAGGCTAGCTCTGGCCACGTGGACAATTTAGAGACCCAGAAGTTGAATGGGGCCGAACCATCAGTCAGTACGTGGAGGGGTGTGCACACGTACTGTTCCACCATGTTAGTGAAATGTTGCCTCCTGCTAACACGTTGCGTATCAGGTGGTGGTGCAGTTAGCTGTGGCGTGTTGACAAAAGTTTTCCACATCTCTGCCATGCTAACCCTGCCCTCAAAGGAGCTGGCATTGACACAGCTGCCTTGGCGACCTCTTGCTCCTCCTCTGCCTTGGCCTTGGGCTTCCACTTGTTCCCCTGTGACATTTGGGAATGCTCTCAGTAGCGCGTCTACCAACGTACGCTTGTACTCGCGCATCTTCCTATCACGCTCCAGTGCAGGAAGTAAGGTGGGCACATTGTCTTTGTAGCGTGGATCCAGCAGGGTGGCAACCCAGTAGTCCGCACAGGTTAAAATGTGGGCAACTCTGCTGTCGTTGCGCAGGCACTGCAGCATGTAGTCGCTCATGTGTGCCAGGCTGCCCAGGGGTAAGGACAAGCTGTCCTCTGTGGGAGGCGTATCGTCATCGTCCTGCCTTTCCCCCCAGCCACGCACCAGTGATGGACCCGAGCTGCGTTGGGTGCCACCCCGCTGTGACCATGCTTCATCCTCATCCTCCTCCACCTCCTCCTCATCCTCGTCCTCCTCGTCCTCCAGTAGTGGGCCCTGTCTGGCCACATTTGTACCTGGCCTCTGCTGTTGCCAAAAACCTCCCTCTGAGTCACTTCGAAGAGACTGGCCTGAAAGTGCTAAAAATGACCCCTCTTCCTCCTCCTCCTCCTGGGCCACCTCCTCTTGCATCATCGCCCTAAGTGTTTTCTCAAGGAGACATAGAAGTGGTATTGTAACGCTGATAACGGCGTCATCGCCACTGGCCATGTTGGTGGAGTACTCGAAACAGCGCAACAGGGCACACAGGTCTCGCATGGAGGCCCAGTCATTGGTGGTGAAGTGGTGCTGTTCTGTAGTGCGACTGACCCGTGCGTGCTGCAGCTGAAACTCCACTATGGCCTGCTGCTGCTCGCACAGTCTGTCCAGCATGTGCAAGGTGGAGTTCCACCTGGTGGGCACGTCGCATATGAGGCGGTGAGCGGGAAGGCCGAAGTTACGCTGTAGCGCAGACAGGCGAGCAGCAGCAGGATGTGAACGCCGGAATGAACTTCTGCACCACCAAATTCAGCACATGCGCCAAGCAAGGGATGTGCGTCAAATTGGCTAGTACCAGAGCTGCAACGAGATTTCGCCCATTATCGCACACCACCAGGCCGGGCTTGAGGCTCACCGGCAGCAACCACTCGTCGGTCTGTTGTTCTATACCCCGCCACAACTCCTGTGCGGTGTGGGGCCTGTCCCCCAAACATATGAGTTTCAGAATGGCCTGCTGACGTTTACCCCGGGCTGTGCTGAAGTTGGTGGTGAAGGTGTGTGGCTGACTGGATGAGCAGGTGGAAGAAGAGGAGGAGGAAGCCGAGAAGGAGGAGGTGGCAACAGGAGGCAAAGAATGTTGCCCTACGATCCTTGGCGGTGGAAGGACGTGCGCCAAACAGCTCTCCGCCTGGGGCCCAGCTGCCACTACATTTACCCAGTGTGCAGTTAGGGAGATATAGCGTCCCTGGCCATGCTTACTGGTCCACGTATCTGTGGTTAGGTGGACCTTGCCACAGATGGCGTTGCGCAGTGCACACTTGATTTTATCGGATACTTGGTTGTGCAGGGAAGGCACGGCTCTCTTGGAGAAGTAGTGGCGGCTGGGAACAACATACTGTGGGACAGCAAGCGACATGAGCTGTTTGAAGCTGTCTGTGTCCACCAGCCTAAATGACAGCATTTCATAGGCCAGTAGTTTAGAAATGCTGGCATTCAGGGCCAGGGATCGAGGGTGGCTAGGTGGGAATTTACGCTTTCTCTCAAATGTTTGTGAGATGGAGAGCTGAACGCTGCCGTGTGACATGGTTGAGACGCTTGGTGACGGAGGTGGTGGTGGTGGTGTTACATCCCCTGTTTGCTGGGCGGCAGGTGCCAACGTTCCTCCAGAGGCGGAGGAAGAGGCTGAGGCGGCAGCAGCAGAAGAGGCCGAGGTGGCAGCAGCAGAAGAGGTAGCAGGGGGAGCCTGAGTGACTTCCTTGGTTTTAAGGTGTTTACTCCACTGCAGTTCATGCTTTGCATGCAGGTGCCTGGTCATGCAGGTTGTGCTCAGGTTCAGAACGTTAATGCCTCGCTTAAGGCTCTGATGGCACAGCGTGCAAACCACTCGGGTCTTGTCGTCAGCACATTGTTTGAAGAAGTGCCATGCCAGGGAACTCCTTGAAGCTGCCTTTGGGGTGCTCGGTCCCAGATGGCGGCGGGCAGTAGCAGGCGGAGTCTCTTGGCGGCGGGTGTTCTGCTTTTGCCCACTGCTCCCTCTTTTGCTACGCTGTTGGCTCGGTCTCACCACTGCCTCTTCCTCCGAACTGTGAAAGTCAGTGGCACGACCTTCATTCCATGTGGGGTCTAGGACCTCATCATCCCCTGCATCGTCTTCCACCCAGTCTTGATCCCTGACCTCCTGTTCAGTCTGCACACTGCAGAAAGACGCAGCAGTTGGCACCTGTGTTTCGTCATCATCAGAGACATGCTGAGGTGGTATTCCCATGTCCTCATCATCAGGAAACATAAGTGGTTGTGCGTCAGTGCATTCTATATCTTTCACCGCTGGGGAAGGGCTAGGTGGATGCCCTTGGGAAACCCTGCCAGCGGAGTCTTCAAACAGCATAAGAGACTGCTGCATAACTTGAGGCTGAGACAGTTTCCCTGGTATGAATGGGGGTGATGTGACAGACTGATGGGGTTGGTTTTCAGGCGCCATCTGTGCGCTTTCTGCAGAAGACTGGGTGGGAGATAATGTGAACGTGCTGGATCCACTGTCGGCCACCCAATTGACTAATGCCTGTACCTGCTCAGGCCTTACCATCCTTAGAACGGCATTGGGCCCCACCATATATCGCTGTAAATTCTGGCGGCTACTGGGACCTGAGGTAGTTGGTACACTAGGACGTGTGGATGTGGCAGAACGGCCACGTCCTCTCCCAGCACCAGAGGGTCCACTATCACAACCACGACCATGTCCACGTCCGCGTCCCTTACTAGATGTTTTTTTCATTGTTATGGTTCACCACAACAACAAAAATATTATTTGGCCCAATGTATTGTATTCAAATTCAGCGGGATATAAATTTGAGGCCTAGTATTTAGGCGCTGGGTGACCGGTATGGATTTACTAACAGAATTAGACTTGGAAATGCACAGTAGCGGGTGTGTGTGAAGTTATTCTGAATGACCCTATGTGCACCTTGAATATTATATACCCTTTTAGGGATAGATTTCAAATAGCTCTGATATAGCAGAAACCACTAAATTATGAAATTGCTAAATTGGGAATTGTATTTCAACCCAGAACAAAAAATGTGCTTTGACGGACACTAAATAACTTTCCCAGCCACAACAGGACAGCGGTAACGAGAGATTTAGCAGGATATAAATTTGAGGCCTAGTATTTAGGCGCTGGGTGACAGGTATGGGTTTAGTGACAGAATTAGACTTGGAAATACACAGTAGCGGGTGTGTGTGAAGTTATTCTGAATGACCCAATGTGCACCTTGAATATTATATACCCTTTTAGGGATAGATTTCAAATAGCTCTGATATAGCAGAAACCACTAAATTATGAAATTGCTAAATTGGGAATTGTATTTCAACCCAGAACAAAAAATGTGCTTTGACGGACACTAAATAACTTTCCCAGCCACAACAGGACAGCGGTAACGAGAGATTTAGCAGGATATAAATTTGAGGCCTAGTATTTAGGCGCTGGGTGACAGGTATGGGTTTAGTGACAGAATTAGACTTGGAAATACACAGTAGCGGGTGTGTGTGAAGTTATTCTGAATGACCCAATGTGCACCTTGAATATTATATACCCTTTTAGGGATAGATTTCAAATAGCTCTGATATAGCAGAAACCACTAAATTATGAAATTGCTAAATTGGGAATTGTATTTCAACCCAGAACAAAAAATGTGCTTTGACGGACACTAAATAACTTTCCCAGCCACAACAGGACAGCGGTAACGAGAGATTTAGCGGGATATAAATTTGAGGCCTAGTATTTAGGCGCTGGGTGACAGGTATGGGTTTAGTGACAGAATTAGACTTGGAAATGCACAGTAGCGTGTGTGTGTGAAGTTATTCTGAATGACCCTATGTGCACCTTGAATATTATATACCCTTTTAGGGATAGATTTCAAATAGCTCTGATATAGCAGAAACCACTAAATTATGAAATTGCTAAATTGGGAATTGTATTTCAACCCAGAACAAAAAATGTGCTTTGACGGACACTAAATAACTTTCCCAGCCACAACAGGACAGCGGTAACGAGAGATTTAGCAGGATATAAATTTGAGGCCTAGTATTTAGGCGCTGGGTGACAGGTATGGGTTTAGTGACAGAATTAGGCCTATTGCACACGACCGTATGGCTTTTTCAGTGTTTTGCGGTCCGTTTTTCATGGATCCGTTGTTCCGTTTTTTTGTTTCCGTTGTGTTTCCGTTTCTGTTCTGTTTTTCCGTTCCGTTTTTCCGTATGGCATATACAGTATACAGTAATTACATAGATAAAATTGGGCTGGGCATAACATTTTCAATAGATGGTTCAGGGAAAAACGGAACGGAAACGGAAGACATACGGATGCATTTCCGTATGTGTTCCGTTTTTTTTGCGGATCCATTGACTTGAATGGAGCCACGGACTGTGATTTGCGGGCAATAATAGGACATGTTCTATGTTAAAACGGAACGGAAAAACGGAAAAACGGAAACGGAATGCATACGGAGTACATTCCGTTTTTTTTGCGGAACCATTGAAATGCATGGTTCCGTATACGGACCGTATACGGAACGCAAAAAACGGCCAGTAAACGGGAAAAAAAAACGTCCGTGTGCAATAGGCCTTAGACTTGGAAATACACAGTAGCGGGTGTGTGTGAAGTTATTCTGAATGACCCAATGTGCACCTTGAATATTATATACCCTTTTAGGGATAGATTTCAAATAGCTCTGATATAGCAGAAACCACTAAATTATGAAATTGCTAAATTGGGAATTGTATTTCAACCCAGAACAAAAAATGTGCTTTGACGGACACTAAATAACTTTCCCAGCCACAACAGGACAGCGGTAACGAGAGATTTAGCAGGATATAAATTTGAGGCCTAGTATTTAGGCGCTGGGTGACAGGTATGGGTTTAGTGACAGAATTAGACTTGGAAATACACAGTAGCGGGTGTGTGTGAAGTTATTCTGAATGACCCAATGTGCACCTTGAATATTATATACCCTTTTAGGGATAGATTTCAAATAGCTCTGATATAGCAGAAACCACTAAATTATGAAATTGCTAAATTGGGAATTGTATTTCAACCCAGAACAAAAAATGTGCTTTGACGGACACTAAATAACTTTCCCAGCCACAACAGGACAGCGGTAACGAGAGATTTAGCGGGATATAAATTTGAGGCCTAGTATTTAGGCGCTGGGTGACAGGTATGGGTTTAGTGACAGAATTAGACTTGGAAATGCACAGTAGCGTGTGTGTGTGAAGTTATTCTGAATGACCCTATGTGCACCTTGAATATTATATACCCTTTTAGGGATAGATTTCAAATAGGTCTGATATAGCAGAAACCACTAAATTATGAAATTGCTAAATTGGGAATTGTATTTCAACCCAGAACAAAAAATGTGCTTTGACGGACACTAAATAACTTTCCCAGCCACAACAGGACAGCGGTAACGAGAGATTTAGCAGGATATAAATTTGAGGCCTAGTATTTAGGCGCTGGGTGACAGGTATGGGTTTAGTGACAGAATTAGACTTGGAAATACACAGTAGCGGGTGTGTGTGAAGTTATTCTGAATGACCCAATGTGCACCTTGAATATTATATACCCTTTTAGGGATAGATTTCAAATAGCTCTGATATAGCAGAAACCACTAAATTATGAAATTGCTAAATTGGGAATTGTATTTCAACCCAGAACAAAAAATGTGCTTTGACGGACACTAAATAACTTTCCCAGCCACAACAGGACAGCGGTAACGAGAGATTTAGCGGGATATAAATTTGAGGCCTAGTATTTAGGCGCTGGGTGACAGGTATGGGTTTAGTGACAGAATTAGACTTGGAAATGCACAGTAGCGTGTGTGTGTGAAGTTATTCTGAATGACCCTATGTGCACCTTGAATATTATATACCCTTTTAGGGATAGATTTCAAATAGGTCTGATATAGCAGAAACCACTAAATTATGAAATTGCTAAATTGGGAATTGTATTTCAACCCAGAACAAAAAATGTGCTTTGACGGACACTAAATAACTTTCCCAGCCACAACAGGACAGCGGTAACGAGAGATTTAGCAGGATATAAATTTGAGGCCTAGTATTTAGGCGCTGGGTGACAGGTATGGGTTTAGTGACAGAATTAGACTTGGAAATACACAGTAGCGGGTGTGTGTGAAGTTATTCTGAATGACCCAATGTGCACCTTGAATATTATATACCCTTTTAGGGATAGATTTCAAATAGCTCTGATATAGCAGAAACCACTAAATTATGAAATTGCTAAATTGGGAATTGTATTTCAACCCAGAACAAAAAATGTGCTTTGACGGACACTAAATAACTTTCCCAGCCACAACAGGACAGCGGTAACGAGAGATTTAGCAGGATATAAATTTGAGGCCTAGTATTTAGGCGCTGGGTGACAGGTATGGGTTTAGTGACAGAATTAGACTTGGAAATACACAGTAGCGGGTGTGTGTGAAGTTATTCTGAATGACCCAATGTGCACCTTGAATATTATATACCCTTTTAGGGATAGATTTCAAATAGCTCTGATATAGCAGAAACCACTAAATTATGAAATTGCTAAATTGGGAATTGTATTTCAACCCAGAACAAAAAATGTGCTTTGACGGACACTAAATAACTTTCCCAGCCACAACAGGACAGCGGTAACGAGAGATTTAGCGGGATATAAATTTGAGGCCTAGTATTTTGGCGCTGGGTGACAGGTATGGGTTTAGTGACAGAATTAGACTTGGAAATGCACAGTAGCGGGTGTGTGTGAACTTATTCTGAATGACCCAATGTGCACCTTGAATATTATATACCCTTTTAGGGATAGATTTCAAATAGCTCTGATATAGCAGAAACCACTAAATTATGAAATTGCTAAATTGGGAATTGTATTTTAACCCAGAACAAAAAATGTGCTTTGACGGACACTAAATAACTTTCCCAGCCACAACAGGACAGCGGTAACGAGAGATTTAGCAGGATATAAATTTGAGGCCTAGTATTTAGGCGCTGGGTGACAGGTATGGGTTTAGTGACAGAATTAGACTTGGAAATACACAGTAGCGGGTGTGTGTGAAGTTATTCTGAATGACCCAATGTGCACCTTGAATATTATATACCCTTTTAGGGATAGATTTCAAATAGCTCTGATATAGCAGAAACCACTAAATTATGAAATTGCTAAATTGGGAATTGTATTTCGACCCAGAACAAAAAATGTGCTTTGACGGACACTAAATAACTTTCCCAGCCACAACAGGACAGCGGTAACGAGAGATTTAGCGGGATATAAATTTGAGGCCTAGTATTTAGGCGCTGGGTGACAGGTATGGGTTTAGTGACAGAATTAGACTTGGAAATGCACAGTAGCGGGTGTGTGTGAAGTTATTCTGAATGACCCTATGTGCACCTTGAATATTATATACCCTTTTAGGAATAGATTTCAAATAGCTCTGATATAGCAGGAACCACTAAATTATGAAATTGCTAAATTGGGAATTGTACTTCAACCCAGAACAAAAAATGTGCTTTGACAGACACTAAATAACTTTCCCAGCCACAACAGGACAGCGGTAACGAGAGATTTAGCAGGATATAAATTTGAGGCCTAGTATTTAGGCGCTGGGTGACCGGTATGGATTTAGTGACAGAATTAGACTGGGATATGGCCAAAAAATAACCACACTATTGCTGGTTAAATGCACTTGGTGACGGGCGCAGCTTGCCCCTGATGTAGTATATGGCCAAAAAATGAACAGACTATTGCTGGTTAAATGCACTTGGTGTGACAGCTTGACCAACCACACTACTGAGGGTTAAATGCACTTGGTGACGGGCGCAGCTTGCCCCTGATGTAGTATATGGCCAAAAAATAAACAGACTATTGCTGGTTAAATGCACTTGGTGTGACAGCTTCACCCTGATGTAGGCTTTAGCCAAAAAACAACCACACCATTGAGGGTTAAATGCACTTGGTGACAGGCGCAGCTTGCCCCTGATTTAGTATATGGCCAAAAAATGAACAGACTATTGCTGGTTAAATGCACTTGGTGTGACAGCTTCACCCTGATGTAGGCTTTAGCCAAAAAACAACCACACCATTGAGGGTTAAATGCACTTGGTGACAGGCGCAGCTTGCCCCTGATTTAGTATATGGCCAAAAAATGAACAGACTATTGCTGGTTAAATGCACTTGGTGTGACAGCTTCACCCTGATGTAGGCTTTAGCCAAAAAACAACCACACCATTGAGGGTTAAATGCACTTGGTGACAGGCGCAGCTTGCCCCTGATTTAGTATATGGCCAAAAAATAAACAGACTATTGCTGGTTAAATGCACTTGGTGTGACAGCTTCACCCTGATGTAGGCTTTAGCCAAAAAACAACCACACCATTGAGGGTTAAATGCACTTGGTCGCAGCTTGGATGCACTTGGTCGCAGCACCGCACAAGACACAAAATGGCCGCCGATCACCCCAGAAAAAAGTGACTGACAAACGGTCTGGGCAGCCTAAAAACAGTGAGTGAGCATTTGAATTTCAGCAGCTCAATGATGCACAGCTGCAGATCGATCGATTAATCAAGTGAAGTCCTTTGGAGGAGTTAATCTGCCTAATCTCGCCCTACTGTCGCATCCGCAACCTCTCCCTACGCTAATCAGAGCAGAGTGACGGGCGGCGCTATGTGACTCCAGCTTAAATAGAGGCTGGGTCACATGGTGCTCTGGCCAATCACAGCCATGCCAATAGTAGGCATGGCTGTGACGGCCTCTTGGGGCAAGTAGTATGACGCTTGTTGATTGGCTGCTTTGCAGCCTTTCAAAAAGCGCCAAGAAAGCGTCACAAAAGCGCCAAGAAAGCGACGAACATCGAACCCGAACCCGGACTTTTACGAAAATGTCCGGGTTCGGGTCCGTGTCACGGACACCCCAAAATTCGGTACGAACCCGAACTATACAGTTCGAGTTCGCTCATCCCTATTCAGGACCTGGCTAAAGGACCTTTGATGACGTCACTGCGCCCATCACATGGACCATGTAATGAGTGCAGTGACGTCACCATAGATCCTTTTCATCAAAAAAGAAAGAAGACATGCCAGGGGGAGCATTCAAGTGGATTAAGGTGAGTTTATTAAGTGTTTTTTATTTTTTAACCCCTCCATCACTATTTTACTAAGCATTCTGTATTAAGAATGCTAATATTTTCCCTTATAACCATGTTATAAGGGAAACTAATAAAGATCGGGTCCCCATCCCGATCGTCTCCTAGAAACCAGGGCTGTGGAGTTGGTAGATAAATGCTCCGACTCCGACTCCTCAGTTTTTGGTACTTCCGACTCCGACTCCTCTGTATTTAATATGCTAATGTATTTTATACATTCCTTGAAGAAAAGAAAGGCAACACGCATGTCATTACCACAGAACTACTGGCTAGGAAGCTGCTGCCTTCTCCTGTGTGTGCTGATCTTCTGATGAAGATAGGGCAGTGGGAGGATCCAGGAAGGGGCATTTATTTTAAAACATGATTTCCCTAGTAGAATCCCATAGTCATGTTTAAAGTTTAAGCTAACAATCTGAGTTTCCAAGTTTTTATAGCCTTAGCTGAATGACAGCAGTTTTTCAAATGGTTTACAGCTTCAGTCTTGAGCTATTGTCTATCCATTCCCTTCACTTATACAAGTGTCTAGTCCTGCAAAAAACATATTTACTTAAAGGACTTCTGTTAGCCCACTAAACCGTTTTTTTTTTTGGGTTAATAATAATCCCTACACTGCGAGCTCCCTATACATAAGCTAAATATTCATTTTTGCTCAGTAGATTTTGTTAAAAAGCTATTTTTATAATATGTAAATTACCTTGCTACCATCAAGTAGGGCAGCTACTTGCTGGTAGCAGCCGCATCCTTCTCTCATAATGACGCCCCCTCCGCTGTGTGATTGACAGGGCCAGGGAACGGGATTGTTCTCTGCTGGCCCTGTTTGAATTCAAAATATCGCGCCTGCGCCGTACCTGTCTTTAATCGGCGCAGGCGCACTGAGAGGCGGCCGCTCTCTCGGCCGCTCCATCCTCAATGCGCCGGCGCCGGGTGTAGATGTGACGTCATCGGCGCAGGCGCATTGAGGATGAAGCGGCCGACAGAGCGGCCGCCTCTCAGTGCGCCTGCGCCGATTAAAGACAGGTACGGCGCAGGCGCGATATTTTGAATTCAAACAGGGCCAGCAGAGAACAATCCCGTTCCCTGGCCCTGTCAATCACACAGCGGAGGGGGCGTCATTATGAGAGAAGGATGCGGCTGCTACCAGCAAGTAGCTGCCCTACTTGATGGTAGCAAGGTAATTTACATATTATAAAAATAGCTTTTTAACTAAATCTACTGAACAAAAATGAATATTTAGCTTATGTATAGGGAGCTTGCAGTGTAGGGATTATTATTAACCCAAAAAAAAAAAAAAACGGTTTAGTGGGCTGACAGAAGCCCTTTAATCAGTTATCAGTGAGAGGCTAGGTTAACCATGGGCGGTTAACAGCGGAACACAACACAATGGAAAGTATAAGTATTACCGCTCCTTAACTGTGCGTTGCGTGCCATATAGTGAAGCATATGAAAAGCATGCTTCTTTATGGTCACTTAACGTGTTCGTTTTGCGGTAACGTGACGCACTGCATGCATTGGCCTTTATTCTTACAGTAGAGAAGTACCGTATTTTTCGCAAAAATGGGGGAAAAATACCAGTGCGTCTTATGGGGCGAATGCTGTGACCGCCCGGTGAATAGGCTGAGAGGGAGGAGGGGCTGGGGGCCGGCATCTGTTTCTGTAATGGCAGCGGGGCCCGCCGCAGTCACTATATTCTACTATACCAGGCCCCGCTCTCTGTAGTATACGGTAATCATATCTAACTTGTGGGTATTGTTAAAGTATTCCAATCATCTTAAATCTAGCGCTGTACTACTTACTACTAACTCCTTGGCAGTCAGGAGGCTGGGTGGGGTTCGTAGCGTAGCTCACTACATCACGCGCCTGCTCCGCCCACTTTATGAATGAAGCAGGCACCGGGCCCCACTGCCATTACAAAAACAGATGCTGGCCCCCATTGACTACACAGAGACACTGTTATGGGGGGGATCTGTGGACAGGGCGGTGCAACCATATAGGTGAACTAGGCGTTCGCCTAGGGCGCCGGCCTGCCTGGGGCACCCTGGTGGGCTCCCCCTGACTGGGGCTGCAGCCCTGGGCGAGCGGCTCTTGAGCCGCCCCCAGTGCCATTACAGAGGGGCCAGGAGGTGGAGGTCCTTGTTAAATATGGCAGAGCAGGCATCTGCTTACCCTGATGGCAGGTGCCTGCTCTGCCAGTAAATTACCGGAGGAGAGAAGGCGGGCAGCAAGGTAGGCTGTTCTAGCAGCTCCCCACTCCTCCCTCATGCGCCCTCTGTGATGCCGGAATATGACGTCATTCCGGCCCCGGCATACCAAACGGCGCACTGAGGACTGAAGAGCTACACCACACTGGACCCCAGGGAGGTGAGTGTTTAAGTGTTTGACTGAGTGAGTGTCTGCCTGTGTATTTATGTCAGTGAGTGTATTTGTGTCTGTCTTTCTGTCAGTAAATGTATGTGTGTCTGTCATTGAGTGTCTGTGTGTGTATGTCAGTGAGTGAGTGTATGTCAGTGAGTGTGGATGTCTGTCGGTCAGTAAGTGTCTGTGTGTTTGTCAGTGAGTATATGTGTATGTTTGTCAGTGAGTATATGTGTGTGTGTGTGTGTGTGTGTTTCAGTGGGTAGGTGTATGTCTGTCAGTGAGTGTCTGTCAGTGAGTGAGTGTGTGTCTGTCAGTGAGTATGTCTGTCAGTGAGTTTCTGTGTACGTCATTCAGTGAGTGTCTGAGTGCGTGTCTGTCTGTCAGTGAGTGTATGTCTGTCTGTCAGTGAGTGTATGTCTGTCTGTCAGTGAGTTTCTGTGTACCTCATTCAGTGAGTGTCTGAGTGCGTGTCTGTCTGTCAGTGTGTGTGTGTGTGTCTGTCAGTGAGTGAGTGACATGAGGGGGTGGCAAAAAGGATCTTTGCCTAGGGCGGCAAAAATCCTTGCACCGGCCTGTCTGTGGATAACACATAAGAAAAGATGCTGTATATGTGTCATCCGCAGATGCCCCCATAACAGTGCCATCCACATATGCCCCCATAACAGTGCCATCCACATATGCCCCCATAACAGTACCATCCACATATGCCCTCATAACAGTGCCATCCACATATGCCCCCATAACAGTGCCATCCACAGATGCCCCATAACAGTGCGTCATCCACAGATGCCCCCATAATAGTGTCATCCACAGACCACTATTAGATCAAAACCCACCAAAAGCACACCTTTTGGTTCAAAATATTTTTTTCTTATTTTCCTCCTCAAAAACCTAGATGCGTCTTATGGGCACGTGCGTCTTATAGTGCGAAAAATACGGTAATTAATTATAACTTTTTGTGAATTGGGACATTTAAACTTGCTTTTTTTAAAAATTTATTCCAATTTAAATCTAGTAGTTCATTTTTTGCCGACTCCAACTCCAGGTACCCAAAATTGCCTCCAACTCCTCGACTCCACAGCCCTGCTAGCAACCATGCGTGAAAATCGCACCGCATCTGCACTTGCTTGCGGATGCTTGCGATTTTCACGCACCCCGATTCACTTCTATGGGGCCTGCGTTGAATAACGCACAATATAGAGCTTGCTGCGATTTTCACGCAACGCACAAGTAATGCGTGAAAATCACCGCTCATGTACACAGCCCGATTGAAGTGAATGGGTCCCGATTTAGTGCGGGTGCAATGCGTTCACCTCACGCATTGCACCCGCGCTGAATTCTCACCCGTGTGAAAGGGGCCTTACCCTGGAGGACCGGTCTTGTCCTTCAGGACAAAGGTGTGCTGCTTGTATGGTATGTACACCTTGGCTAGAAAAGAGTGGCCACAAGGAACATCTTTTGCATGGAGGACCCAGCATGTAGGGAATTTAATTCTAATGGGAAGTGTGTAATGGCTAATTTCACCTATGGTGGCACTGCTAGGAAATTGAACACTTAGGCCTCTTTCACACTACAGTATGTTGAATTCAGTGTTTTGCGTTCCGTTTTTCACGGATCCGTTGTTCCGTTTTTTGCTTCCGTTGTGGTTCCGTTTCCGTTCCGTTGTTCCGTTCCGTTTTTCCGTATGGCATATACAGTATACAGTAATTACATAGAAAAAATTGGGCTGGGCATAACATTTTCAATAGATGGTTCCGCAAAAAACGGAACGGATACGGAAGACATACGGATGCATTTCCGTATGTGTTCCGTTTTTTTTGCGGACCCATTGACTTGATTGGAGCCACGGACCGTGATTTGCGGCCAAATATAGGACATGTTCTATCTTTTCAACGGAACGGAAAAACGGAAATACGGAAACGGAATGCATACGGAACACATTCCGTTTTTTTGCGGAACCATTGAAATGAATGGTTCCGTATACGGACCGTATACGGAACGCAAAAAACGGACCGCAAAACGGAAAAAAAAAACGGTAGTGTGAAAGAGGCCTTACTGTCAGGTTTCCCCTCAAGTAATCATTGAGGGCTCATCACTTTGTGATCTGCTTATTGTCAAGGGACCCTTCTAATTGGTGGGGAACACCATTAATATCGTATGACAAGTACTGCTCGCTACAATGTATAGAATAGAGCAGGCATGCTCAACCTGTGGCCCTCCAGCTGTTGTAAAACTACAACTCCCACAAGGCCCTGTTGTAGGCTGATAGCTGTTCAGGCATGCTGGGAGTTGTAGCTTTGCAACAGCTGGAGGGCCGCAGGTTGAGCATGCCTGCTTTAGAGTGTGATTTATTACCATTATCCTCAATTCTATAATAAGCAACTGAAATAATAAATGTAGAAAACCCATAGGGTAAAAGGCCGCAGCGGTTGTAGCTTGGCCACCTAGTGAAAGGTCTGAAATAGTGATGAGTTATCTTCTTGAAATTTGCTTTGTGTCCAGAGAATTAAAAAAAAAAAAAAAATTGATTTGTCATGAATCAAAGTTGCTCCAATTGCCCTGAAATTTGTTATATAACACCCCCTAGTCTCCTGGGAATTTTTGCTCTTTCTTTCCCCTCTCCCCCTCTGTTAAGTTCTTAAATGCAATGACAGAAATAGAATATAATGTCAGAGTGACACTGACATATATAGCTACGGGTAAATGCATGTTTGACAGTGTTAACAAACATTGGGGGAGATTTATCAACACTGGCAGTTTCTGCATCGGTCTTGGTATCCCTTGCACTGGCAGAGAATACGGCTAATTTCTGATGAGACACAGGCCTTGTCATAAATGACTCCAGATGTCCTTTCACTTTGTACTGTCGTTACTGCGTGAATGGTGGACAGAAGGTAAACGTCCCTCTTGTCCCTCCACTTCACCGCAAGCAGTTTTTGGTCACACAAGGCAGCCCTCTCCCCCCATGCAAGTCGGGTATTAACGAGCCGTTGGGGGAAGCCCCGGCGACTAGGACGCGCAGTGCCACAGCATTGAATTCCGACTAGATGTAAGTGCCGAAAGAGGGCCTCACTTGTGTAAAAATTGTCCACGTATAAGTGGTACCCCTTGTGGAGTAAGGGTGACACCAAGTCCCAGACTATCTTGCCACTGCTCCCCAGGTAGTCAGGGCATCCAACCGGCTCCAGTTTTGAGTCTTTTCCCTCTGTGATGGTATGCGAGGTGAGGTGGTGGATGATAGGTATGTTTCCCCTCGCATGCGCTCTGTTGTAAGGGACTGAATCCGGCCCGGGTTTTTCCAGCCCCGTTGGCAGGCCGGTCCAGAGATTGTGGTCCACTGGAGTTCACCTCCAGGTGGACTTTAAATAAACAGAAAGAGAGCACAACAGGACTCTCATGTGCTGAGTCTCAGGACCGTAACCTGTTTTGCTTAAGAGAGAGCTATGTTTGGATGCGAGAAAAAAAAGTTTGCTTTGCCATTTGTGTTGTGGATGTCGGGGGAGCAGCTCCGCACCGTATAGTCAGGACACGACTGTACACTACGTGCAGAATTATTAGGCAAATGAGTATTTTGACCACATCATCCTCTTTATGCATGTTGTCTTACTCCAAGCTGTATAGGCTCGAAAGCCTACTACCAATTAAGCATGTTAGGTGATGTGCATCTCTGTAATGAGAAAGGGTGTGGTCTAATGACATCAACACCCTATATCAGGTGTGCATAATTATTAGGCAACTTCCTTTCCTTTGGCAAAATGGGTCAAGAGAAGGACTTGAGAGGCTCAGAAAAGGCAAAAATAGTGAGATATCTTGCAGAGGGATGCAGCACTCTTAAAATTGCAAAGCTTCTGAAGCGTGATCATCGAACAATCAAGCGTTTCATTCAAAATAGTCAACAGGGTCGCAAGAAGCGTGTGGAAAAACCAAGGCGCAAAATAACTGCCCATGAACTGAGAAAAGTCAAGCGTGCAGCTGCCAAGATGCCACTTGCCACCAGTTTGGCCATATTTCAGAGCTGCAACATCACTGGAGTGCCCAAAAGCACAAGGTGTGCAATACTCAGAGACATGGCCAAGGTAAGAAAGGCTGAAAGACGACCACCACTAAACAAGACACACAAGCTGAAATGTCAAGACTGGGCCAAGAAATATCTCAAGACTGATTTTTCTAAGGTTTTATGGACTGATGAAATGAGAGTGAGTCTTGATGGGCCAGATGGCTGGATTGGTAAAGGGCAGAGAGCTCCAGTCCGACTCAGACGCCAGCAAGGTGGAGGTGGAGTACTGGTTTGGGCTGGTATCATCAAAGATGAGCTTGTGGGGCCTTTTTGGGTTGAGGATGGAGTCAAGCTCAACTCCCAGTCCTACTGCCAGTTTCTGGAAGACACCTTCTTCAAGCAGTGGTACAGGAAGAAGTCTGCAAGGTAAGAAAAACATGATTTTCATGCAGGACAATGCTCCATCACACGCGTCCAAGTACTCCACAGCGTGGCTGGCAAGAAAGGGTATAAAAGAAGAAAATCTAATGACATGGCCTCCTTGTTCACCTGATCTGAACCCCATTGAGAACCTGTGGTCCATCATCAAATGTGAGATTTACAAGGAGGGAAAACAGTCCACCTCTCTGAACAGTGTCTGGGAGGCTGTGGTTGCTGCTGCACGCAATGTTGATGGTGAACAGATCAAAACACTGACAGAATCCATGGATGGCAGGCTTTTGCGTGTCCTTGCAAAGAAAGGTGGCTATATTGGTCACTGATTTGTTTTTGTTTTGTTTTTGAATGTCAGAAATGTATATTTGTGAATGTTGAGATGTTATATTGGTTTCACTGGTAAAAATAAATAATTGAAATGGGTATATATTTGTTTTTTGTTAAGTTGCCTAAGGCCTCGTTCACACTTCAGTGTTTAGTCAGTGATTTCCATCAGTGATTTGTGAGCCAAAACCAGGTGCAGCTCTAAACATAGAACAGGAGCAGATCTTTCCCGTCTACCTCATGTCTGTGGAGGCTCCACTTCTGGTTTTGGCTCACAAATCACTGATGGAAATCACTGACCAAATACTGAAGTGTGAACTAGGCCTAATAATTATGTACAGTAATAGTCACCTGCACACACAGATATCCCCCTAAAATAGCTAAAACTAAAAACAAACTAAAAACTACTTCCAAAAATATTCAGCTTTGATATTAATGAGTTTTTTGGGTTCATTGAGAACATGGTTGTTGTTCAATAATAAAATTAATCCTCAAAAATACAACTTGCCTAATAATTCTGCACTCCCTGTATAGCTTAGCGCCGGATGGCAAGGATTTACTTTTTGTTTTGTTTGTTTTCTGCTGTACAAACCTTTTTGGCTAAAGAAACCTGTCAACCAGCCAGATTTCAAGGAAACTGCCTGCATACAGACTGTCTGTTCCAGAAAAAGGTGATATCCCCACTAGCTAATCTCCCACACCCTAAAACGATATGTATAGCCTGTGGCCCTGTCACAGAGCTTATACAGTTTGACCTCATACCGGGCGCGCTTGCTGGGGATGTACTGTTTGATGCCAAGGCGCCCGGTAAACTGCACTAGGGACTCGTCTATGCAGATGTTCTGATTGGGGGTATACGCATCTGCAAATCTGGATGACAAATGGTCTATGAGGGGCCGAATTTTGTGGAGCCGGTCATAAGCAGGGTGGCCTCTTGGATGACAGGTTTTATTGTCAGCGAAATGCATAAAGCGCATGAGGACCTCAAAACGTGCCCTGGACATTGCAGCAGAAAACATGGGCATGTAATGTATTGAGTCTTTAGACCAGTAGGACCGCAATACATTTTTTTTAGTTAGACCCATGCTGAGGATTAGGCCCAAAAATAATTTAAATTCGGAAACTGTGACTGGTTTCTACCGGAAAGGCTGGGCATAGAAGCTCATAGAAGTCGTAGAGATCCGCAGTGAAGAACAGCAAAAAAAACTGAAGGGCCGATCCACTGATCGGTGAAAGGGGGCAATACGGGTGCGGCGGAAGCAGGGGATTGCCAATTAGGGTTTGCCAGCACTTCTGGGATACTAAGGGCTCTACGGGCCTGTGAACGCGGTGGCTGCGACGGGGGAGTTACTGCATGTGCCACCGTACTAGCCTGAACTGCCCTTCTGGTGCTCGCCACTTCACCAGGGAATACGGCAGTGCTGGTAGAAGGTCCAGGATGTGCTGCGCTGCTGGTGTATGCCGCACCATAAAAAAGATCAGTGCTAGCACCACTCTGCTGCAAATGAGGCTCATCATGCAGGGTATGCAGAACACTGACATGGGGTCGGGTACGCCTGACCGTAGCAGGGACCTCAACCTCGTCATCTTCACTAGCCGTTAGAGTGCCACTGCTGTCTACAGGTTCATATTCTGAACCACTGGATTCAGCGGGTGAGGGGTCCCCATCGCTTTCATCCATCACGGCCAGAATCCTGTAGGCCTCTTCAGCGGAATACCCCTTGTTTGACATTTTGGGCTAACTAAATTTAGGTAGTTTTCCTCTGAGACTACCAGGAAGAAAAGCAACCCTGCCTAGTAAAAAGGAGTTCTTGCGAAGTAAAGTTGCGATCGCTAATAAAGATCCAAAAACCTCAAAAGTGATCTTTATAGCGGCGCAGCGATTTTACTGTGTTTTTGCAGTGAACAGAAAAAAAAATTCTGTCACTGCGGTGGGGCGGACTGAACGCAAGTGTGCGCACAAGATCAGGCCTGATCGGGTGAACACTGCGTTTTTTGTAGAGCCTAAGGTGACCCTAATGCACTTATATAGATCTGATTGCGATCAGTATTGATCACTTACAGATACTATATAGTACTAGTGCTGATTAGCGACAGCGATGACGCTAATCAGCGACTAATCAGTGAGTGCGGTGGGCTGGGAGCTAACTACCTAACAAGTAGCTAACTACCTGGCGGTGATGAGGGACCTTTACACGGGGGTGATCAATGACAGGGGGGTGATCAGGGAGTCTATATGGGGTGATCAGGGGTTAATAAGGGGTTAATAAGTGACGGGGAGGTATAATGTGTGTGTGGTGATTGGTGCTACTTACAGAGCTGCCTGTGTCCTCTGGTGGTCGATCCAAGCAAAAGGGACCACCAGAGGAGCAGGTAGCAGATATATCAGACGCTATTTACTAAATATCATCTGATATACCTCTTTCATTAGTTAATTTAAAAATCTACAGCCTGCCAGCCAATGATCGCTGCCGGCAGGCTGTAGATGAACTTCTGAACTGTGTGATCCTGTGAACGCACGCTCCTGTGAGTGCGCGTTCACAGGAAATCTCAGGTCTCACGAGATGATGCCTATTGGCGTCACTGAGACCTGAAAACACCACCTCCCTGACGCCGATCGGCGTTAGTGTGACGGGAGGTGGTTAAACACACATGGGGAGATTTATCATCTCCCTTGCTCCAAAAAAGTCGCTTTAAAAAGTTGCAAGCTGTGCTTGTGACTTTTTAAATATGTGTCTCTTTCTTACGCTGTCCTCACCACTTTTCCAAAAAGTGACATGGAAAGGGTGGGGAAGAGGCAAGGCCAACAGCTGAGACAATTTTATCTTCATTTACGATTTATCTGGTGCAAATGAAACCAGAGATCTATAGATTTCTGTTTAGGCACACAGACTACTGGAGGATCTGAACCTCATCATAAAATAGGTGCATCTTCTGGCAGAGAAGGGGATATGAAGACCAGCACAGAAAGCATTGGTCTTGATCATTCTCCCCTACGGTGTTATGGGGGGAAAAACTGTGGCTTGTTGGGACCAAATATCCCAAATTTATGCCTCAACGAGAGTAACATAGTTTATAAGGCCGAAAAAAGACATTTGTCCATCCAGTTTGGCTTATTATCCTGCAAGTTGATCTAGAGGAAGGCAAAATAAAACCCTGTGAGGCAATCAAATTAACTCCCTGGATCAAAGACCCCTCTCTAGTAGCTATAGCCTGTAATATTATTACACTCCAGAAATACATCCAGGCCCCTCTTGAACTCTTTTATTGTACTCACCATCACCACCTCCTCAGGCAGAGAGTTCCATAGTCTCACTGCTCTTACCGTAAAGAATCCTCTTCTATGTTTGTGTACAAACCTTCTTTCCTCCAGACGCAGAGGATGTCCCCTCGTCACAGTCACCGTCCTGGGGATAAATAGATGATGGGATAGATCTCTGTAATGGCCCCTAATATATTTATACATAGTTATTAGATCTCCCCTCAGTCATCTTTTTTCTAAAGTGAATAACCCTAATTTTGATAATCTTTCAGGGCACTGTACTCCCCTTATTCCAGTTATTACTTTAGTCGCCCTCTGAACCTTCTCTACCTCTGCTATGTCTGCCTTGTTCACAGGAGCCCAGAACTGTACACAGTACTCCATGTGTGGTCTGACTAGTGATTTGTAAAGTGGTAGGACTATGTTCTCATCATGGGCATCTATGCCCCTTTTGATGCAACCCATTATCTTATTGGCCTTGGCAGCAGCAGCCTGACACTGGTTCCTACAGCTTAGGTTCGTTTCACACTAGCGTTTTTGCTGGATCTGGCAGGGTCCAGCAAAAACGCTTCTGTTACTGATAATACAACCATCTGCATCGGTTATAAATTGTCTTTAACATATCGGTTGTATTATCTTTAACATATCTTTAACATTGCTAAGACGGATTCATAATTAACTCCATTGAAAGTCATTGGAGGACAGATCCGTTTTCGATTGTGACAGATTGTGGCAGAGAAAACGGATCTGGCCCCATTGACTTGCATTTGGGGCAATGCTAGATCCGTCTTGCTCCGCATCCCAGGACGGAAAGCAAAATACATGTTGCGGTTTGCTCTCTCCGGTCTGGGAACGCAACTAAATGGAATCAAATCTTTCCGTATACGCCACACCGCTACCCTATAAGGAGTCGGAGACTCTGTTAGGTGCATCAATAGATATATCCACCCCTACAATACAACAACTGGCCAAGTTTGTTGAATCTTCTAAGGACTTATCCCTTTCCCTACATGACATCACAACCCATTCTATATCCTTATCTAGTCCTGATGCTTTTTTAGCCTTACCTCCCAGCCTCCAGGAAAGTCCTTTTTTAGATCAGATATCACCCCTAATCATCAAGCGGCATTCAACCACTCCCACTTTCAACCTATCCAGCATTCAAGATCTCAACATATTAATCTCCACACGAGTTCTACTCATGTCACAACCCCCAGACCGCTTCAAGCTTTGAAAATTACACACTTTTATACACTAATCCAGAGCACAAGAAAAAGGTAAAAATACATCACAGAGGATGTAGGGGAAGCGGAAAGAGACATGCCGGTCCCCAAAAAGAACAGACCCAAACTGATACCCCCATAGTTACCTTATCAACACAAAAAGACCAACTGCGGGAAAAGGGGATTTTTAACTTATCCAACTATTTGCTAAAACAAAATGAGATTGAATTACTTAGCAGAGGACTATATTTTTGGCCCTCAACCGAGCCAGATTTATTCGAACTTTTCATTGATTTAAATCAATTCATCCATAAATTAACCCTTCAGCCCCATTTCTTTCTAAAAAGTTCCTGTATTAACAGGAAATCATCCGATAGACGTTTTTTCGTTAGTTCATCCAGATTCTCAAGTGGAATATGTTGATACCTCATCTAACATTACTCCTCTAAAACCAGAATTGAAGAGAAAATCATCTTTTTACCCCCTTGAGAGTAGAGGCCCTCATATTGAGAGCTTCTACAATATGGTTATGGATGAGTTTAAGGACACCTTTTCCCAACTAGGTCTATCCAATCAGTTGGACCAGTAAGATAAAAAAGAGTGAGTCCGTTCCACAAGTTCCACTGGCTTTTATAATCACATATGCTTTTTATACTCAGAGCTGCTTTTTATGATATATTTTTTAAAGCTATTATCCCCAAGTATATATATATATATATATATATATATATATAAATATATACTGTATATATATATATACGCATCCCCCACTCGGGATGTTAATGTATTATTTTAGTGATAACCTAGTTATTATTGTGCCATGCCCCCTACCAATATACATGCGGAGGATAATCCGATCCGCATTTTACCCTCGGTGTTGTTCGCCGATTTCCCTAGCAGCGCCGGACCGGAAGCCTATCTTCGTTCCAGCGTAGAGCGCACACTAGAGCGCACACCAGGAACCGGAAGTTCCACTGTGCGTTCCACGGTGGAGCGCACATTGGGCTGGACGTTCGACCTACGTTCTGTTACCCATCCCCTCAGGCCATAAGTGCGCTCACCAAGGGGCATATCTCTCTTTCAACATCCCACGTGAATAGCCCTGGCCCCACAAGAAACCTCCCATAGATTTTTGGCGGTTCTACAGCCCTATTTAAAAGGGCTACCAGGTAAAGACTGTTGTTATTTCAATATATGCACATGTTTTTATGTACTTGCTCCTGATGAAGGGGTTTGCACACCCCGAAACGCATTGAGCTGTGTCTCCACATTAAAGGGAACCTGTCACCTACATTTTGTGTATAGAGCTGAGGACATGGGTTGCAGATGGCCACTAGCACATCCGCAATACCCAGTCCCCATAGCTCTGTGTGCTCTTATTGTGTAAAAAAAATGATTTGATACATATGCAAATTATCATAAAAGAGTCATATCTTACTTGTGTGACAAGAGAAGAGTCATATTTTCAAGCTCTGACTCTTCTCAGGTTAATTTGCATATGTATCAAATCGGTTTATATACACAATAAAAGCACACAGAGCTATGGGGACTGGGTATTGCGGATATGCTAGCGGCCATCTAGAAACCCATGTCCTCAGCTCTATACCCAAAATCCTGGTGACAGGTTCCCTTTAAAGAAGCCAAAGTCTTCATCAATAATACTGAAGTGAAGCCTTTCCTTCCACACTGGGCAACCATCAGCATTTGAGATTCTACAGGCGATCCTGGCTTGGAGGGTTGTTGGTCCCTGCTGGTCTCTTGAGTTTATCCAGCAGGTCACCCCCCTGTGAAGTGAGTCATTTTATTATTCATATTTTTTAACATATGCCTATCATTTTACCCATACTCCAGTAGATATACATTAATCCAATGTGATTATTGTTCACCAGCGAATCTCATATTTGTGGATCCAATAGGGGGTCAATCGCTTGGTTTACCAATACCCATAGTTTTTGGGTCACCTTTTTCATGGTTGTTACCTCACAGCACTAAACCGCCAGTAAACACTCTCTAGATCACCCTGCTGGCCTATTTGATTCTTTTCTTAAACACTTTGGGATATGGCGCTTCTTATGGGGGTCAACTTTTTTGACTAGTCTTGTTTTGTCCACTGGTCCTCAGTGAACCATATTAGACCTTTATAGTCACCATCACTCACCTTTTATTTAAACGCTGATCCCTTTCAGCGTACCTGAACTACTACAGAGACATTCTATGTAGTCAGTTGGCCGCAGCCTACCTGCGCCAGCGTCCATCCTCTCGCAGGTCTCACCAGGGGGGGCTCTCTGTGCTTACGTTCCACTGCCATAGCTGCTGGGGAGGGGTGGGGTGGCAGGATCAGTACCAGCTTCTTCAGCAGCAGCCTCAGTCTATAGTCGCAGATGAGTAGCTTTCTTTACCCGCATAGTGAAGAAACTACTCACCAGCAGCAGGTAGACCTGGAGCAGGACCTGAACCAGCAGGCGGTGGCATACTTGGACATCACACTGCCAACCCACATTGAAGATCTGCTGGACTACTGGGTACCCAAACTGGATTTGTGGCCGCAACTAGCAGAGTTTGCCCTGGAAAAGCTGGCATGCCCAGCCAGTAGTGTGGCATCAGAGCGTGTGTTTAGTGTGGCGGGGGCCATAGTTACCGAAGAGAATTCGCCTGTTCACCCAAAATGTGGAGAGACTGACCTTTGTCAAGATGAATCAGGCGTGGATCAGCCAGGATTTCCACACACCAATGTCTGATGCATCTGATTAGGTGATCCATGCCGTCTCAACCAAACCTTGAAAAAAGAGACCTGTTTCTTCTGGATACCTGCCTCAGCTACTACTAAGATGCTGCCAATCGCCTGATGCCAAACATCTGATGCCAAGTGCTCCTTCTTTCACACACTTTTGTCAGCGGGTACTGGTATTGCCACCCACCGCCCCACTCTGTCAACGGCTCACTTTGTGGTCTCCTAATGGTGCTGCTGCCATATCCACACTATGTCACCTTGCCACTCTGTGGTATCCTGATGGTGCTGCCATATCCGCACTACGGTATGTCACCATGCCACTCTGTGGTATCCTGATGCTGCTGCCATATCCACACTAGGACACTTTACCACTCTGTGGTATCCTCCTAATGCTGCCGCCAACTCCAAACTCGGTCATTGTGTCACTCGGTGGCCTCCTCATACTGCTGCCACCTCCAGACTCGTTCATTGTGCCACTCGGTGGCCTCCTCATACTGCTGCCAACTCTAGACTCTGTAATTGTGCCACTCGGTGGCCTTCTCCTGATGCTGCTGCCGCCACCTCCAGACTTGGTCTTTGGTCATTTCCACACTATGTCACCTTGCCACTCCGTGGTATCCTGATGCTGCTGCCATATCCACACTGTCACCTTGCCACCCTGTAGTATCCTCCTGATGCTGCTGCCAACTCCAAACTCAGTCATTGTGCTAATCGGTGGCCTCCTCATACTGCTGCCAATTCCAGACTCTGTCATTGTGCCACTGGATGGCCTTCTCTTGATGCTGCCAACTCCATACTCTGTCTTTGTGCCACTTGGTGACCTCTTCATACCACCGCCACCTCCATACTCGGTCATTGTGCCACTTGGTGGCCTCCTCATACTGCTGCCTCCTCCAGACTCGTTCATTGTGCCACTCGGTGGCCTCCTCATACTGCTGCCAACTCCAGACTCTGTAATTGTGCCACTCGGTGGCCTTTTCCTTATGCTGCTGCTGCCACCTCCAGACTTGGACATTGGTCATTTCCATACTATGTCACCTTGCCACTCTGTGGTATCCTGTTGCTGCTGCCATATCCACACTATGTCACCTTGCCACTCTGTGGTATCCTCCTGATGCTGCTGCCATATACACACTATGTCACCTTGCCACCCTGTGGTATCCTCCTGATGCTGTCCATCTCCTCGAAGGTCTGACCGGGGGTGGCCTCTGTGCTTACATTCCACTGCCATAGCTGCTGGGGAGAGGTGGGGTGGCAGGAGCAGTACCAGCTTCTTCAGCAGCATCTTGGGTCTACAGTCGCAGATGAGTAGTTTTCCTCACCCGCATAGTGAAGAAACTACTCACAAGCAGCAGCAGGTAGACCTGGAGCAGGACCTGTACCAGCAGGCGGTGGCTTACTTGGACAGCACCCTGCCAACCCACATTGAAGATCTGCTGGACTACTGGGCACCCAAACTGGATTTGTGGCCGCAACTAGCAGAGTTTGCCCTGGAAAAGCTGGCCTGCCGGCCAGTAGTGTGGCATCAGAGCGGGTGTTTAATGCAGCGGGGCCATAGTTACCACAAGAGAACTCGCCTTTCCACCCAAAATGTGGAGAGACTGACCTTTGTCAAGATGAATCAGGCATGGATTGATCTGATTAGATGATCCATGCCGCCTCATACTGCTGCCACCTCCAGACTCGGTTATTGTGCCACTCGGTGGCTTTCTCATACTGCTGCCACCTTCAGACTTGGTGATTGTGCCACTCAGTGGCCTCCTCATACTGCTGCCAACTCCAGACTTGGTCATTGTGCCACTCGGTGGCCTTCCCCTGATGCTGCTGCCGTCACCTCCAGTCTTGGTCATTGGTCATATCCACACTATCAGGGGCATTGCTAGGGTCTGAAAACATCCGGGTCACAAACCCACTGTATCACGCCTCCACCCCGTGAAGCCACGCCCCCATCACCTGGGGGGGCCTTCACAGTGGTTATTAACCCTTTTCAGCAGTCCCCCCTTCACAGTAGTTATTAACTCCTTTGAGCAGTCCCCCTTCACAGTAATTATTAACCCCTTCCAGCAGTCCCCTCTTCAGTGAATGGAGGACTGCTGAAAGGGGTTAATAACTACTGTGAAGGGCCTAGCTACAGTATCTGGGCAACCCCACAGATCATCCCCTCACCCCCCCTTGTACTTTAACCTCTTTCAGCTGTCCCGCCTTCACAGTAGTTATTAACCCCTTTCAGCAGTACTCCCATCAGTGAATGGGGGACTGCTGAAAGGGGTTAATAACTACTGTGAAGGGCCTAGCCATCTGGGCAACCCCACAGATCATCCCCTCAGTAATCCATATTCTGCAGTAACTTAACTTTAAATCAGCACTTATCTCATTACTATCTTGACTTACACACTCAGCTCCAGTAGCAGGCAGTGCGGGTGGCGCTCACTCACTGACGTCACGCTCCTGCGCCACCTAGTGCATGTTTCCAGGGCTGAGTGTGTAATATAGTATTGAGATGAACGCTGATTTAAAGTTCAGTTACTGCAGGATACGGAATAGGATGGCGGGGCCGGTGTAGAGCAGCGCAGCGCAGGAGAGTCACAGTGACCGGTGCACTGGTCAAAACATCTGGGGCTCAAGCCCCGAATGTTTCGACCTAAAGATGCCCCTGCACACTATGTCACCTTCCAACTCTGTGGTATCCTGATGCTGCTGCCATATCCACACTATGTCAACTTGCCACTCTGTGGCATCCTGATGCTGCTGCCATATCCACACTATGTCACCTTGCCACTCTGTGGTATCCTCCTGATGCTACCGCCAACTCCAGACTCGGTCATTGTGCCACTCGGTGGCCTCCTCATTTTGCTGCCACCTCCAGACTCGGTCATTGTGCTACTCGGTAGCCTCCTCATATTGCTGCCACCTCCAGACTCGGTCATTGTGACACTCGGCAGACTCCTCATACTGCCGCCAACTCCAGATTCGGTCATTGTGCCACTCGGTGGACTTCCCCTGATGCTGCCAACTCCATACTCTGTCATTGTGCCACTTGGTGCCCTACTCATACTGCAGCCAACTGCAGATTCTGTCATTGTGCCACTCGGTAGCCTTCTCCTGATGCTGCCAACTCCATAATATGTCAGTGTGCCACTCGGTGGCCTTCTCCTGATGCTGCTGCCACCACCTCCAGACTCGGTCATTGTGCCACTCAGTGGCCTCCCCATACTGCTGCCACCTCCAGACTCAGTCATTGTGCCACTCGGTGGCTTCTTCATACTGCTGCCAACTCCAGACTCGGTCATTGTGCCGCTCGATGGACTTCTCATACTGCTGCCACCTCCAGACTCGGTCATCGTGCCTCTCGATGGCCTTCTACTGATGCTGCTGCCACCTCCAGACTCGGTCATTTTGCCACTCGGTGGCCTCCTCATGCTGCCGCCAATTCCAGACTCGGTCATTGTGCCACTCGGTGACCTTCTTCTGACGCTGCCAACTCCATACTATGTCATTGTGCCACTTGGTGGCCTTCTCCTGATGCTGCTGCTGCCACCTCCAGACTCGGTCATTGTGCCACTCGGTGGCCTCCTCATACTGCTGCCACCTCCAGACTCGGTCATGGGGTCACTCTGTGGTCTCCTAATGCTGCTTGAACCTAACCACTATGTCATAGGTTGACTCTGTGGACTTCACATGCTGTTCCCACCCTCCCCACTTCATGACTGGTCCACTATTTTGGCTTTCGGCCTGGCTGACATCCTCATTTATTTGACCTTTTTTCTGATCTGTCAGAAGGAAGGAAAAATGAGATGCACAACGGATTCTGTCTGTGTAGCAGCTGTAAGGCCTGTATGGTCCCATCAGAATTGGCTTATGATTTAGTAGCCAAAAGCAGGAGTGGGTACAAAACACAGAAGACATGCAAATATTCCATTTATGTGTTATTTCTGTTTTAGATCCATTACTGTTTTGTTTTTGGCATTAGCAATACTGATGGATTATTGATCAAATGCTGACTGAGTGAAGGCGTATGCTCCACAGACAGGATCCGTTTTTGGGGATAATTGTTCTGATGGATCAGAGGAAGGGCAAATTAGTCAGTCCACTCTGCCAGGGGGGGGCTCTACTTGTATAAGCGTTTAATAGAACAGGTTTTGTAGACTCCTTATGCGTGTTACTGCAAGGCACAGTGTTCTACCCCCCTAGAAAAAATGCTCTCTGCAGCCCGGAAATAGTTGTTTTTAAATGTAATTCGCTGACAATAAATTTGGATTAAAGCAAAACTACCCAAATGCACTATATAGAAAATATATAATTGGTATATAACACCCCTTTTTCAATCAGTTTTTTTGGGGGGCAACTGGTATATCACACCAGTAAAAATTATTTGTTCCAATGTTATTTGTCACTATCTGTAGCTGAGGTAACGCAGCAAAACCGCGAACCAATGCTGCAGTACCTAAATGCACTATATAGAAAGTCTATTATAGGTATATCACACACCTTCTTCATTCAGTTTTTTTGGGGGGCAACTGGTATATCACACCAGTAGAAATTATTTGTTTCAATGTTGTTAGTCACTATCTGTAGCTGAGGTAACGCAGCAAAACCACAAACCAATGCTGCGCTACCCAAATGCACTATATAGAACGTATATAATTGGTATATAACACCCCTGCTTCAATCATTTATTTTTTTTTTGTTCCAATGGCGTTCCAATGGCGTTTGTCACTGCAGTCTGTGGTGGCCATTTGGCGCCGGGAGTGTTGTGGAGTGGGCTGGCATGCATGTTGGTACCTGCACTCATTGGATACAGTGGAGGCCATTTTGGAACCCAAAATGACAGTTATTGAAGCAGACCCAGCATGTGGAACCTACACTCCCTGAAGTGTATGGTAGCCGTCATGGCACTTAACAGGTAGAATTTAGTGTTAGGAACCCGTCTAACAGAGATCGCCTTGACGTGCGGCAGACGGGCTCAAATAATTTTGTACAAAACGATTTGCCAAGTATCTCTCACTTATAGTGTAGCACTTGTAATTATTATGCAATTTTGCACTTTATATTGCAGTGAGTTGTCACATTGCATGTTTCATCTTCTAGGATTGTTTCACAGCCTAAGGGCTCGTTAACACGACCGTATGGCTTTTTCAGTGTTTTGCGGTCCGTTTTTAACTGATCAGTTTTTCTGTTTTTTGTTTAAGTAGTGTTTCCGGTTCCGTTCCATTTTTCCGAATGGCATATACAGTATACAGTAATTACATAGAAAAAATTGGCCTAGGCATAACATTTTCAAGAGATAGTTCTGGAAAAATGGAACAGATACGGAAGACATACGGAGTACATTCTGTATGTGTTCTGTTTTCCTTGCGGACACATTGACTTGAATGGAGCCACAGAATGTGATTTGCGGGCAATAATAATATGTATCTTTGAACAAAACATAAAAAAACGTTTGTGTAAACGAGCCCTGAGGCACTGGATACTTGACCAGGATCGATGGTGGTCTCAATGCTGAGCTATATGTGAGTATCCTACAAGACGAGTTACTTTGTACACTCGAGTACTATGGGTATGAAAAGGACAACGTAGGGTTCCAGCAGGACTACGACCCAAAGCATACGTCGAGATTGGTGAAGAAATGGTTCAATGACAATGAAGTAGAGGTGCCAGACCTCAACCAAATTGAACACTTGTGGGTAGAGTTGAAGAAAAAGCTGTATTCGTACCCAAGTGATTCGAGCAGTATGCACCAACATTGGGAATGTGTAGGAGAGACCTGGGAACAGGTTTCAGTCAAGGTATGCTTGAATCTGATCGAGAGCTTCCCAGAAGGATTCAGGCAATGTTGAAAGCCAAAGGTGGATTTACAAAATACTAAGAAAATAATAAAAATACAAATTTAGAATTTAAGAAGCAAAACAGTAATAATGCAGTTACATGACAAGAATCTGCATAACTAATCATTTGCTAAATACGTAGTTGCAAGTCCAATTTATGTATTAGATAGACAAGCTGATTGTCTATAAAATGATGGTTGTCTCAAGTTTGAAGCTGTAGTGGATGGTGAGATGTGGAGCCTGGAAGTCAAAAGTTCAAAACATTGTCACTAGTGTTGGTCAAGCACCAAAGTGCCCGAGTGCTCGAGTAGAACACCTTGGGATAATCGGGTGCTCTACCGAGCATCCGAGCACAATGGAAGTCAATGGGAGAACACGAGCATTTAACTAGGCACCCCCTGCTCTGAAGAGGGGAGTCTATCTGGTTCATAGAAAAAGGTCAGAAATTGATGGAATGGGTTCGGGAACAGCATAGGAAGGATGTCTGGATGCATCTAGGACTCCCAGGTCGCTGCTGGAAATTATGTTGTCCGAGTAGTACGCCACTTTTGCAGACAGACAATAATACACACCAAACCGAAGATAAAATGGATTTTAGAGGAAAAATTGTTAGGAAACATTCTTTCATGTATATTTACTTGTATATAAAGTGCAAGTGCTGCCAAAAATTACAAGGAACCGGCACTCCAATACACCCTTTATTACACATAAAGAAGGGCATCATACACACCCTTGAAAATTTTTGATTGATGGCCTGCTGGTGACCATCAAAAATATTATGAGCACGGGCCTTCTGGTGACCCTCTAAAACATTTGGGGCGAGGGCCTGCTGCTGATCTGACCATCTAAAAAATTTGTGGGAGAGGGCCTGCTGCCGAACTGACCATCTAAACAGTTTTGTGGGCAAGGGCCTGCTGCCTAGCTGACCATCTAAAGAAATTTGTGGGTGAGGGCCTGCTGACGAGCTGAACACCTAAAAAATTATGTGGGTGAGGGCCTGCTGCCGAACTGACCATCTAAAAATATTTGGGGTGAGGGTCTGCTGCTGAGCTGACACTCTAAAACATTATGATTGATGGCCTGCTGCTGATCCTCAAAAACATTATGGGTGAGGGCCCGCTGCTGAGCTGACCCTCTAAAACATTAGGAGTGAGGGCAGTCTAATAAGCATGTTGATATGATGGAGGAGGAGATGCAGGTCGAGAAGAGGGAGATTGAACCATATACCCTTTTTAGGAGTGGAAGGTGTGCATGGGAATACAGTGTATTCAATACACCATAAAAGCCACATTTAAAGTGCCTTTATGTTCAGACACCATCCTCTGGCGGAATAGGGAAGTCAGGGGCAATCCAGGCCTTGTTCATTTTTATAAGAGTCAACCGGTCAGCATTTTCAGTTGACAGGCGGATGTGCTTATCAGTTATTATGCCCTCAGCAGCACTAAATATACGCTCTGAAAAAACGCTGGCAGTGGAGCAGGTCAGTCCCTCCAAGGTGTAGAGCCCCAGTTCGTGCCACGTGTCTAGCTTACAACCCAATAGTTGTAAGGCACAGAGGGATTATTGAGGACGCTGACACGGTCTGCTACATACTCCTTCACCATCTTTCAAAATTTTCCCCTTCTTGTGACACTAGGCCACGCATCAGGTTGAGGGTGCTGGCGGGGTGTCATAAAACTGTCCCAGGCCTTGGAGAGTGTTGCCCTGCCTCTGTTGGAACTGCTGTGTGTTTCCCTCATCTCTCCTCCTCGGTTGGCCAAGGAACTACATACTCTGCAGCCAGCATTGTCAGCTGGAATTTTTTGGGGCACTTTTTCCACAAGGACCTTCTGGTATTACACTATTTTTCTCATCCTCTCCACCACAGGAAAGAGAGATGAGAAGTTCTCTTTGTAGTGGGGGTCGAAAAGGGTGAACAACCAATAATCGGTGTTGGCCATAATGCGTACAACCTAAGGGTCAAGGGAAAGGCAGCCTAACATAAAGTCAGTGATGCAAAGAGAGGAGAGAAAGGTAGTCGGGCGGCACTGCTTGCACTGATAATGCCGTAATAAACCAAACCGTAATGCAGTTCAAAAAATACTTCTTAATGTGGTGCTCAGCAAGGAGGATACTGTAAGCAGGAGGTTGCAACATGAGGAGAAGACAGAAATAAAGTTGCGGCACTCACCGAAGTATGTAGCAATTTCTTTATTGAAGCTTCCTCAAAGAGTAGCTGAAGGATCCAGGGGCGGACACAAAGTTGCGAGCTCGCAACTTTGTGTCCGCCCCTGGATCCTTCAGCTACCCTTTGAGGAAGCTTCAATAAAGAAATTGCTACATACTTCGGTGAGTGCCGCAACTTTATTTCTGTCTTCTCCTCATGCTAACATAAAGTCAGCCATGTGTGCCAGAGTCCCAACAGACAAGACTTCGCTGTCGTCATCAGGAGAATGACTCTCAATCTCCTCATCCTCTTCCTCCACTTCTACCCATCCACGCTGAACAGATGGAATAAAACTTCCATGGGTACTACCCTCTGTAGCGGAGGCAACCGTCTCCTGCTCCTCCTCATTATCCAATTTGCGCTGAGAAGACAAACTGAGGGTGGTCTGGCTATCACCCTGTGTACTTTCTTCCCCCATTTCCACTTCTTCCACATGCAAAGTGTCCGCCTTAATTGTGAGCAGTGAGCGTTTGAGTAGACACAGAAGTGGGATGGTTACGCTGATAATAGCGTTATCGCCGCTCACCATCTGTGTTGATTCCTCAAAGTTCAGTAAAACCTCACAGAGGTCAGATATAAATGCCCACTTGTCGCTTGCGAAGAGCGTAAGCTGACTGGGAAGGCGACAACCATGTTGCAGCTGGTATTCCACTATTGCCCTCTGCTGCTCTAAGATCCTGGCCAACATGTGGAACGTCGAGTTCCAGTGTGTGCTCACTTCGCACAAGACTTGGTGAGCTGGCAATTGCAAGCGTTGCCAGACTGGCGGAAGTTATCGATAACTTGCGGAAATAGGAACACACGTGGCACAGCTTCACCAGTACCTCAGGAAAATTGGCGAAGGTTTTGAGAAAACGCTGAACTACTAGGTTGAACACGTGGGCTAGGTAAGTGTGTGAGCTTGCCGAACTCCAAAGCCGCCACCAAGTTACGGCCATTATCAGACACAACCATGCCTGGCTCTAGGTTGAGTGGTGAGAGCCACAGCTCAGTCTGCTCACTTATCCCCTGCCACAGCTCTGCGGTGGTGTGCTGTTTGTCACCTAAGCAGATAATTTTAAGCACAGCCAGTTACCGCTTCCCCACTACAGTGCTACACTGCTTCCAGCTACTGACTGATAGCTGACTGGTGCTGCAAGATGATAATTCAGAGGTGGAATTGGAGGAGAAGGCGGAGGAAGAGAAGGGGGGGTTGCAGCCACTAACATAGGTGGCGGCGGAAACCCTGATGGAAGTAGAGCCCGCAATCATTGGCGTTGGTGGCACCTGTGCCATCCCAGGCTCCTGGAAATGTAGCGTCCCTGGCCAAAAGCACTTGTCCATGTGTCAGTTGTTAAGTGTACCTTTCCAATAACTGCATTGGTCAGGGCATGGGTGATGTTACGGGACACATGCAGGTGTAAGGCTGGGACTGCACGCAATGAAAAATATTGCCGGCTGGGGACAGAGTACTGTGGGACAGCCACCGCCATCAAGCTGCGGAAAGCCTCAGTGTCCACAAGCCTAAATGGCAATATTTCCAGGGCCAGTATTTTGGAAAGGTGCGCATTTAGTGCTATGGTCTGTGGGTGGGTGGCTGGGTATTTGCGCTTTCGTTCAAAGGCCTGGGGTATAGACATCTGTACGCTGCGCTGGGAATCAGAAGTGAATGTGCTAGCTGATGGTGCTTGCGAAGGTCCAGGTGCATGGCGGGAAGCATCCGGGCTTGCGTCTTGGACAGCGGATTGGCCAGCACGTAACACAGTGGAAGAGGAGGCAGTGGTGTGACCCGCAGACACTGGTTGTGGACCCAGACTTTTGGCCCACTTATTAGGGTGGTGAGGTTTTTAGTGTTCACGCCCCTGCTCATTTTGGTACCCCACAAGTTGCAAATGACAATTTTTTTTATCATCCGCACATTCCTCAATAAAAAGCGCCAGACTGCGGAACACCTACCCCTTGGCAAGGGAGATTGCCGCAAGAGGGTGCTCCAGGGAACAGTTTGGTGTGGCCCGCCTTCTCTCTTTTGCCACCCCACTGCCTCTTCCAGCCTGTTGCGGTGCTGTGGATCCCTCCTCCTCTGTACTTCTGTCCTTGCTTGGCTTGCCACCTTCCCAGGCTGGGTCAGTGTTTTCATAGTCCAGCACCTCCTCTTCTACTTCCTCACTCTGGTCATCCTTCTGACTCGTTGACCTAACAACAACCTCAGTTATTGACAAATGTGTCTCATCCTCATCATAAACCTCTTGAGACACTAATTGCGGTTGACTTATTGGCAACTGTGTCTCATCATCATCATCCACCTTGTGAAACAATAATTACCTTTCCCACCGTCATCTTCTTCTGACTGTAGAGGCTTCAGATTTTGGGAATCAGGGCACAATAGCTCATGTCCCTCTTCAAGCAGGCTTGGCAAGAGGCCCAAATGAAGGAATGGCAATGAAAACAGCTCCTCGGAATATCCAAGAGTGGGATCACTTGTTTGCCATGAATCTCCATGGTGGATGGAAGGAGTATCAGGGTGAGGATTCTGTTGACCAGACTCTTGGCTACTGAGACTGGACTTTGTGGTGCTTAACCGACTCTAAGCATTATCTGCTGCAATCCAACCGACCACCTGGTCGCACTGGTCTGACTTTGAGAGTGGTGTCCTGTGCCGCCCTGCAAACTGGGACATGAAGCTAGTTATCGTGGATGAGTGTGGCACAGTTTCAACACACCCAGTGCCATTGCCTCTGCGTGCACCATCAGCAGCACGGCCACTTCCCCGTCCCTTACTGCTCACCTTGAGCATATTAAATGGTATATATGCTTGCAAGTATGTCACACGTACAGTAGCACAGGTTTTGTAAGTGTATACGCAAATAAAGTACACAGAATGTCACAGATATTTTTAGGATGCGCACAGGAGGTATAGCGCAAATAATGTCACCACAGCTTAATAAAAAAATTACACTGAATGAATGTCACTGATATTTAGGATGAGCACACGTTAAACAGGAGGTATAGCGCAAATAATGTCACCACCGCTTAATAAAAAAATTACACTGAATGTCACTGATATTTAGGATGAGCACACGTTAAACAGGAGGTATAGCGCAAGTAATGTAACTGTCACCACCGCCTAATAAAAAATTACACTGAATGAATGTCACTGATATTTAGGATGAGCACACGTTAAACAGGAGGTATAGCGCAAGTAATGTCGCTGTCACCACCGCCTAATAAAAAATTACACTGAATGAATGTCACTGATATTTACGATGCGCACATGTTAAAGAGGAGGTTTAGCATAAGCAATGTCGCTGTCACCAGCAGCTAATAAAAAATTGCACTGAATTTAATGTCACTGATATTTAGGATGGGCAAACGTTAAACAGGAGATGTAGTGCAGATAATGTCTCTGTCTGCAGCAGCCAAACAATTGCAAGCTATTTAGTGCAGGTTGCGCTGAAAATATATATTGCTTCCAGATACAACTATAGTCCTTAAAAGAACTTTTGGGTCTCTAACAAGTTTTAGCAATTTAGTGCAGGTTGCACTAAAAATATATATTGCTGCCACACACAATAGTCCTTAAAAGGACTTTTGAGTCTATAACAAGTATAAAAGCTAAAATATTCCTATTTCACTCCCTAGACCAGTGATGGCTAACCTTGGCACTCCAGCTGTGGTGAAACTCTGACTCCCAGCATGCTCCATTTATTTCTATAGAGTTCTGAGAGCAGCCAAGCAAGGGGGGCATCTTGGGAGTTGTAGTTTTACCACAGCTGGAGTGCCAAGGTTAGCCATCACTGCCCTAGACTATCTCTCCCTTCTGCTCTCCAGCTCTCCCTGACAAAGACTGAGCTGAACACGTGTCATCGGGTGCTATATAGCCAGGTGTGGGATTCAAATTTTTAAGAACAGGTTCCCTACTCAACAGCAAATACGCGGCATCACGACACATGTTTACATATCCATACACATAAATACCCCATGTATACACTACACACACATACCACAAAACTTTTAAAAAGCCTAAGGAGCTTGGCCCACACCTCTAACTCCTCCCAATGTCTATCTGTACATGTCCCAACCCTGCTTAGTCTCCATTGTGCCCCACACACAGTACATAGTTATGCCAGATCTGGGATGGTTGAGGGGTATGCATACATAAACAGACTATATAGACACTACACTCACATAATTACATATACAATATACACCATAAAGCATATAAATGACCCCTAGGCGACACTTACTGTAGATTTACCTACACCATATACATTTGTACCTAGCACTAAAGACACATTTGCATACATATTATATTCTGTGCTATCCAGAATACAGCACCACATACCTCTTATATCAAGTGACTTCTCCTCTGATACAGACCTTCTCTTTCTTCATCTTCTCCTTTGAGAGCAGACCGCCATGATGATTTTTCACCCATCTCTTGTCTCTGCAGTTTGACAAAAGACATATTAGGTTCCTACTTTTCCATCATCCTCATACCTTCTTAACAACTCACCTGCCACCTTTAATAATAATAATAATAATGTGCACTACTTCAAGAATTCTCCCGTTCTGTGTGCCAGAACAAAAAATTCCTTCAGTGCCCCCAGTTGAGCTAATGTCCCCATAGTGCCCTCATAATGTGTGCAAGTATAAAACACCACTATATAATGCGCCTGGTAAATGCTCACATAGTACTCCTCTCCTCTTCCCCATAGTGCCCCTTTAATGCGCCAGTATAAGATTCCCCCATAGTGTCCCCCAGAATGTGCTAGTATAAATGCCCCTTCTTAGTGCCCCCATAGTGTGCCTATATAATATGCCCCCATAGTGTTCTTCCTCCCCTCCAACACCATAGTGTCCCCATAATGTGCCAGTATAAGATGCCCCCATAGTGTTCCCTATGTGCTAGCAATGCTCCCAGTAGATTCCCCCATGTGCCAGCAATGCCCCCAGTAAATGCCCCCATAGTGTCCACGTGTGCCAGCAATGTCCCCAGTAGATGCCCCCATAGCATCCACATGTGCCAGCAATGTCCCCAGTAGATGCCCCCCCATAGTGTCCCCAATGATGTGTCCGTAGATGTCCCCTTAGTGTCCCCATGTGCCAGCAATGTCCCCAGTAGATGCCCCCATAGTTTCCCCTTTGTGCCAGTTATGCCTCCAGTAGATGCTTCCGTAGTGTCCCCCAAATGCCAGCAATGCCCCCAGTAGCTGCCCCCATAGTGTCCACATGTGCCAGCAATGTCCCCAGTAGATGCCCTCATAGTGTCCCCATGTGCCAGCAATGTCCCCAGTAGATGCCCTCATAGTGTCCCCATGTGCCAGCAATGCCCCCAAAATATGCCCCCCATAGTGTTCCCCATGTGCCAGCAATGCCCCCAGTAGATGCCCCCATAGTGTCCCCTTTGTGCCAGCCATGCCCACAGTAGATGCTTCCATAGTGTCCCCCATATGCCAGCAATGCCCCCAGTAGATGCCCCCATAGTGTCCACATGTGCCAGCAATGTCCCCAGTAGATGCCCCCATAGCTTCCCCATGTGCCAGCAATGTCTCCAGTAGATGCCCCCATAGTGTCCCCCATGTGCCAGCAATGCCCCCAGTAGATGCCCCCATAGTGTCCTCTTTGTGCCAGCCATTCCCCCAGTAGATGTTTCCATAGTGTCCCCATATGCCAGCAATGCCCCCATAGTGTTCACCATGTGCCAGCAATGTCCCCAGTAGATACTCTCATAGTGTTCCCTTTGTGCCAGCCATGCCCACAGTAGATGCTTCCATAGTGTCCCCCATATGCCAGCAATGCCCCCAGCAGATGCCCCATAGTGTCCACATGTGCCAGCAATGTCCCCAGTAGATGCCCTCATAGTGTCCACATGTGCCAGCAATGTCCCCAGTAGATGCCCCCATAGTGTCCAGATGTTCCAGCAATGTCCCCAGTAGATGCCCCCATAGTGTCCCCAATTATGTGCCAGTAGATGCCCCCTTAGTGTTGCCATGTGCCAGCAATGCCCCCAGTAGATGCCCCCATAGTGTCCCCTTTGTGCCAGCCATTCCCCCAGTAGATGTTTCAATTGTGTCCCCCATATGCCAGCAATGCCCCATACTGTCCACATGTGCCAGCAATGTCCCCAGTAGATACCCCCATAGTGTCCACATGTGCCAGCAATATCCCCAGTAGATGCCCCCCATAGTGTCCCCAATGATGTGCCAGTAGATGCTCCCATAGTGTCCCCCATGTATCAGCAATGCCCCCAGTAGATGTCCCCATAGTGTCCCCTTTGTGCCAGCCATGCCCCTAGTAGATGCTTCCACAGTGTCTCCCATATGCCAGCAATGCCCCCAGTAGCTGCCCCTATAGTGTCCATATGTGCCAGCAATGTCCCCAGTAGATGCCCCCATAGTGTCCACATGTGCCAGCAATGTCCCCAGTAGATGCCCCCATAGTGTCCCCATGTGCCAGCAATGCCCCCATAGTGTCCCCTTTGTGCCAGCCATGCCCCCAGTAGATGCCCCCATAGTGTCCCCCATATGCCAGCATTGCCCCCAGTAGATACCCCCATAGTGTCCCCCCATGTGTTAGCCATGCAGCCAGTAGATACTCCCATAATGTTGCATATGTGCAAACAATGCCCCCAGTTTCGCCACAGAGGACGGTGATACAGATGAATGTAAGGAGATGAGCGCTTCCACAATGCAAGCGCTCATCTCCTGCCGCACCGGATTGGGATTCAGCTGGTTCTCCGATCCGGCTGTAATTTGAACAACTGGATCTGTAGAACCGGAGCTAACCAGCTGAATCCCATGCCTGCATATAGCACCCGATGACACATTCCGGCCAGCCAATCACTGCCATGCCAGTAGCCAATACGACATTACAGTGAATGGTAGTACTAAGCCGCACGTTTATTGGCTTCGTAGCAGCCAACAAACGTGCTTGGAGGAGACTTGAGCATTGCGCTCAAGCACACGCGGTATCCGGCCGAACACAGCGATGTGCCGAGCATCGCAATGCTCGAGTAAAATTAGTGTTCTGCCGAGCATGCTCGCCCAACACTAATTGTTACCCTTTTGCTCGTCAGTGTAATTTAATCAGTTTCTATAAGGAGGTAAGTTCTAGAATTGACCGCGGTAAATCTATGGATGTCATATACTGTATCTTGACTTCTCCAAAACATTTGATACTGTGCCACATAAAAGGTTAGTACATACAATGAGTATGCTCGGACTGGAGGAAAATGTATGTATGTGGGTAAGTAACTGGCTGAGTGATAGAAAACAGAGGGTGGTTATTAACGGTACACACTCAGATTGGGTCACTGTCACTAGTGGAGTACCTCAGGGGTCAGTATTGGGCAAATAACACTAAACTGGGTAAATTAATTAGGATGGAAGAGGACAGAATACTGCTACAGAGGGATCTGGATAGATTGGAGGCTTGGGCAGAGAAGTGGCAGATGAGGTTTAACACTGACAAATGTAAGGTTCTGCACATGGAAAGTGACGAGGTGAAATACTTATTGTCTACAGGAAAATAGAAAAGGGTTCTTTACGGTAAGAGCAGTGAGACAATGGAACTCTCTGTCTGAGGAGGTAGTGATGGGGCGTTCACTAAAAGAGTTCAAGAGGGGCCTGGATGTATTTCTGGAGTGTAATAATATTACAGGTTCTAGTTATTAGAATTTTGGAGAGGTCGTTGATCCAGAATTCTGACTGCCTCATTGGTGTCAGGAAGGAATTTTCCCCCTAAAATAAGGAAAATTGGCTTCTACCTCATGGGGTTTTTGCTTTGCAAGTAACAGGCTAAACTGGATGGACGGATGTCTTTTTTTAGCCTTATAATAAACTGTTACCATGTTACTATGTTACTTCCTCCCAGAGTCATGTGATCCTTCCTCTCCTCCCTCCCTTTCGGTTTTTCCTGCTGTTTTTATGTGATTTGTTCAAAAGCTTTGGATTCCTATGGCAGACAATTTATTTTTTTATTTGTAAAGAATCTGATGAGTTTAGAATCAATTTGCTCATCTCTAGTCTATAGACTTTCCAAATGCATTGTAAATGTACAATTGTACTGTAAGTGCCCCAATCAAACTTTAGATATCTCATTATTGTGTCTGGTACGCTCTCCTGAAAGTACATAGCAAAAGTTATCATACTGACCTGGCTTACCCTCTACTTTTTATTATTATATGTGATATAAAGCCTAGAAAATCAGTCAGTTTCCTATGAAAGAGAACTAAAATCCCTATGGTTTAGGACAGACTTCCATCTGTTGCTAGAGCAGGATTGATTTTCATGGCAGTTTCATCACAACTTGTGGGATGATCATTAAAACAGCCATAGAACAGAACATAGAAGCAGATGGCTTTATTTATCTTGGCGTTTTGTACACAATGCAATAAAATAAAAGGTCTATTAAGTAACCAGACAGTAGTCGAGGCGCATTATATATGCCATAATGGCCTGCTGTCTGATATTGAAGTTAGAAGGGAAAAAAAATACAAGCTTTTGTCGGACTAATAGACTGAATCTTCAATAAGAACTGAATTAATGGATATTAAGAGCTATCAGTCACCATATCTAGTCTCATTGCATCGGAAGAAATTATATATATATATGTATACAGGTTGAGTCAAAAGTTGCAGGACACACCCAACAACAACAACCGGGAATGTTCCCTGTGATGCTCAGCTATTTGACATGTTCAATGTGTTGAGCACGAATATTCGAATCGTGAATTTTAATTGCGAATATCGCCACTTTGAGAATTTGCGAATATTTAGAATTTTGTGCTATATATTCGTATTCGCGATTCTGAACACAGAATTTTGAAGTTTTGAAGTTTCTCTGTTGATAACCTTTGAATCCCAGAGATATTGCAATTCTGATTGTGGCAATTGATTTCTGAGAAAATTCTGGTCTTCTTTGATATGCTACTGTACATGACCCTCTTCCAAATGGAAAAATTTGCCCTTGCTTTCAAGATGGCATGTTTCGGACATAGCCTAAAAGATAGCCCCCCTCACCCATTACTTGCTAAAAAGGGTGTCCTGAGACTTTTGGCTCACTGTACATATACATATATATATATATATATATATATATATATATATACTGCAGATATATAGACAATAGATAGATAGATAGACCGATAGATATGAGATAGACAAATAGATAGACAGATAGATATGAGATAGACAGATAGACAGATAGATATGAGATAGACAAATAGATAGACAGATAGACAGATAATATGCAGATGGATAGACAGACAGATAGATTAATAGACAGATAATATGTAGATAGATAGATAGATAATGGCATACTGTATAACATAGTCAAACCATGTAGGAATATTAAAGGGATCGTGCAGGCTATACATACTGATGACGTATTGTCGTATTGTCGTATTGTCAGGATAGGTAATCAATATCTGATCTGCGGGGGATCCGACACACAGCACCCCCATTGATCAGCTGTTTGAAGAGGAGGTGGTGCTCCAAGCAAGCACTGCTTCTTCTTCATTACACTGCCCATCATCTCAGAAGTCTCTTGTTGGTACACTCTGATGACACTTGTAATTACACTACACCACCGCTACAGGGGACACAATGTATAGTGTAACAGCTGAACGGCGGCGATGCCGGGCGTCGGACCCCCGATGATCAGATATTGATGACCGATCCTGACGATATTTGCTTGCAGTCATATCTGTAATTATGGGATTTATCAAACATGGTCCTGAGCAGTTAGGGGAAATGTATATAAGCATCTTGTTCTAGAATCCAAGTAAAAAGAGAGACATGGCTTTTAACATGCAAATCTGTCTGGATTAGTTAAATTTGATCATTTCCTTCTTCATTCATACTCCGCTGCATGACATGACCATTTTTCAGCTTCATTCTTTTCACTGTAGGTATGTTGTGCTTTTGACAGACATCCAAGGGACAGGTGTGTCTTTCCCCACCTGTCCTCTTAGCTCAAGATGTCCCAACATGTGAACTTTGAAAATTAAACAGGATTTTGTCACAACTCTGTCACATCTAATGTACATTATATGTGTTTGTGTGTGTCTACTTGACTTGAGGCTTGAGGGTTTTGCTAACATACACATGTAGTAATACTCAGATCTGGAATGGTTGTCTGCCTGCCCTTCCAGGCAGATTCCCAGTGGCCTGGTGGGTCGGTCACCCGACACAGGTAGATTTACAGTGCGTGATTAGAATGTATAGAAAAGACTGCGCTGCAAGAGGAAAATCTTCTCTGTGTATAAAGTTCACTTTTGAAATCTTCAACTAGTAGGATCACATGCCACCTCGCAATCCAACTTTAGTGTGCAAACCTGTGGATGATGAGAAAACGCACTATGGTGTAGCAGGTTCCAAACGACTAACGCTCCATGTGAACAGGTTTATACTCACAAGATTCCTTGTAAGTGAAGGCGTGTAAAGATATCGATGGTATCAAAATAGAACTCTGTTGAAAAAGAGGACTATAGCGTAGTATATCACAACACTTAATCTGCCTGCAAACAGATTATACTTACAGGGCTTCACTTGTCAGGTGCGTATATAAGATCTTCTATAGGTCGCTCAGATCCTGGATTACAACCAAACTCGATGTCCAGAGTAATAGACTTTTCCCACATTGTCTTCAGATTTGCAGCGCTTGAGGAGACTAGTGTATTTTACAGAGACTCTATCTTTTTTGCTTGAAGTGCGTGATTAGGACTAATAATGTGCTGTACAGGATGCTGGTAAGATATCATGGCCTCCAGCATCTGAAACCTGGAAAAAAGTCCGTTACCTCAGCAGAAAAGTGGAGACATTATTTAGTGTTTGGCATCTACCTCAAGTGTTGCCTTTTGTGACTACCCCATATTGTCCATGATTGTACTCCTAGGGTACATACTTCAGTGTCTGCTCCAAAGAATACCTTTTTATGGACAGTATTTGTGGAAAAACTGAACTGTGCCAACCAACAGTATTTGGCTTGTGCTGAACCTAAGGGCGCTATCCAGATGGCTCCCTGGTTTTCATTCTTTAACCGCTATACAGGGATCTGGTCTTCACTGCAGGGAATGCGCCAGCCTGCTTCCTCTTGGGGTAGTCTCCGTGTGGTTGGCTGCTGACGCATAGGCGTTAGAGAGATTAGTGCAGCGCACTGGAATCATGAAAAATTTGTAATTAGCAAAAGGGCAAGGTCAGGGCTCATCTCTAATTATTTCCACTAGTTTTTGGCATAGATAATAATGAATGTTATAGAGTTGATGGTCCCTCCAACACCCCTCACTCACCACAGCCCGTTTTTGTTGTAAAAATGCTGGGTTTTGAGACTTTTTATTGCCAAAACCATAGTGTAGGGGGTGATAAATCTCTCCCATGGAGTATTGTGTACAATTGTGGGCATCTGTGTACAAGAAGGTGATAGCAGATCTAAAGAGGGTAAAAACTGAAATGGGTTGAGTACAGTATTTAGATTTCTGGAGAAGGGTAGTTGATCCGGAAGTTATTCTGCCTGCCTGATTGGAGTAAGAAAGCAATTTTTCCCCTAAAATTAGAAAAATTGTTTTTTTTTTCTCCTGTTTTTTTTTTTTTTGCCTTCCTCTGTATTAACTGATAATAGGCTGAACCGGATGGACCTATGCTTTTTTAGCCTTGCACACTATGTCACTGGATTGGATCACCCACTGGAAGCCTAGGCATACATGCTATGCTGATTGCTGAATATTTTTCTATGAAACTATAAATCAATCCACTCAGTTCCTTCTGCCCTGTAAGCTACCTCCCAATCAGACATCATGATCAAAGACACAGATTCCCTTTAAAGAGATTTCTGCATTGTAGATACTGATGACCTATCCTTTACCCCCCACCAATTATCTGCTCTCAGCACAGTGGACTGAGCTTTCTGTTTCTGGCTCTGTCCACTGTATTGCTGGGAATAGCAAGGATATTTTGACTGGCAGAATGCCGGTATTCATGTTGGATGCCCGGCAGACTCCATTAGAGTGAAGGGGATCAGTCTGCGCTGGCAGTCTATGGTATATGCCAGATCTGGCAATTCCAGTATTCTGTTCCTATGCTAGAACGAAATTATAAAGCTGATTTTATTTAGGGTTTGCTTCCTTTGTAAATGATGTCAGAGAGAACATCAAACCTAGAATAAAGAATCTTCCCTCTGGTCTTCTGCTTATCTTTATTGATGCTCACTATTGACATGAAATGCACAGTAAGGAGAGTAATCAGCAGATAAACACTATAAAGCATACATTTTATTTGCTTTCAGACAGACACACCCAGAATGTAATTTGGATTACCATGTAAACTGACAATAAACATGTATTCCCCAACCAGACGTCCCTAGAACATTGAGGTTGCAACCCACCCAGGGCTTCCTTGGCAGAAAGCTTCACTTTTGCAGTGAATTCTGGGTTGATCCTTAGTTCGTTCAATGATGGCATTGGATGGACAAAACATTCAACATGTCTGAGATACGTGTAATGCTCATTGAAGTTAATGTATGGACGGATAATTAGAAGTGTGTGCTTTCAAGCATTGGGGGTCTTTGTAGTGTCAAAAGAGGGACTGATCCATGTAAACGGGGAACTTTCATGATGAAAGAACCTTTGCCATGAGTAATGGGCTGTAGCGGAGCATGTGACCATTCCCATACACCGCTAGAAGAAAATAGGTCAGGAACCGGAATAAGGACACAGCGGAAGCAGCGCAGAGGATCTTAAAGGCAGGGAGCAAGTAAGCATGAATCTTCTATTTAAGAAAGCAGGCTGTAGGCACTTGGTATTCCCAGAGAATCCCCTTAAGCATACAGGAAAACTTCAATTAAAAAGATAATGGTCTCCACTTAGGCGTTAATAAGGAAGCAATTACATGTCTAATGATGGAAACTAGGATGACTAGGTGTGTCTCATCATGCAAGCAAGTCTTTAAGTGTTTTCCATAAATCAATAAAATGTTACACTGCATCGTCCTCAAGGTCACAAAAAGGGAGGGAGCATTTATAACGCAATATGGTGACACACCTGCTGTCTATTTATAGAGTCTGGAAAGTACATTTTATCATCAGAAACTTCTATTGTACCTTCTCAAAATAGAGCATAGTGTATTCTGTGTACATATACATGACTTGACATAAATTTACAATACCGTATGTATTTGCAAATCCTTGAAAGACTATGGAGGAGATTTATCAAAAGTTACGTAAAGGAAAATTAGCTTAGTTGTTCATAGCAACCAGTGCAGTGAACGGGCTGCAGAGGCGCACTTGACTGTGGGTGGTCGGAGGGGTGCAGTAGTCGTACGCATGGGTTCCTGAAGCTCCTTGGGCTGACTTGCAGTGATGGGATGGGAGCACTGGTACTTCCCTTTGGGGCACACTCTGGTTCTAGGGTTCTCCTGCCTGATGGCGGTTGAGGTGCCCTTGATATTGCTATTTTATGGTGCGAGGCAGGGTTTCAGTTGTCTTGACAGTAGCACCTTGCAGTGCAAATGTAGTGTGGTATAATGATGAGACCGGTGTTGGTATAACAAATCAAAGGGCTTTACTGAAGCGGTTAAGCAGGTGATCCACACAAGCACTGTTCACATGAAATACAGTCTTTACAGTTGATTCAAGTAGTTCCCAAAGGTTGTATATGGAGGCAAGTTTCTCTCTCTCTCACAGTCAGACTGGCCAATCTCTCCTTTTCCTGGCCTAAAGGGATGTACTTTCTCTATCATCAGATATATATAAATATATGATATACACAGTATCCTCAGAGGAATACAGTCTATGCACAGGGGCTCTCCTGTACTTTAGTTATGGTGGGCAGCTTGTAGCTTACAGTGTTTCCACCACATGCAGAGGAGGCTGTAGCCAGATTAGCGGCTAAACCTTCTATAGATCTTTTATGTTCTGAGGGCTGGCACATAAGTTGCTTGTGGGCTGTAGGGGAATGGAGTCTCTCTACAGGAGCTGCTTCTTGCTGCTCTGATTTGTTCACTCCAGAGCAGTCAGCCATTAACTCCAGAATCTTCCTCCTAGAGAGGAAGGATGGAGCCAGTCCTGACTAGACTCATGGGATCTCCCACTTACCATACAACCTTATGGGATTTGTAGTACATGCACATAATGCATAAAATGCAGTGATATTAACACTTTTAATGCTTTGCAGTGTATTTCAGGACACTGCACCAGTCAGATTCCACCTTTCATTTTGCAAAGAAGCTCTGAAAAATGAAAGGTGTAATCTGATTGGTTGATATGGGCAAGCCAGTTTTCCTTTACAGCAGTTTGATAAATCTCCCATGTCTTTGAGAAGACCTCCCCTGAGACAGTCAAATTCCCCTACATCTTATGTATAATGGCCATCTTCTTTGAATGGCTCAGCCCTCTAAAATAACTTTTTTTGCTGCAATTTGGAGTAATTGTGTCAAAGAGGCTTCACTGTCCAGTATATGAAAATGAACTTTTACTCATTGCATGAACCAAACGCTCAATATTAAGTCTAGAAATCAGAATGCCTTGCTGAGCTTTCACTAATCTACAGGGTGGGCCATTTATATGGATACACCTTAATAAAATGGGAATGGTTGGTGATATTAACTTCCTGTTTGTGGCACATTAGTATATGTGAGGGGGGAAACTTTTCAAGATGGGTGGTGACCCACCCTGTACAACTTGGCCCACCCTGTACAACTTGGTTTACCCTTTCCTAAAGCAGTTCACTCTTACTAATCTAGACAGATGTGCAAAAACTATGTTTTCCAAAGCTAGATCTAAATAGCAGGAAGGTAGCCCTAAACAGGTTTGCCAACTGTCCATAAATCACTGGATAGGTCTGTAAAGGGAGGGTTTTAATTGGTTCTTCTAACTATTGAAACAGAGAGCTCAGCTCCATTAAAGACGTCATCAGGGTAAGATGTATTGCTACTAGCGTTGATCGAGCATTGTAGTGCTCGGGTGCTTGGGCCGAACACATCATGATATTTGGGTGCTCGACCGAGCACCTGAGTATAACGGAAGTCAATGGGAGAACCCGAGCATTATACCAGGTACCACCTGCTCTGAAGAGGGGAGGGTGCCTGGTTCATAAGAAAATGTCAGAAATTGTTGGTAACGCCACCGAAATGGTTCTGTATCAGCATGAGGAGGATATATGGATGCATCTTGGACTCGCTGGTCGCTGCTGGGAACTATGTTGTCCAAATAGTAAGCCACTTTTACATAATGACAATAATACGCACAAAACCAAAGAAAAAAAAATCGATTAAAGAGGAAAAATTGATAGAAAACATTATTTCCTGAATATTTATTTGTATATAAACTGCAAGTGCTGCCAAAAAATTTAAAGGAAGAGGCACTTCGATACACCCTTAGTTACACATAAAGGAGGGTATCATACACACCCTTTAAAAATTATGATTGATGGCCTCTTGGTGACCCTCAAAAACATTAGGAGCAAGAGCCTGCTGATCTGACCATCTAAAACATTATGGGCAGTGGCCTGCTGCCGCTTTGGTGACTCTAGTTAACCTGGGGCAGATCGCACGTCCTTGTGACGGCGACGATCCATTCAGATGTCTGGCCTATCAACTTTCAATGTAATTGTCAGCTCAAAACCATTGTAAAATACGGGTAACGGGGAATCAGTGTTTGATTTCGGAGAGGGAGCCTGAGAAACGGCTACTACATCCAAGGAAGGCAAGCGGGTAGCCAGCGCAAATCACACACTTTCGACTCGTGGAGGTAGTGACGATAAATAACAATACAGGACTCTTAAGATGCCCTGTTATTGGAATGAGTAATAAAAAATTACAGGGAATGTCACTGCAGTATTTTGGATGAGGAAACGTTATACAGGAGAGGCCCTGCTGCTGCTTTGTTGACGATAGATAACTTCTGCCTGATCACACGTCCCCGTCCACGATCCATTTGGATATCTTCCCTATCAACTTTCGATGTTCTTTTATGCGCCTAACATGGTGACCACTGGTAACGTGGAATCATTGTTCGATTTCGGAGAGGGAGCCTGATAAACGGCTACAGCTACTACTTCAAACCAAGGCAGCATGAGTTGCGGGCCTGCAGGTGAACTGACCCTGTAAAAGATTTTAGGTGCGGGCCTACTGGTGAGCTGAGGTGGAACCGACAAACCCAACTTGATTTTGATGGCTGCATTAATCTGCAGGTGACCGTCATACAGCTCTACAGATTTGTTTCCATCTGAATATTTCTCAACAATCTGTGGCCTTAGTCTTTTATCCAGACTCCTCATGCTGCCATCTCCACACCATGTCACCTTGCCACTCATTTTTATCACCATGCTGCTGTTGATGCTGCTTAAAAGGCCTTAAACTGATCATCAGGCCCAGAATCTAATTAAGGTTTTACGCACAAAACCAAAGTAAAAAATCGATTTTATAGGAAAAATGGATTGAAAACATTCTTTCCTGTATATTTACTTGTATATAAAGTGCAAGTGCTGCCAAAAATTACAAGGAATAGGCACTCTAATGCAATATGACATAAAGGAGGGCCTCATTCACATTGAGTTGCGGGCCTGCAGGTGAGCTGACCCTGTAAAAGATTTGAGTTGCGGGCCTGCAGGTGAGCTGACCCTGTGAAAGATTTGAGTTGCGGGCCTGCAGGTGAGCGGACCCTGTAAAAAATTTGATGTGAGGGCCTGCTGGTGAGCTGACCCTGTAAAAAAAAAATTGATGTGAGGGCCTGCTGGTGAGTGGACTCTGTACAAAATTATATGTGAGGGCCTGCTGGTGAGCGGACCTTGTAAAAAATTAGATGTGAGGGCCTGCTGGTGAGCAGACCCTGTAAAAAAAAATTGATGTGAGGGCCTGCTGGTGAGTGGACTCTGTACAAAATTATATGTGAGGGCCTGCTGGTGAGCGGACCCTGTAAAAAATTAGATGTGAGGGCCTGCTGGTGAGCGGACCCTGTAAAAAATTTGATGTGAGGGCCTGCTGGTGAGTGGACCCTGTCAAAAATCTGATGTAAGGGCCTGCTGGTAAGCGGACCCTGTAAAAATTTTGATGTGAGGGCCTGCTGGTGAGCGGACCCTCTAAAAAATTATATTCGAAGGCTATATATGCGAGGCCATTATATGTGACGAATAAGCAATGCATGTTGATATGACAGAAGAGGAGGAGGAGGATGAGAAAAGAAAGATTCAACCATATGACCTTGTTTGTGGTGGAAGGGGTGCATGGGAATACAGTCTATTAACTACATTAAAAACAACACATGTAACATGCCTTTATGTTCTTCAGCATTCCTCTGGTGGAGTCGAGAAGTCATGGTCAATCCAGGCCTTGTTCATTTTTATATGAGTCATCCTGTCAGCATTTTCAGTTGACTGGCGGATACGCTTATCTGTTATAATGCCACCAGCAGCACTAAATATACGCTCAGACAAAACCCTGGTGGCAGGGCAGGCTAGCACCTCCAAAGCGTAGAGCGCAAGTTCGTGCCACGTGTCCAGCTTGGACACCCAGTAGTTGTAAGGCACTGAGGGATCATGGAGGACGCTGACACGGTCTTCTATGTGCTCCTTCACCATCTTCCAAAATTCTTCTCTCCTTGTGGCAGTAGGCCGCACATCAGGGTAAGGGTGCTGGCAGGGTGTCATGAAACTGTCCCAGGTTTTGGAGAGTGCTGCCCTGCCTCTGTTGGAACTGCTGTGTGTTCCCCTTGTCTCCCCTCCTCGGTTGGCCAAGGAAGTACAGACTCTGCCACCAGCGTTGTCAGATGGAAAATTTAGGAGCAATTTTCCAAGAAGGATCTTCTGGTATTGCACCATTTTGCTCGTCCTCTCCACCAGAGGAATGAGAGATGAGAAGTTATCAGTAATACGTGTTGTTTAAAATGCGTATAACGCACGGGTGGTGGGAAAGGTAACCTAACATCAAGTCAGCCATGTGTGCCAGAGTACCAACAGGTAAGACTTTGCTGTCGTCATCAGGAGGATCATTCCCAATCTCCTAATCCTCTTCCTCCTCTTCTGCCCACCCATGCAGAACAGATGGAATTAAACTTCCATGTTTATTACCCTCTGTAACTGAGGCAATCGTCTCCTGCTCCTCCTCTTCAGCCTCCAATTCGCGTTGAGAAGACAAACTGAGGGTGGTCTGGCTATCATCAACCTGTGTAATGTCTTCCCCCATTTCCACCTCTTCCACATGCAAAGTGTCATCTTTAATTGTGAGCAACGAGCGTTTTAGAAGACATAGAAGTGGGATGGTGACGCGGATAATAGCGTTATCACAGCTCATCATCTGTGTTGATTCCTCATAGTTGCGTAAAACCTCACAGAGGTCAGACATCCATGCCCACTCCTCACTTGTGAATAGCTGAAGCTGACTGGAAAGGCGACGACCATGTTGCAGCTGGTATTCCACAACTGCCCACTGCTGCTCTCAAAGCCTGGCCAACATGTGGAACGTGGAGTTCCAGCACATGCTCATGTCGCACAACAGCTGGTGAGCTGGCAATTTCAAGCGCTGCTGCAGCGTTGACAGACCGGCTGAAGCTTTTGGTGACTTGCAGAAATGTGCACACACGCGGCGCACATTCACCAGTAGCTCAGGCAAATTGGGGTATGTTTTTATAAACCGCTGAACCACAAGGTTGAATACGTGGGCAAGGCATGGGATGTGTCTAAGGTTGCCTAGCTCCAAGTTACGGCCATTATCAGACACAACCATGCCTAATTCTAGGTTGAGTGGCGAGAGCCACAGCTCAGTCTGGTCTCTTATCCCCTGCAACAGCTCTTCGGCGGTGTGCTGTTTGTCACCTAGGCAGATAATCTTCAGCCCGGCCTGTTGCCGCTTACCCACTGCAGTGCTACACTGCTTCCAGCTACCGACTGATGACTAACTGGTGCTGCACGCGGATACTTCGTAGGTGGAAGTAAAGGAGGAGAAGTGGGGTTTGGGGCCACTAACGTAGGTGGTGTCGATAACACTGATGGAATTGGGGCCCGGAATTCTTGGCGTCGGTAGCACCTGTGCCATCCCAGGGTACGAGTCGCTCCCGGCCTCCACAACATTCACCCAGTGTGCCGTCAGGGAAATGTAGCGTCCCTGGCCGAAAGCACTTGTCCATGTGTCCATCATTAAGTGGACCTTCCCAGTAACTGCGTTGGTCAGGGCACATGTGATCTTAAGGGACACATGTTAGTGTAAGGCTGGCACGGCACACCTTGAAAAATAGTGGCAGCTGGGGACTGCGTAACGAGGGATGGCCACCGACATAAGGCTGCGGAAGGCCTCAGAGTCTAAAAGCCTAAAAGGCAACATTTCCAGGACCAGTAATCTGGAAAGATGCACATTTAGTGCTATGGCCTGTGGGTGGGTGGCTTGGTATTTGCATTTGCGTTCAAATGCCTGGGTTAATGACATTTGGACGCTGCACTGGGACAGGGAAGTGGATGTGTTCGCTGATGGTGCTTGCAAAGGTCCAGGTGCAGGGCGGGAGGCATCCGGGCCTGCTTCTTGGACAGGGGATTGGCCAGCACGTAACACAGGGGAAGAGGAGGCAGTGGTGTGACCCGCAGACACAGATTGTGGACCCAGGTGTTCGGTCCACCTATTAGGGTGCTTTAATGCCATGTGGCAGATCATGCTGGTGGTGGTGCGGTTGCTAGTGTTCACGCTCCTGCTCATTTTGGTGTGGCACAGGTTGCAAACTACTATTCCTTTGTCATCCGCACTTTCCTAAAAAAAAAGCAGCATACTGCCAAACACCTACCCCTTGGCAAGAGAGATTTACACAAGTGGGTGCTCCATGGAACAGTTGCGGGCCTGTTCAGTGGTGCCTGCCTTCTACCTTTTGCCACCCCAATGCCTCTTCCAGCCTGTTGCAGTGCTGCATATCCCTCCCCCTCTGTACTGCTCTCCTCGCTCGGCTTGTTTCCACCTTCCCAGGTTGGGTCAGTGACCTCGTCGTCCAGCACCTCCTCTTCCACTTCCTCACTCTGATCATCCTCCTGATTTGTTGACCTAACCACAACCTCAGTGATTGACAAATGTGTGTCATCCTCTTCCTCAACCTGTTGAGTCCTCCTCTTCCTCAACCGGTTGAGTCATTGGCAACTGTGTCTCATTATCATCCAGCTCATTAAACACTAATTGCAGTTCCCTAGCGTCATGTTCTTGTGACACTGGCTGCTCAAGAGGTTGGGAATCAGGGCACAAGATCTCAGGTCCCTCTTCAAGCGTGCTTGGCGAGAGGGCCAAATCAATTAATGGCGATACAAAGAGAACCTCGGAATATCCAAGTGTTGGATCACTTCTTTGGCCAGACTGTAAATGGTGGGAGGAAGGAGGATCAGGGTGAGGATTTTCTGGACCAGACTCCTGGCTACTGAGACTGGACTTGGTGGAAGACAGGGTGGTGTTTAACCGACTGGAAGCATTATCTGCTGCCAGGGCCGTCTTTAATATTTATTGGGCCCGGGGCAAAAATTTACTTGGGCCCCCTGGATCCTGCCTTCCCACACCCTAGCATGCAATCCCACCCTCAACCACAACACACACAAAAAAGAATCCACACACCTGGTAGAGTACAGTGAATGAATGTAAATACTTCCAGTTCTGAAGACTCCAGCGGCTCAGGATCAGTGCTCTGGGCAGCTGGGCTCAGGCTGGAACTGGGCACTGCTCTGCAGGAAGGAGACTGGGGCTCGGTTCACCCTAGTGTTACAGTGCACCCCAGCACCCCACAGTATGCAGTATAGCACCCTATAGTATACAGCACCTCACAGTATGCAGTATATGTAGCACCATATAGTATACAGCACCCCACAGTATGCAGTATAGCACCCTATAGTATACAGCACCCCACAGTATGCAGTATAAGACCCCAAAGTATACAGTACCCCATAGTATGCAGTATACAGCACCCCACAGTATACAGTGCCCCACAGTATACAGCACCCCACAATATACAGCCCCCCACAGTATGCAGCAGAGCAGTATAGCACTCCAAAATATACAGCACCCCACAGTATACAGTACCTCACGGTATACAGTATACAGCCCCCCAAACTATACAGAATACAGCACCCCACAGTATACAATAGAGCAGTATAGCACCCCACAGTATAAAGCCCTCCACAGTATACAACCCTCACAGTATACAGCACCCCACAGTATACGGTAAATCAGAATCAGCATAGCCCCCCACAGTATACAGCATCCCACAGTATACAGCCCCCCACAGTATACAGTAGCTTACAGTATATTAGCATAACAGCCCCTGTCACATTTTCCTGATGTAATCTTCACAAAAAATGCTCCACAGTTAAGGCAAACTTCTCCTGCACCAACACTCCTGGTAGAAAGAAAGGACCTTTGATTACCTCATAGCCATGTGACCAGTAATATTGCTAGGTTACTGGTCACATGGTAATGATGTCATCTAAGGTCTTTTCTCCTAAGAGATTCGCAGCTCTCACAGTTCGCTGCCTGGAGTATCGGCAGGCAGGCATGGCATGGCAGCCCCCCCCTCTCTGTAGCTGACAGCCTGACACCTGGGCCAGTGGCCAGCAGGGCTCAAGAGGCAACTGCCTTGGGCCCCCCAGGAGCAACTGGGCCTGGGGCAGCTGCCCCTTTTGCCCCTTGCTAAAGATGGCCCTGTCTGCTGCAATTCAACCGACCACCTGCTCACAATGGGCTGACTTCAGGAGCGGTGTCCTACGCCGTCCTGCAAACTGGGACATGAAGCTAGGTATCTTGGATGATTGTTTTTTTTGTGCTCTGGCAGCAGACACAGTTTCACCGCGCCCAGAGCCACGGACTCTGCATGCACCATCAGCATCACGGCCACTTCCCTGTCCATTACTGCTCGCCTTCTTCATATTAAATGTTATATGTTATAAGGGACTTTTTATAGGAAAAATGTGGATAAATTATGGAAAATATATCTTTGTTGTCAGTAATATTTTCCCAAATATCTGGCCCTGACACACACACACACGCTATTGCATCACAGATGTGACAATTCACTGCAGACACCGTTTATAGGCACAGTGTGGATAAATTATTGAAAAAATATTATTGTTTTCGCTAATATTTTTTCCAATATCTGGCCCTGACACACGCTATTGCAGCGCAGATGTGACAATTCACTGATGACATCATTTATAGGCAAAAGATAAAAAGGAGACCCCCCTGCGCTCCTATTGTATTGATACGTGTAAGTCTGCCTGTATGAGGAGATCCTGCTGCTTAGTGTCTGAAAAGGAGCTATTGTTCTCCCTGATTAAGTGTATAGAAGGTAAATATATCACCAGTAGGTGACAAGAGACACAAGCGCTGGTACACAATAACGATCGGCTGGTCCTTAAAGTTTGCACTGTACCTAGTGCCAGTCTGAATGACCAGGTGGTGTGCTGCTAGAATAAGTGGTGTCAGAGTGTGAATCAATATTGGAATCAGACCATATAATCAGTTGTTGGGGAAGAGTATGTGGTTTATTATTGTATATGGATATTGGCACTAGGAATAGGGTGGTAAGCGAGTGGTTAATGCTGATAAAGCCACTACCCTCAGTACCTTGTTTGTTCTTCACTCCAAAATGTTCCCGCTGTCGGTGCTCCACTGTGCTGATTCTTCTGGGTTCCTTTTGTAAGGATATTGGTGTCCTTTCAGATCGCGGCGTTCTTCTTGCTCTCCTGTCAGCAGCAGCGCCGGCCGGAAGCACGCGCGGCGCGAGGGAGCTTGATCCGTTACCCGGGAAACCTGCTTGCGGTGACGTCACCTGGTGCGAGTATGGTGGCCTCCGTAGGACAAAAGACCGTAACCTACGCGTTTTAGAGCCAAAGCGGGCTCCTTCGTCAGGGTTAGTCTACACATTGTTCATTGGAGGTTTAAATAGCTCGTCTAGTTTCCTATGGTAACGGATAAACACTGTTCTTGGGGTGAAAGAGGTGCCGATATATCAGTCTTTAGTGGATATGTTAAATGCGATTATTATCCCCATGGATTCTGTCTGGAATTCATTGTTTATTCAGGTACAATATTTTTGGTTGGGTTATAAAAGGGCAGTAACTACAATTTGTTTTGGTTATATATGTATTTATAGGGCACCACCAATCTGTTGATTATTATTAATGTGTTAGTTGGTGATTATTTCTTACTGGAATGCAAACAATTCTATTTCCTTGTTAAGTTCATTTGGGGCTAAACTGTTGCATCTAAAAATCCATTTACTTTCAGTTCTGGACATAGCTTTGATATAGTCGCCACCTCTCCTATCCTGCTTGACTTTTTCTATACCCCCAAAACTGGATCCTAGAAATTTTCCCTGATGAAATTCTGTATAGTGGCGTGATAGTGGGTGATACTCTGATTTCTTTTTAATGTTATTGGTGTGTTCTCTTATTCGTATTCTGAGTTCTCTTTTAGTTCGCCCCACATACATTTTCCCGCATGGGCACTTAATGTAGTAAATGACTCCTTTGGTGTGGCAGGTAATGTAGTCCTTTATTATGTATTTGCCTTGTGGCGTGTCTATTTGGAATGTCGGTTTAACCTGGTGTCTCAAGATTTTACAATTAGAGCACAGTCTGCAGGGGTAAAAACCCTTTTTGGCACATATTTTTGAATTCACTTTATCATTCTTGATGGAAGGGGCCACTAAATTGGCCAAGTTTGGAGCTTTTTTAAAAATGAAAGTAGGTTTATTGGGGATCTTATTACCAATAATGTTATCATATTTTAAAATGTCCCAGTATTTGTGTATGATTTTTTTGAAGTTATTGACCCCTATACTGTATGTTGTGATGATAGGAATTTTGATATCTTCACTGTGCTGAGGGTCATTTGTTTCTTCTTTTGTCCTAGGTATTTTGTCCTCTAATAGGGTGTGGCGGTCTAGGCCTTCTACAGTTCTGATGATAGGGGTGAGTGTTTCCAATTTGTAACCTTTTTCTGTAAATTTGGCGTTTAACATTTTTGCCTCTTCTTGATAATTAGTATTGGTGGTGCAATTTCTACGTGCTCGTATGTACTGACTATAAGGGATGTTGTTAAGCCATATCGGTAGGTGACAACTGTCCAGAGGGATGAATCCATTGGTGTCTGTGGGTTTATGATATGTTTTCGTGTGTAGTTTGCCGTTCTCGACAAATATATTAAGATCAAGGAAGTTAATCTGTACTTTATCGTAGGATGGGGTAAATTGTAGATAAAAGTCATTTTTATTTAAATTAATTAAAAAGCTGTCCAGGGATGTGGTGTCCCCTTGCCAGATAAAAACAATATCATCGATGAACCGCTTCCAGAGGACCAGACCCGCACCGAGCCCGCCATGGGGAAAGATGGTGAGCTCCTCCCATCTGCCCATGTATAGATTTGCGAAGCTTGGCGCGAATCTGGTCCCCATCGCGGTCCCCCACGTCTGAAGATAAAAGTCAGGTCCATATTTAAAATAGTTATGGTCTAAAATGAACGTGATACAGTCGCCTATAAAATTTATTTGGTCACCTGACATAGTGCTATCTTTGTTTAAAAAGTGTTCCACGGCTTCACGGCCCTTTGTTTTTTCGATAACTGTATACAGAGCGGTGACGTCAAGAGTGCCCAGGATAAAATCTGTCTGCCACTGGATACCCTCTAATATTTGTAGGATGTGTTTGGTGTCTTTCAAGTATGCAGGTAGTTTAACTACTTTATCCTGTAGCATAACATCGACATATTTGGATAAATTGGAGGTGAGGCCCTCTATTCCAGAGATTATGGGTCTGCCAGGGGGGTTGGGTTATGAATCTTGGGTAGGTAATAGAATATGGGTATTCTAGGGGTTTGGTTATTAATGAAGAGGGTCTCTTCTTTGGAAAGTATGCCCATATTTTTACCTTTTAGGATTAGTTGATTCAATTTGAAAGTATATTGATTTGTGGGGTTACCTGGTAGCTTTCTATATGTTTTTGTATCTGAAAGAAGTCTTAGAGATTCTTTATGATAGTCATCTAGATTTAGTATTACTAGTCCTCCTCCTTTGTCGGCTGGCCTAATGATGATCTGGTTATTGGTTTGTAGGGATCTGATGGCTCTGGTCTCACCCTTAGTGAGATTATGAGGTCCTTTTTTCTTTTTTTGGTTCATATGGAGGAGGTCTCTGGTAACCAGTGATTGAAAAGTAATCAGTGAGTCTGAGTATTCTGTAATTGGATTGAATTTTGATATTGGTTTTAAGTCAGTATGTATAAATTGGTCTTCTGCGGTCAGGGTATGGTGTGTGTCAGTATTTACTGATCTGGTATTCTCTTCATTTTTGTCCACTCTAGTCTTTTGATGGGTACTGTGATTTTTGGAGGATATTCCCTTTTTTCTTTCCATGGTGATGATGTTTGTATGTGAATTGGTTACTTGTTTGTTCATTTTGCCTAATTTATCTTTTTTAATAAAGATTTTTTTTAGGGCTAAGTTTCGCAAAAATTTCTTTACCACCTGGTCATTCAGACTGGCACTAGGTACAGTGCAAACTTTAAGGACCAGCCGATCGTTATTGTGTACCAGCGCTTGTATCTCTTATCACCTACTGGTGATATATTTACCTTCTATACATTTATAGGCAAAGTGTGGACAAATTATGGAAAAAATATAATAGTTTTGGCTAATATTTTTCCCAATATCTGGCTATTTACCATCCCTGCCTTCCCACAGGGCTCAATGAGAGATTATTAAGCTGGCAAGATCAGTCCTAGCGATCAGGTAAATGTTCAGAGCTGACTGCCTGCATGAGCAGCAGGGTCTTAGCATACCCAGATCAGCACTGTAGTGAAGCTGTACAATCTTGTACAACCTCTCTGTAGGTGTCTTTCTCCTGTAAAAGGGGCTAAAATGAAATTAGCAATAAAAAAATAAAATTTTAAATGTCCCCAGAGGTTTTGCAGAGGCAGGCACAAATTGTAAAATTAAAAAAATGATATACTATATATACAGTACAGACCAAAAGTTTGGACACACCTTCTCATTCAAAGAGTTTTCTTTATTTTCATGACTATGAAAATTGTAGATTCACACTGAAGGCATCAAAACTATGAATTAACACATGTGGAATTATATACATAACAAAAAAATGTAAAACAACTGAAAATATGTCATATTCTAGGTTCTTCAAAGTAGCCACCTTTTGCTTTGATTACTGCTTTGCACACTCTTGGCATTCTCTTGATGAGCTTCAAGAGGTAGTCACCTAAAATGGTCTTCCAACAGTCTTGAAGGAGTTCCCAGAGATGCTTAGCACTTGTTGGCCCTTTTGCCTTCACTCTGCGGTCCAGCTCACCCCAAACCATCTCGATTAGGTTCAGGTCCGGTGACTGTGGAGGCCAGGTCATCTGGCGCAGCACCCCATCACTCTCCTTCATGGTCAAATAGCCCTTACACAGCCTGGAGGTGTGTTTGGGGTCATTGTCCTGTTGAAAAATAAATGATGGTCCAACTAAACGCAAACAGGATGGAATAGCATGCCGCTGCAAGATGCTGTGGTAGCCATGCTGGTTCAGTATGCCTTCAATTTTGAATAAATCCCCAACAGTGTCACCAGCAAAGCACGCCCACACCATCACACCTCCTTTTCCGTGCTTCACGGTGGGAACCAGGCATGTAGAGTCCATCCGTTCACCTTTTCTGCATCGCACAAAGACACGGTGGTTGGAACCAAAGATCTCAAATTTGGACTCATCAGACCAAAGCACAGATTTCCACTGGTCTAATGTCCATTCCTTGTGTTCTTTAGCCCAAACAAGTCTCTTCTGCTTGTTGCCTGTCCTTAGCAGTGGTTTCCTAGCAGATATTCTACCATGAAGGCCTGATTCACACAGTCTCCTCTTAACAGTTGTTCTAGGGATGTGTCTGCTGCCAGAACTCTGTGTGGCATTGACCTGGTCTCTAATCTGAGCTGCTGTTAACCTACGATTTCTGAGGCTGGTGACTCGGATGAACGTATCCTCCGCAGCAGAGGTGACTCTTGGTCTTCCTTTCCTGGGGCAGTCCGCATGTGAGCCAGTTTCTTTGTAGTGCTTGATGGTTTTTGTGACTGCACTTGGGGACACTTTCAAATTTTTCCCAATTTTTCGGACTGACTGACCTTCATTTCTTAAAGTAATGATAGCCACTAGTTTTTCTTTACTTAGCTCCTTTTTTCTTGCCATAATACAAATTCTAACAGTCTATTCAGTAGGACTATCAGCTGTGTATCCACCTGACTTCTCCACAACGCAACTGATGGTCCCAACCCCATTTATAAGGCAAGAAATCCCACTTATTTAACCTGACAGGGCACACCTGTGAAGTAAAAACCATTTCAGGTGACTACCTCTTGAAGTTCATCAAGAGAATGCCAAGAGTGTGCAAAGCAGCAATCAAAGCAAAAGGTGGCTACTTTGAAGAACCTAGAATATGACATATTTTCAGTTGTTTCACACTTTTTTTATATGTATATAATTCCACATGTGTTAATTCATAGTTTTGATGCCTTCAGTGTGAATCTACAATTTTCATAGTCATGAAAATAAAGAAAACTCTTTGAATGAGAAGGTGTGTCCAAACTTTTGGTCTGTACTGTATATATATATATATATATATATATATATATATACACACACACACACACTATATATAAGGATAAAAATTCCAAACAGCAATCTCTAGCCTCAGCCTGGAAACCATAACCAATACATCCCATTCTTATTATAATCCATCCCTATCAGATATATATATTTAGTTGCACATTGTATTAACAAAGTATGAAATTTTCTTTTAAAAAACAAACTATTGGTTCCCCTTTTTCAATTTTCCTGCATTCTCTGTATATTTTCCGGAGTATAAAAAAATTCTAAAAATACAGAAGATTCTAAAATAAAAATGACATAGAGATAAACACCCATGTGTAACCAAAAAAGGCACAAATATTATTTACATAACAGAACAGAAAAAAGGTTATAGCTTTCAAAGATGCACATACAAAAAAAAATAATGTAAAATGCATTTGGTTAGTAAGCAGGGTAAACAGGCTATTTTTAATTGGCTCATGACTAAGACAATATCTGTTGCTACCGCTTGCTTCTACATATTCCTCTTTCTGACCTCTGCATATGTTAACTAGAGAATCATGTCTTGGGGACATCAAAATGTCAAGAAAAAGTTAAAGAAATTGGGGGTCCTAAAGGTGAGATAAGAGTTAAGCTTTGTTCTCTTGGTAAGGCACCATTTCATTTTTTATTCTTCAGAAAAACAGAAAACAACAGAAAAAACCTGATCCTGTAGTTTAAGCATCCGTAATGTTCAGTTATGCACATTTTGCATCCGTTTTAGCCAATTATTTTAGACAGCAAAAAAGTCCTACACAAGGTATTTTCTTTTCTGTCTAAAATAAGTATGCTCAGACGGAAAAGGCTAAAATGAACATAAAATGTGCATAACTGAGCATAACGTATGCTTAAAACACAGCATCCTTTTTTGTTTGTTTTGTTTTCTGTTCTTCTGATGGATCAGAAGAATGGGAAACGAAACAGTGATGTGTGAACCAAGCCTAATTCAGATACATTCAGATAAATTACAATCATACTTTTTATTTATTTCATTGTTTTATAGCTTTCTACCTTTATTGTTCTTCAATCATATTATACATCCGTGATATTATGTCATTTAATTTTAGATCTCTAGTTTGCTCCAAGTTAAAATTTGCTCATTGTAATAAATGAACATAAATGACGTCATCTAAAAAACACAAAGTACATTCAGAGTCTCAGTAAAACAGTGATGAGACGCAGTTTCTTGACTCGCAGTTTTAGTGTCTTCCACCCCTGGAAATGATTAGTCATTCAGCTATTTGTTACATGGGTTGGGCATGGACTTTGTAATGATGAGGAAGGAATGAAAAAAATTATATCTTATAAGACATAAAGTCACTGTACAATTAGGAAATGGGTTATTGATGACTTAATCTTTTACAACTGAAACCATTGCAACAGCAGAGACTACTGTAATAGAGAACCTCAAGAGTACGTTCATGAAACTCATCTAACATACATTTTTTTTTATAAGACCCCGCACAATTTAACTTCAAGGGGTTGTCCAAGCTGTTACTAAGTGATGGCATATTCTCAAGATAGCCCGTCACTATCTTATTGGTGGGGTCCAACACCTCACATCCCTGCTGATCAGCTGTTCAAGTGTAATTTCATCACACAAAGTCGGCGCTAGAACTACACCATCAACCTTGTAGTGAAGAGAGCTGGCTACTACAGTGCTGTTCCCATTGAAGTCAGAGGAAGCATGGCTGCAGTGATGGTCTCTTGTCCACTACACAGGCCAAGTCATATTTGCCAGTTGGGACTGTCCCTAAATTTCATAGACAGTGCTGGCAAGTTCTGGCTGTCCTGGTCCCAAAATGGGAAGGGCTAAGTCAAACCTTGCCCATAAGTGGGCATTCCCACATGGGTTTGGGGAATCTCCAGGGGCATGGCTTAGATGCCCTACATTTATGGACTAATATGTTGGTAAATATGCAAAGTAAAACTATGACAAATATTGCAGGACATGTCCTCCTAAATACCCATTGATGATGTTCCATAGGCTTTATGTTTTAAAAATTACATTCTGTGGTCTCCAAGTTTTTTCTGGAACTTGCATTATGTATTCCCACATTCATATTTGATAGATAATTTGAAGGAATTTTGAGGAATCCAAATCTGTGCTTAAATGTAATGTACCTTTAGGCCTCTTTCACACGGGCGTCCCGGATTTGCTCCGGATGTGTCACGTGTGCATTGTGGGAAAACCGCGTGAGTAGGCACGCAATTGCAGTCAGTTTTGACTGAGATTGCGTTACGATGTTCTGCTTTTTCCGCGCGAGTGCAATGCGTTTTGCACGTGGTGGGAAAAAAATGAATGTGGTACTCAGACCCGAACCCGGACTTCTTCGGGTTTGGTGTTCTATTCATTTTATCATTTTCCCTTATAACATGGTCTTAATATAGAATGCTTACTAAAATGTTGCTTGAGGGGTTAAAAAATAAAAAATTTATTAACTCACTTGTCGGCATCATCTTCTTTCTTTATCTTTCAGGACCTGCAAAAGGACCTTTGATGACGTAATCACACTCATCATTTGGTGAGCGCGGTGACGTCAGCGCAGGTCCTGCTGAATGAAGATAGAAGATTACGTCATCAAAGGTCCTTTTGCAGGTCCTGAAAGATGAAGAAAGAAGACATGGGATGAGTTAATTATACATTTTTTTAACCCCTAAAGCCACATTTTACTAAGCATTCTGTATTAAGAATGCTATTATTTTCCTTTATAACCATGTTATAAGGGAAAATAATACTGAAATTCACTTTTATCACTTTGCTAACATCATCTCCTAGCAACCATGCGTGAAAATCGCATTGCATCCGCACTTGCTTGTGGATGCGTTGCAGTTTTCACGCATCCCCATTCATTTCTATGGGGCCTGCGTTGCGTGAAAAATGCAGAATATAGAACATGCTGCGATTTTCACGCAACGCACAAGTGATGCGTGAAAATCACCGCTCATCTGCACAGCCCCATTGAAGTGAATGGGTCCGGATTCAGTGCGGGTGCGATGCGTTCACCTCATGCATTGCACCCGCGCGGAAAACTCGCCCGTGTGAAAGGGGCCTTATTCCTGCCAAAGTTGTTAACAATTTTCTCTTTGTTACAGACATTTATGGCTGCGAGATTAATATCTGAGAACAAGACAGAAGTTGTGCTGATCTCCGGGGAGCGTCATTACAACAGATTTCAATGCTTGGCACCCTAACAGACCATCCATACGCCATGGCACAGTTGGTACTTTGCTTGCAAAATTTTGCTAAACAGGTTCTGTGTTGGACTTGCCAAAAAGTGGACATAAAGCAACAATAACGTCTGTTCTGGTATCTTTCAGCAAGAGTCCACAACGTAGCACCTGGCGTCTGTCACAGGAGAGTTGGTTGAGTCGTACCACCACAGGATGGATACTGGCTACGCACAAATGGCAGCCAAGAGCCAATTGCTGCATCATCTCAATGAGGATGATCCCGATCGTCGTGATGAATTTGCGAAACCCGGTGTCACAGCAATTGCAACAGGACCCACATTTGTAAGAAGTGCTATAGTAAAATAAAAGCTGTGCTATGACTGGTTGATATGGGCAAAAAGGAATGCTGTGCTGTGATTGGTTGCTATGGGCAACACACTGTCTTTCACACAGAACATACAGGGAGATGAGAGGCAGACTAAAATGCAGGGTTGATGTAAGGTGCAAAGATGTTTCCTCCATCAATGAGCAACTGGGGCAGTAGTGGGTTTTGCAAAGTTTATCAGGCATGACCAAAGTGCCAGGGCGACCATACATATTACAGTGGGATGCGAAAGTTTGGGCAACCTTGTTAATCGTCATGATTTTCCTGTATAAATCGTTGGTTGTTACGATAAAAAATGTCAGTTAAATATATTATAAAGGAGACACACACAGTGATATTTGAGAAGTGAAATGAAGTTTATTGGATTTACAGAAAGTGTGCTATAATTGTTTAAACAAAATTAGACAGGTGCATAAATTTGGGCACCACAAAAAGCTAATGAAATCAATATTTAGTAGATCCTCCTTTTGCAGAAATTACAGCCTCTAAACGCTTCCTGTAGGTTCCAATGAGAGTCTGGATTCTGGTTGAAGGTATTTTCGACCATTCCTCTTTACAAAACATCTTTAGTTCATTCATGTTTGATGGCTTCCGAGCATGGACAGCTCTCTTTAAGTCACACCACAGATTTTCAATTATATTTAGGTCTAGGAACTGAGATGGCCATTCCAAAACGTTGTACTTGCTCCTCTGCATAAATGCCTTAGTAGATTTTGAGCAGTGTTTAGGGTCGTTGTCTTGTTGAAAGATCCAGCCCCGGTGCAGCTTCAGCTTTGTCACTGATTCCTGGACATTGGTCTCCAGAATCTGCCGATACTGAGTGGAATCCATGCGTCCCTCAACTTTGACAAGATTCCCAGTCCCTGCACTGGCCACACAGCCCCACAGCATGATGGAACCACCACCATATTTTACTGTAAGTAGCAGGTGTTTTTCTTGGAATGCTGTGTTCTTTTTCCTCCATGCATAAAGCCCCTTGTTATGGCCAAATAACTCAATTTTAGTTTCATCAGTCCACAGCACCTTATTCCAAAATGAAACTGGCTTGTCCAAATGTGCTTTAGCCCACCTCAAGCGGCACTTTTTGAGCTGTGGGTGGAGAAAAGGCTTCCTCTGCATCACTCTCGCATACAGCATCTCCTTGTGTAAAGTGCGCCGAATGGTTGAACGATGCACAGTGACTCCATCTGCAGCAAGATGATGTTGTAGGTCTTTGGTGCTGGTCTGTGGGTTGACTCTGACTGTTCTCACCATTCGTCGCTTCTGTCTATCTGAGATTTTTCTTGGTCTGCCACTTCGAGCCTTAGGCTCCTTTCACACTAGCGTTCGGCTGTCCGCTCGTGAGCTCCGTTTGAAGGGGCTCACGAGCGGACCCGAACGCTTCCGTCCAGCCCTGATGCAGTCTAAATGGATGCGGATCCGCTCAGACTGCATCAGTCTGGCGGCGTTCAGCCTCCGCTCCGCTCAGCAGGCGGACACCTGAACGCTGCTTGCAGCGTTCGGGTGTCCGCCTGGCCGTGCGGAGGCGTGCGGATCCGTCCAGACTTACAATGTAAGTCAATGGGGACGGATCCGTTTGAAGATGCCACAATATGGCTCAATCTTCAAGCGGATCCGTCCCCCATTGACTTTCAATGTAAAAGTCTGGACGGATCCGCTCAGGCTAATTTCACACTTAGCTTTTTTTTGCCAATTTAATGCAGACGGATCTGTTCTGAACGGAGCCTCCGTCTGCATTAATATGATCGGATCCGTTCAGAACGGATCCGATCGAACGCTAGTGTGAAAGTAGCCTTAACTTGAACTGAGCCTGTGGTCTTCCATTTCCAGACAGCTGAAATCTCTGAGACAGCTTTCTGTAGCCTTAGCCTAAACCATGATGGTGAACAATCTTTGTCTTCACGTCATTTGAGAGTTGTTTTGAGACCCCCATGTTGCTACTCTTCAGAGAAAATTAAAAGAGGAGGGAAACTTACAATTGACCCCCTTAAATACTCTTTGACCCCCTTAATACTCTTTCTCATAATTGGATTCACCTGTGTATGTAGGTCAGGGGTCACTGAGCTTACCAAGCCAATTTGAGTTCAATGATTAGTTCTAAAGGTTTTGGAATCAATAAAATGACAACAGTGCCCAAATTTATGCACCTGCCTAGTTTTGTTTAAACAATTATAGCAATAAACTTCATTTCACTTCTCAAATATCACTGTGTGTGTCTCCTATATAATATATTTAACTGACATTTTTTATCGTAACAACCAACGATTTATACAAGAAAATCATGACGATTAACAAGGTTGCCCAAACTTTCGCATCCCACTGTATATAGCTGTTGGCCGAATCATCAGCTACTGTATCCTTCCCAATTCCCTCCCAGTTACCCCACACACATACAAGTATGACTTAGCTGAACGTGTATGTATATTTAATGGGGGGTAGAAGAGAAAGTCGCTGCCAGACACTTCTAGCGGCGTTTTTTTTTTTTTGCAAGATCCTTCTGAACCCTGACATGTTCTGAAGTTCCCCATACACATTAAACTGTCGGCCAAACATGCTGAGAACAGCAGGTTCGACCAACAATATACTAATATATACATGGGGGCCTTGAAAGAAAAAAAACATAAATACGGCAATTGATTTAAAAAATGGTGGATGTTTTATTTACCTTTCCAATTGGCCCAAAGATAGCAAGTATTTTTAGGAAAGAAACAGCTTTAGAAAATATTTATTTAGATAGATGTACAAGCAGGCAATGCCGGTTATATGTGCTAGTAAATACATTTAATAAACCCACAAAATAAGCCACCCAAAAAAATACACTATACAAGGTAATGTATGAAAATGTACAGCAGACAATGACAAACACAAATAAATACCAGAAAAAATAGCTAAGGCTACTTTCACACTTGCGGCAGGACGGATCCGACATGCTGTTCACCATATCGGATCCGTCCTGCGGCTATTTCGCCTTGCCGCCGGACCACCGCTCCGCCCCCATTGACTATAATGGGAACGGGGCGGAGCTCCGGCGCAACACGGCAGTGCACGGCGAAAGCCTGACATGCAGTAATTTTAGTCCGGCGGCCTTTCGCCGTGCTGCGCCAGAGCTCTGCCAATGGGGACGGAGCGGCAGCACGGCGACATAGCCGCAGGACGGATCCGACATGGTGAACAGCATGTCGGATCCGTCCTGCCGCAAGTGTGAAAGTAGCCTAAAATGTGAAAACATTATATATTTTTTTTACTGTTCTATCAAACACTAAGGGCTCCTGCACATGAACGTATTCTTTGTCTGCATCCAATCTACATTTTTTGCGGGTCGGATGCGGATCCATTCACTTCAATGGGGCCACAAAAGATGTGAACAGCACACAGTGTTCGTTCTGAGGCATCTGCAAAAATATAGAACGTGTCCTATTCTTGTCCTATTCTTATCCGCATTATGGACAGAGATAGGACAGTCCTGTAGAGGGCAGGACGTTCCGTTCCACAAAATGTGGAACTCACACAGCCGGTATCTGTGTTTTGCAGATGGTCGTGTGCATGAGCCCGAAGACTGAAAGGTCGGGAAAAAAAGTACATATTATGCAAATAAAAATTATATTAAAAGAAACCTACATTGTTGAAAAAAAAAATACCCCAAACATGAAGTTGCTAGCCCAACAAATAATAAAGTTATGGCTGTTAAAATTACCCTTGCAAAAAACGCTTAACTGTGACCAAAATGTGACCCCGTTCCTGAATCAGTTAATCCAAGGGGGTAGTTCTGGCCTCATACCTTGCCCTGTGGTTTTCCCCTCTCGCTCTCTGGCTGCCCCCCCCCCCCCCATTCCCTATGATGTATATTTGCCTCATGTACCTGTGGTGTGTGCTGCCCCCTCTACTACATTGTCCTGTGCTCTCTTGTTGTTTGTCTGTATGTATTTTTGTGGAAAGAAGCACTTAGGGATGAGAACAACTGGAGAGGGGTTAGCAGAGAACAGGAGAGAGCACCTGGAGTGGGGAACAGAGGATGGGACAGAAGGTAGAAGGGGGGGGGGGCAGAGTGCAAAAAAAGAGAGCTTGGTGACAGACAACAGAGAGCAGCTAGAGGGGGGCACAGAGGACAGGAGAGAGCACCTGGAGTGGGGAACAGAGGATGGGACAGAAGGTAGAAGGGGGGTGATAGACAACAGAGAGCAGCTAGAGGGGAGCACAGAGGACAGGAGAGAGCACCTGGAGTGGGGAACAGAGGATGGGACAGAAGGTAGAAGGGGGGTGATAGACAACAGAGAGCAGCTAGAGGGGGGCAAAGAGGACAGGAGAGAGCACCTGGAGTGGGGAACAGAGGATGGGACAGAAGGTAGAAGGGGGGTGATAGACAACAGAGAGCAGCTAGAGGGGAGCACAGAGGACAGGAGAGAGCAGCTGTGTGGAGGCTTGCCCTGTTTAAACTGCTTGACTAAAAACGTTACTTGGTGGGTGCATCATCACCATATACAGCAATCCTCCTTTCATGGATTTCTTTAGGCTTCTTTTTTTCTTTTGTAAGGAATGTAATCCCAGAACAAAGCTTCATAATCTATCACTTTCTTTGTAGACCCGCACTGTACTGCACTGCCATCATATCACTTGCCGTGCTTTTATCAGATCGAACTGCTACTGTGTGTGTTGCATGTCCAGATATGTCTCAACCTGCACAGACTCAGCTCTCTGAGGAGATAGCTCCAGCAGAAAGGGCACCCCCCTCCCTGAGAAAGGACACACTCTCTGAACAGAGTTATCTCTGGATCCATGACTATCTATTTCCTAACAAAACTAGAACCAGCCCTGTACCTCTCATGGATCCAGAGATCTTCCCATTCATTTCTCCAATAACTCTGCTCAGAGAGTGTGTCCTTTCTCAGGGGGGCATGCCCTTTCTGCTAGAGCAATCTCATTATAACTGTCACAGCTTCTAATAATAGACACAGCTGGTGGCAGGAACATTGCTATACAGATTAAGCCTCACGGGAGAATTTTTGTTACAGGAAGTAAATGTAAAAACAAACTTGTTTTTCACGCTGAATTGCTCGATGCTCACAGTATAGGGAATGGATTCTGCATTCTGCGGCACCCAGCTCCTGCCCTTCCCTCCTTTACTCTGCAGCATATATTCTAGCACCCCACTTCCAAACTAGCCTTGCTCCACGAGCTTATATCATCTCCACCTTTTTGGATTCAGGCACAGGGCCTTATTTGTTTTCGTGATGGCAAAAAAAAGAATTGGGCTAAATGGTCGAAGCTGAGAGAATTGGGGAAGAGATTAGCAACTAAGTAACTATGGAATTGCCAATACTTTGTTCCTTATCACCTTCAGGCTTGTATTATGTTTTTATTACCCTGTTGGGCAATGAGAACATGCAGTCAGAGTTGAAATGCTTAAAAAAATCCAAGGTTATCTACATTAATTACAATTGTGAGAAATGAATTGGTTAATGATAAGGAAGTAAAATGGTAAATATAGAAATCGTTTTCTGCCAGTTAAAACCAGATAGTGAACGTCACACATACTTTTTTTATAATCTATTTTTATTTCCTGATTGTATATTTTTTTATTTTATTTCCTTAATATGATCATCTTGCCTGAGCGTCATTAGCATGAAGCTGTCCCCTATGGAGTTTACAATCTAAGCTCCCTATCAGTGGGAGGAATCCTGAGTACCCAGGGGAAACCCATGCAAACACAGGGAGAACATACAAACCCCATGCAGATGTTGTCCTTGGTTGGATTCTAATCTAGAACCCCAGCGCTGCAAGGCACCAGTGCTAACCACTGAGCCACCGTGCACACAATAGACAGCAAGGGACCTCATTGAATTCTATGGGAGTGTTTTCTAGGCAGGATCTGTGCAAAGGTCAGGAGGGAGTAGATAAACTGTAATATCACATATTGTGAATGCTGGATCCTATGTTATCTATACATAGAGGTGTTGTCCATCATTATAATCCTGCCTGTAATAATAGGGAGATGACTGTAGTAAAGGGATCTGTATAGACCAGGCATGCTCTACCTGCAGCCCTCCAGCTGTTGCAAAACTACAACTCCCATCATGCCCTGCTGTAGGCTGTTCTGGCATGGTGGGAGTTGTAATTTTGCAACAGCTGGAGGGCCGCAGGTTGGGCATCTCTGGTATAGACCAAGAAGTGATGCTTATTATAAAGTTTAACGGCCAAAGCGAAAACTGCAGGATTTGGGGAATTTAAAAAATAATATTGATAATGACTTGGAGAATTAAAAATAAATCAGCTAACATTATTTAAACAATGGGTCATTTTCTGATTAGATATTCCCTTTAACCACCTCCCGACCGCCTAACGCGCCGATGCGTCCGGGAGGTGGTTGATTTGTTCCTCCTGGACGCATCGGCACGTCATCTCGATGCATGCGCATCGCGGGCCGGCATTTCGTAGCCAAGTATTTCGTCAGCAACCTGCCGGCCATGATCATTGGCTGGCAGGTTGCTGATTTTTAAAAAAAGCCAATCAGCAGCCATTTAACCCATCATATTAGTAAATATGATGGGGTTATATGGCTGCTGTGCTCCTCTGCTCCTTCTTTTGGTCGGTTGGTTCCAGCAGAGGAGCACACATCACTGTGAGTACCCACTACACCACACTTAGCCCCCAGATCACCCCTATTAACCCTTTGATCACCCCTTCTTGCCCCTGTCAATCACTAGTGAAAGGAAAAAAGCGATCAGTGCAAACTGTCACTTTTTTTTTTCACTGGTATTAACCGTTAGGTTTTAGGTATAGTTTAGGCCCCTTGGTTAGGTAGTTTAGGGATCAGTTAGCGCCCAGCCCACCGCACCGCAGTCCGTTATTCGCTGATTAGCGTATCGCTAATCAGCATTTGTACTTTTATAGTATCTGGAAGTGATCAAAACTGATCACGGTCAGATCTATAATAGTACTAGTGTCACTTTAGTTCTCCCTCCACCCAAAACGCAGTGTTTGCCCGATCAGGCCTGATCGGTCGCCCACACGTGCGTTCGCCCCCGCCCGCCCCACCGCAGTGACAAAAAAACATTATTTTTTTTATCGCTGCACATTCACTTTACACGCACTGCGGCGATAAAAAAATCAGTTTTGATATTTTTTATCAACCGCAGCGGCCTCCGGTACTTCGCTAGCCTCCCATTTGTAAGACAGGCTTGCTTTTTTTTTCTTGGGTAGTCTCAGGGAATACCCCTAAATTTAGTTGCCCACATGTCAAACAGGGGGTATTCTTCTGAAGAGGCCTACAGGCTTCTGACCCAGTCGGATGAGGAGTGGGAACCCTCATCTGATGAATCCAGCGGGTCAGAATACGAACCTGTAGAAAGCAGTGGCTCTCTGACCCAAAGTTCGGACGATGAGGTTGAGGTCCCTGATAGCAGCAGGCGTACCCGGCCCCGTGACGCTAGACCGCAGGTTGCGCAGGATCCGCTTCAAGAGCAGCAGAGTGGGGCTGGTGCTGTCGGATTACGTGGTGAGGCATACACCAGCAGCCCAGCCCTTCCTGGACCTAGTACCAGCACTGCCGTAGAACATGGTGAAGTAGCGAGCACCAGAAGGGCAGTTGAAGCTGGTACGGTGGCACGTGCAGTAGTGACCCCGTCGCAGCCACCGCAAAGACGTGCCCGTAGAGCCCCTAGAATCCCAGAGGTGCTGGCAAACCCTGATTGGCAGTCCCCAACTTCAGCCGCACCTGTAGTTCCCCCTTTCACCGCCCAGTCTGGAGTTCGGGTTGAGACAGCTCAGATCAGTTCGGCCCTGGGATTTTTTTAGCTGTTCTTGACTGCGGAGCTCTTAGACTTAGTTGTGGCAGAGACAAACCGGTATGCCACACAATTTATAACCGCTAACCCGGGAAGCTTTTATGCCCAGCCTTT